>NW_027511570.1:3941357-4249629 GCF_048772815.1 Callospermophilus lateralis | reverse complement strand
TAATGCTTTTATGTATATAAGCATGTGGCATAAATATGTGCATAAATATTTAAACATATATATTTTATATGTAGAACTTGTAACACCTAAAACATATATGTATGGGTATATTATAATTGATTCAAAGAGTTCGTGATTGACTTAATTAGTCCTTGATTTAAGTTATCACCGAGTCTTCATTATTATAATGATGTTGGGTAGAATATGGATGGAGAGGGGGTGGGGTGCATATGTTCCAAAGATAGCAGCAATAATTTAACTGCAAGTTAGTGGTATGAACTAGAGACAGTGACCAACATGCATTACCAGATATCAGCGGTATTAGAAGGACTCAGGGCCCAAGAGCATGTGGGGTGAGCAAGAGGGAGGGAGTAGCACCATCTCACAGGTTGCTGGCTCAAGTAAATAGGGGGTGAGGTGAGTGCAGAAAACTAATTCAGGAGCAAAATGGCACCTTTGAAAAAGAAAGAGATAATGGATTTGGTCCAGTAGGCTGGGTTGGGATTTTTGTGTATGTGGGATAGGAGGTGGAGATGTTCATGTGAGAGGCTGGAATGTTGGTAGAATGGCAGTTATAATTGTAGAAGTAAATGAGCTCACTCAGACAAATCATGAAGGCTGGAAGAAAGAACTGGCTGAGGGAAGGTTCCAGGGGAGCTCTGTGGCCATGAAGATGAGCAGAGGGAGGTGAGTCAGGATGTGTAGCATGCGGAGACATAAGGAGGAGAGTCAGAACAGAGCAGGTGTCCTGGAGTGGCTGCCAGTACCACATGATACAGAGAGAGTAAAAAATGTCCCTGTTGCAAAATGATCATTGGATTCATCAATTTTAAGGCCATTATTGGCCTTTCTCAGAGCAGGGTCAGCAAAACCGATGGCTTCTGTCACCATGTTGGTATAGATTCAGAAGTGGGTGGAGAGATAATGAAAATAATTTTTTTTAAAAAAAAGTAATTTTATTGGTGCATTATAATTGTACATAAAAGTGGGATGCATTATGTCATATTTGTACATGTGCATGTAACCTACAGTTCAACTGCCCTCCCCCCAAATCTGAGCCTTAGTGACAGATCCTTGTCTCTTCTGACTGAGCAAGGGATACCCACCCTCTACTCCAGGGAAGCTCCTTGGTCATGATGAAGTTGTGTTATTGAATGCCTTCTCTTGCTCTGATGCTTGGCCACAAGAAGCCCAGAATTCCTTCAGGGAGAAGTCAGTCTCAGCCTGGCCAAAGTGCCCTCTCACTGAGACGGGAGCTTGAGCTGGCCCTACCAACAGGAAACAGGACATTCAGAAATGAAGCAAGTCTTTTCCTCACTGGAAAAGTCCCTTGGGGAGTCCTTAGTTCCCAGAGTTGCATGTACTCGTAGAGACCAATGTCATGAGAAAGGCCATTTCTGTGGAATGTGCCCAACCTAGCAGAACCATCCAGAACTCCCTTGGCCGGGTCTATTCCCAGCAGCTGCCTTACCCATCATAATGTGTGTCACCCACACATTATGTTTGCTTTCTCCCCAATAGTTCCAGGCAGAGATTGAGAGGAAACTTTTGAGACCTTTTTGATTGGGGGAGTTCATCCACAGCTATGCCAGGATCTTCTCAAAATGACGGCCCTCAATGGTTTTTACCAACTTCATGTCACCCTCACAGTCTTAAGGGTCTGCTACTTTTTATTAATAGTAAAGTATCAATTGATCACCATATTAAAAATAATAACATAGTTATTAATTGTCTTAAGTTGGGATTCCTAGAAGCATAGTCTGAGGCAGGATTCCAGTTCAAATAATTTTTTTGAGAGTGTATTTTTTAGGAAGACTTGTGAAGGTATGGGGAATCCGTGCATGGAATGGAGAACATTGAGCAAGCAATCAGCTTTAGAAGAAGTCTGTGCATTTCTCCTCTCAAGGAAACAAAGCTTTTCTCTGAGCACCATTATCAGTCAGACATGGGCTACGAATGGGAGGGAACAGCTGTTAGTGATTAACTGTCAACACAGCAGTTAAGGGAGGAGCGCTCCAGCCTGGAAAGGGGACCCAGGCCGAGCACCAATGGCATCTCCTGACGCTTCATCCCCTACATGCCTTCCACGTGGCAGGCTCACTCTCATGTACCTCAGTCATTTGGTTATGACCACAACTCTGTAAGGTAGATGCTATCACTTTCCCTATTTTATTCATAAGGAAATTGAGACTCAAAGGGGGAAATGTGCACACCTAGAAAGAAGCTGGCTCAGAGGTCTTTCTAGATTCAATGCTTCCCGGGATTTGTTCTGTTTCCCCAAACAACCTGGTGAGTATAGTGCCGATGCTACCCATTCCTTATAGTGTATGGACCTCTGTGCCGAGTGCAACCCACTTTGGTGTCTAATTTGAAGTCCAGTTACACATGACTTCAGGACACTCAAGGAGGACTGGTCTTGCTGGTCATGCCATAGGGTCATATATCACCTATACAATTGCCTTCCGGAATCATGAAACCCAGGGTTGGTAAAGACGTTGTCTCAAAGGAACCTGGAGTCTCTAGGTGCACCTGTAATAGTTGCCTCCACTAATTCAAGCAAATAGTTCTCTACCCTAAACCTCTGAAAGTCAATGGGCCAAAGAGTGTAAATCTTGAATGTCAACTCTCATCTACTGAGAGTGAGGAGGATTCTTAGTCACTCTCCAGGATGTCCAGGAAAGAATCAAAATTGATTATCATTGACTGCAAAGGAAGAAGGAAAGAGGAATGATTGACATTTGTCTTACATCTGCCATCTTTCATGGTATCAGGATGGGCTGAGTCATGCTGTTGGTGAATGATACAGAAATCTCAGTGATGGCGACAAGATAAGTTTATTATCGGCTCACACCATGGTTCCACTGCAGGTCTGTAGATGGTTCCACTCACTGTCATTGTTCAGAGACTTTATGTGACAAACTAGCCACTCTCTTTTCTTTTAATGCCTCTTATTTTTTATTAGTATTTATTTTTTATTAGCAAAGAAAAATAATTTGAACTTGCTTATTTAGCCATTTGCATTTTTGTGTTTTGTTCTTCCATGTTTTGATTGGTGCATAATAATTGTATATAATGGTGGGATTTGTTGTTAACTATTCATAGAACATATAACATAATTTGTCCAATATCATTCCCCAGTATTTCCCTTTTCCCTCTTCTCCTCCCTCCCTCCGTCCCTTGACTCTATTGCTCTCCCTTCAAATTTCATGAGATATCCCCCTCACTTTTCTTTCCTTTTTCCTGTCTACCTTCCACATTTGAGAGAAAACATATGACACGTGACCTCAGAAGAGTTTGGCTTATTTTGCTTAACCTGATGTTCTTGAGTTTCATCCATTTTTCTATAAATGATATATCATTTTTCTTTATGATTGAATAAAACTCCACTGTGCATATATACCACATTTTCTTTATCCATTCACTCATTGATGGGCACCTGGACTTGTTCCGTAGTTTGTCTATTTTGAACCATGCTACTATAAACATGGGTATGCATGTACCACTATAGTAGAATGAGTTTCATTCTTTAGGATAAATCCTGAGGAGTGGTATGGCTGGATCATATGGTGGTTCCATGACCCATCTTTTGAGGAACCTCCATACTGATTTCCATAGAGGTTGTACTAATTTACAATCCCATCAAGAGTGGAGAAGTGTTCGTTTTTCTCCACAACCTCTCTAGCATTTATTTGTTTGTATTCCTGATGGCTGCCAGTCTGATGGGTGTGAGATGAAATCTCAGGGTAGTTTTGATTTGCATGTCCCTAATTGCTAATGATGGTGAACATTTTTTCATATATTTGTTGACTATTTGTATTTCTTCTTTTGAAAAGTATCTGTTTATTTCAGTTGCCACCTATTAATTGGGTTAAAGTATTTTAGTTTTTATATATTCTAGATATTAATCCTCTGTCAGAAGAGTAGTTGGCAAAGATTTTTTTTTCCCATTCTGGAGATTCTCTCTTCACATTCTTAATTGTTTCCTTTGCTGTGCAGAAGCTTTTATATTTGATGCCATTCCATTTATTAACTCTTGACATAATTTCCTGAGCTTTGGGGATCCTATTGAGAGAGTTGTTTCCGGTGCCTGTGTGTTGGAGTATTGACCCTATGTTTTCTTCTAGGAGTTACATAATTTCTTATCTAATTCCTAGGTCTTTGATTTGTTTTGAGTTGATTTTCATGCAGGGTGAGAAATAAGGGTCTAGTCTCATTGTCTACATACAGATAAACAGTTTTTCCAGCTCCATTTGTTAAAAAGGACACTTTCTCCAATGTATGTTTTTGACTCCTTTGTTGAGGACCAGGTGACTATCTCTGTGTGTTTGTCTCTGTGTCTTCTACTCTGTATCATTAGTTTATGTGTCTGTTTTTAGGCCAGCACCATGCAGTTTTTATTACTATAGCTCTGTAGTATAATTTGAAGTCAGGTAATGTCTCTAGGATTGCTTTTTTGACCAGTCACTATCTTAAGCAGGCTTTTGTTGCCACACCAGTAGGGAAAAGAGCTCTAGGAAGATCCTCACATGGAGGTTAAATGTCACCCCATCTCATAACCTATTGGCCCAAACTAGCCACGTACTCCCATCTGGCTCCAAGAGAGAATGAAATGTCATACCACCATATTTTCAGAACAGGAAGGGGAGGGGAGATCCAGAAACATTTGGTAAACAGCATAAATACATAACCCTGTTCCACTTCTCTGGTCACCTCATATTTGATACACTCTGTTCCCCACATACAAAATGCACTCAGCTCTTTCTGAAGGGAGATACACAAAAGTCTCATCCAGTCATGGCATCAGGTTCAGAATCCAGGATCTCAGTGTGCTGTGCGGAAGTTCCTAGGTATTGTCCAGATATAGATCCCAATGACAGTGGAATCATACAGATGTTCTGCAGCTCTTCCCGTCCACTCCATCCTAAGCCCACACACTGCCATTTGGAACAGAGATAGCTCAGGCCCTGCAGACACTCCCATCTGGAAATGGACCACTGGAAGACTTACAAGTCACCGTGTTCTTTTCTTTTCAGATGCGGGGAGTTCTCTTTACCCAGTTTGGACTTAAACTCCTGGGCTGAGCCATCCCTTTTCAGAAATCCTGATGGGCAGACATTAGAGGGCCCCTGCACTATAGATAAGGACATTTTCTTGATTAGATCCTGATCTGGCTCCTTGAGAGGGCTTCTCCAGTCCATTCCCCACCACCCACCCCAGAGCCCTTCATTCTACTTTCTAGAAAGTCATTTTCCACCGTACCAACTTGCTGTTGCTCCTTTAGCAACACCTTCTATTTTCTGCTCACCAAAAGTTAGAGTTTAGGGTTTCTTTTAAGTCTTGAACAGGACTGAGGGTATAGCTCTGTGATCGAATTCTTGCCTAACATACTCAAGGTCCTGGGTTTGATTCCTGGAATTGGGTTCAGGGGTGGAAATCTGAACAGTTAAGAATTTCATAAGTAAAGTCTGTGGTTTCCTTGATATTACATCTCTTAAAAATCTCTGCTAGTGATAGTCTAATGCCAGCAGCCTCATATTCCAACAGCCATCGCCTCAGCACTTCAGAAGCAAGCCCCTGTCTCATTACTGTGGGAACTTTGAGCCCAGGCTTATGGCAGAGAACCACATCCTTGCATTTGTTTTTCCTAAGCTATTTTTTAAATGAAAGAATAAACTGGATGCCACATGAATCCATGCAGGGGATTCAGCAATAGAGAGGATGATCAGGCCCTGGAATTGCTTTTGCCCATGAAGCTAAAGTGTTTTTATTGCAAGAAGCATCTATCTTATCTCGGGCTGTTTGAGATTGAGAAGCAGTAGCGTCTTCCAATTCTGTGTTTTTGCACTTGTAGAATCTCCTTTTCCCTCTAGAAGGTAATAGAAACATTCGAGATGAAAACTGTGCCATTAGTCAGTGTCTCTGAGCAACTAAGAAGACAGAGCCGGCCTGGGACCTGTGATGAGCATTCAGCACCAATGAGCAATAAACCTTGTGTTCCAGGCCACCGGGAGGCTGCAGTTGTGTGAAGTGCAAACAATTGCCTGGCAAATTTATCTTCTGTGGGGACTTTTCAGCTTAGATGTTTCCTCCCTGGTGCAGCCTCATTTGAAAACAAAATAAAATGCTTCTTTTGTGCCAGTAGCAAATGATGCCTATGAAAATGATATGTGTTTAATTGTCCCTACTGCAAATTGGTGCAACCACTATGGAAAGCAGTATGGAGATTCCTCAGAAAACATGGAATGGAACTACTGTTTGACCCAGCTCTTCCACTCCTCGGTTTTTTCCCAAAGGACTTAAAATCAGCATACTACAGTGACACAGCCACACCAAAGTTTATAGAGCTCAACTCACAATAGCTAAACTATGGGACCAACCTAAGTGCCCTTCAACAGACGAGTAGATAAAATATATACACAATGGAATATCACTCGGCCTTAAATAAGAATGAAATTATGGCATTTGAAGGTAAATGGATGGAGCTGGAGAATATCACACTAAGTAAAATAAGCCAATCCTCAAAAACCAAAGGCTGAATATTTTTCTCTGATCTAGTTTCAAATTTTTGTTGCTATCGTCTCTTCTTCCTTCCAATCTCTGATTTGTTTTATCCTTTAATCAGTATCTCTTCATTGTCTTTATTTAGAGGCCTGCTTAAGGGCATGGAGGTGAAAGCAATAGTCAATGGCAAAGAGGATATGTTCACCTTCCTCTCTTCAGTGCGGAGTCCAAGAATAGCTATTTGATTTTAAAGAATGAATACGTCACAGAATCTCACTTAGTTTGAAAAATGTAGGCTAAACACCTCCTATGAAAAAAATCAAACTTTCTTCAATAAAAGACTCTTGAGTGTTGGAAACCATGTAGTTTTTCCTTTTAGAAAAAAACACAAGATGAGTGTGAGGCTTCAACCACCTCAGAAACCTTTGACTTTGTGCTTCCATTTTACCCAGAGAGACAACCACAGCTCGTCCCTCCCAGCCTCCCATTTCCCTTGAATTAGAGACTTCTGAGTCCATTTCCTTTTGCCTTTTAATTTTAGCCTTTTAATATTTTCCAATAAGTGCTTTCAACCGGGCAGAATACATGTCATGCTTTCCTCATTATTATTGGTCCATCAATAAATATACAAAAACCAGAGGAAGGATATGCTCTGAAAAATCCAAGTAGCAACAGCAATGATCATTGTACAAACATGAACAATGGGCCAGTCTTTGCTAAATCCACACTGAGGACTTACAACAAGACACACCTAGGACAAAAGCAAATGAACCTGTTATTCTTGTTCTTAAGGATATTTCATTCTTCCAGAGAAGTTGGATATTTCCTCTCTTCTACTGCTCTGCTGTGACATCATTGAGTGAATGTCAACACAAAACTGATTCTTGATGTTATGGGTTTCAATGCAAAACCTTTTGAGAGGTTCTGCTGGAAGAATACAAGTTGACAGGCTAGAACCTGCAAAATGTGGACTTGGAGTTGTCTTTTGCCTCATTTGATTTTTCACCCAGAGCTAATTTAAGGAAAGCCCTTAGGAGACATAAAAGATTGACAATTGCAGGGAAAATTATGCCTTAAGTTCTTGGGTTGCTTTGTGATATAGTTAAATGGTAGCCCCTTACTTTTGTAACAAGGGCCCAGTTTAATGACTTAGTCCAGGCCACCTGGCATGTCATTGGTAGGAATTACATGTGGTCAAATTATGCTTTCAGAGTCATGGCCATTATGTCAAATCATTTCTTACCCCACCTATTTGTTGGAAAATGTCTAGAATGGGCAGGAAATCATCTGTAGCTGTGAGACTTGACTCTCCAATGTGCCCCCAAAAGAATCTGGGGGACAGGTGGAGCCTTCCAGGGCCCTCTTAAAGCTGATCCCAGAGTGGCTTCTTAAAGAGCCTGAGGGAGCCTGTCTGGGTGTGTGGCAGAGCCAAGAAATCCTTTAGAAAAAAGGGGAATTTTTAATACTAGTGGAAATAACAACCCAGAGAAACCTTATGTCAATTTGCTTTCAACTTGAAAAGGAAAATAAAAAAGAAAACCAGGCATCTCAACATGCAAGTAGCCAAAA
Organism: Callospermophilus lateralis; assembly: GCF_048772815.1. NCBI lineage: Eukaryota > Metazoa > Chordata > Mammalia > Rodentia > Sciuridae > Callospermophilus > Callospermophilus lateralis. The sequence continues at coordinate 4,241,559 of NW_027511570.1, read as the reverse complement.
ACATTCACAGAAGGAGAGAAAGGAGTTTTCATTTTTAAGATTGTAGCCAGAGCGGAGGGAGAAGGTCAGAGCGGGTAGGAAGAGCAACGGTCGGGAAGGAGTGGAAAGTTTGCATCTCTCCTTTAAATACATCCTTCCTGTCAACTCTTTGTACAAACCAGTCCTCATTTTTACGTAGGGAATTTTTTTCCCTCTTCTTCTCCTATTTTTGACTTGAAAAACATTGCCTGTGAAGCACAGCAGTTCAGGCAATGAGCGACTTTTCTGGAAGCCTAAAAAAGGAGAAACCTTACTTGAGAGCATCAACCTTATCATTTATGAGTAGCCCTTGGAAGTTCCAGGACCAATGGCACATACTGAATGATAAAGAAGTGCCCCAAAGGACTTGCCAAGTTTGAAAAACACAGGACAGAGGATAAAGCCATTATTCTCTTGTTTAGCCATAAACCTGCTTTTCTGGTGATAAGATTCCAGTCGTGGGAAACCCTATAACCTTTTGAGGGATTCCCCAGGAACTTAACTCATCCTAGTCAGAAAATGCATGGAGGGGCAGACAAACAAACATGCCGTAAAATAGTGGAATAAGATCTATACCACATATCCCCCCTCACCAACCTATGCCAATCAGTTGGCCACTGACCATACTTTTTCGTTTATAATCATGAGAGGTCAAAAGGCATTATGATATGTTTTTTTGGAAATCACCACTATGAAATGGGACCCCACAAATGGCAGATGATAAAATGGAATATGATTTCTTAAAGCCCTTCAAGGGTACAGAAAAGTGGCCATTAAAACCCAAAAGCGGCTGAAGCTCTTCTGCTCACAATTCTGACTACAGAATCCGAGACAAAGCTTCTGAACAGCCCCAGAAATCAAACAGTGCTGCCTTCCTTGATCTGTGAGGTTTGGCTGAGGGATCCTGAGTGGGAGTCCAGGGACTCTGTGATGAGTTTAAGGAGGACCATTCTCAGACTATCCCAATGAGCTCTAGAGACCCAGGTGTTGCTGGTTTTAGAGACAGAAGGATCACAGCACAAAGGGTTAAAATGAAAAAAGTACAGATATTTATTATGTATCAGCTGAAACACTTTTATGCCTCTGACAAAGTAGCCTAAAAAAAAATCATACTGATCAAAGGACCGCCAGGGTTTAATATTTCATAAACACAGATAAATAGCTTACTACAGATAAATAGCTTCACCCTTTGGGTGTCTCCCAGAAGCATCTGAAAAATTTCCAGGGGGGTCTGTTTGTCAAAAAGGATGTATAACCAGTATACCCCAAACCCCTAACCTCACTTGAGAACAATGCCCAGGGACGGGCTGCCGGAGGGACAATATGGGCCCATTCAGATTTTCTCCCAGGGACCAATCCCTCTTAACCCCTGGGAATGTCCTTAGCTGGTGACTGTTAGCTGGGAGATAGGGTATGGAGAAGGTTGGGAATCAGACACATGTATTTGTGGTCTTTGTTAGAAGCCATCTTTAGCACACCCCTGCAGGGTTGAAGGCCTCTAGCGGGGAACTGGAACTGTCAGATTCTTGTGGATTATTAACTGAGTCCTAATGTCAGAAAGCAATGCTGTTTTTATAAATTTTGGACCTGACTTTTAAAAACAAAACAAAACAAAACAAAAAAAACACAAAAAAACACAAAAAAGTAGAAAATTTTATGCTAAAAAAAGTCCCCAATAAAACAATCAGTAGCACATTGCATCTGTGAAGTGTCCCAGCTCCCTGTAATGGTTATATTTCAAACTGTGGTTTCTTTTCAAGTTAATGGTGTAGATGTTACACCCCGATCTTCATGTCCACATTCTGCAGGTTCTGTGTCTCATCGGCTGTCATAAATTGGTCTGGGGTCTCCGATGACTCCTTGTTCACCAAATGCACCATTTTCTGAGACTTGCTGGCTTCCCCGTTGAGTCCACTTGGCTTTCTGTCATCCATGGTCCCATTGCCATTGTTGATCACCAGCTTTTTCTTCTGCCCAAACCTAATCATTTGTAAAAAACATCGAGAGAAAGGGTAAAATGAGCATGGGTTCCTGGCCTTTTGACTAAGATAAAGTGGAGGCAGGGTCAAATGACTCAATCACCATCTTCATGACCATCATCACTGTTCAGTCATGACCATGACCATCATCACAGTTTATAATGACCTAAAAGCACTGAGCTTGATACCTTCTCTACTTTATCTTATAAATTCTTAACAACCAGCATTTCTCAAAGTGAGGTCCCTGGACCAACAGCAAAAGCATCATTTTGGAACTTGTTAGAAATGGAAATTCTCAGTGAATCAGAGAACTCTAGGATTGGGGCCCAGGACCTGAGGTATAACAGTCTGTGGGGGCTTCTGATGCACGGACGAGTTGGAGAATCCATGATCACCACTCTGGGAACCCAGTGATATTATTATCATCCTGTCACAGAAAGAATTGGAGATCTGAATATTTAGTATTTTTCCCAAAATATTCAACAAGCGGTAAAAGAGTCAGGATTCAATCCCTGGTCGGTCTGACTCCCAAGCTCTAATTCTTCTCCTACCACACCATGCAATGGGACACTGCAGCAGTTCCTGAAGACTCAGGTGAACCGTCAACATGACGATTGTAAATCACTCTGATTTGTGTATTCAAGAAAGTGACACCACTTCCTCCCCCCATCAACATTTCGTTGGCTTTGTCAGTGTTATTACTGCTTGCACAGAGAAGAATAAAACAACATTGTTCTAGAAATAGAGGCCATATTTTTGATTTTCCCTAACATTGGTTCACTCATGTATAACCCTGAGTAGAAGATAAATTATTCGCTGTTACTTTAAGGTTTCTTTATAACCTTACTTAAGACTCAAATGCAGAAGAAGGTTTTCTACAAATGAGCATGAGACTGTCCTGCTATTGTCATAGCGTTGCCTCACCCTCCAGGCCTGGTGCAGGGCTTCCTCTTTCCTGTAACATGATCACAGCTACACACAGAGCAGTTAGAAAACGGTGTTTAACGGAAGCAAAGTTGCACAGTTTCACAACTACCAGGAGGGCGGGGAAGAGGAGAGAAGGACTAGCATTCGTTAAATACTTTCTGAACTCCAAACTCTTCGCAAATAATTATCCATGATCCTTATAATAGTCCCACAAAGCAGCAATCGTCCCCATTACACAGCAGTGGAAACTGGGGCCCAGAGAAGTTTAATAACTTTCTTGAGTTCACCTAAGGGATAAGACTGACAAAGTCAATATTCAGATCTAGACTTTTATGACCAAAAGCCCAGCCCTGCTTGGCTCTTATCAGTGCTGCCAACCATCTGGATATCTGGAAACAGTATGAAGTCAGAATTGTTCACTTTGCCGCTGGATATTTGAGTTATAGAGACAAAGCCTCTATTATTCATGATCACAGGCCATTCCCTGTAGGACTGCCAAGGCTATAAACTTTAATCTTTTGTTTGGGGAAATAGAAATTATACCTCCTCCACAGGAGGTGGATCTTATATCCTCTGGCATGAGGCTTGGTGAAGGGTGGAGGGAAAGATGCTTTAACTACGGAGCACATTTACGAGGACAGGGAATGTGGATAAAGCCCACAGAGTAGGGTGCATGGTCAAGAGCAGGGTTTGGGAGGCTGAGCTGTGAGACCTTGCACCTGTGTGACCTGGGGCTATTCAACCTCTCTGAGCTTCAGTTTTGGGTACTTGTGAAATGAGGCAATTGAGAGTTATCAGCCTCACATGAGAATGGAGAGACCTCGACATAGATCCTGGTACTCAATAAAAGAGTCTATTATGGATATTATTTATTGCTTTTATGAACAATGTGGGTTGAGGACACTAAGCACTTAGATGGGTATCCGGAATACAGGAAGCGATCAAGAAGTGGCTGGCTGTAATTGCTGGCATAATGAGAGCCATGTGAAATGGACTAGACTGATTTCCTCTGGCTGCCTCCTCCTACCATGTTTTGTGTACTATTAAAAGGGTTTAAAGGGCTACAACTAGACTGCCACTTGCATGATTCTAAATTCTCAGGTGTTCTTTGGAGGAAAGTTGCCTAATTAAAGTAATTTCTATTTGCCTGCTGGTGGATGGGTGAGCAGGGGAATGAAGTGGCAAAGTGCTTTGTAAGCATAAAAACCAAAAATCTGTCTCTGCACGCAGGGGAGGGGACGAACGTTATTAATCTAAATGAAGCTGATATTGGAAGTAAATAGCACTTGACCTTAGAACACAGGAATACTACACTTGACCTCTGGCTGGCTCCTCTCCTCTTTGGATTTATATAACTCCATTATCTGTCTGAGCTCTTGGAGGAGGGTAAGATGATTCTTGTTAATAACTCAGTCCAATATTGAGTGATCTAGGTGCCTAATAAATAGTTTCAAAAGATAAGGGCTAAATTTTCCATTTTCCTTAGTTATAGGAATGAAGGAAGAACAGCAGCTGAAGAGACCTTAGGGATCATCCAGCTCAACTCCTTTTTATGTAAACTGGACACTGAGTCTAGAGGTCACGGGTATTGTCTAGAGTCACATTGCCAGAGTCACAGCTTAGACCTTATGACTCCCAAGGCTGGGGATCCTTGCTGACTTGTGTTTTGCCTTTGTCTTCTCTCATGGAAATGTCCCGCTGTGACCGAGCACAGTGACCACCAGATGAAGGGCTCACCAGGAGCGGGCAGGGCAGGCTGGATGGGCTTTAAAATCCAGGTAACAAACTTTTAGGACATGGTGGAATTTATCTCAAAAGACTTCTTCGGCAACTAACTTAACTGATTCACGTCTCTTCTACCTGAAAATCTTTAAAAGATATTTAGGAATTTATTTCGTGTTGTTTAAGAACTGTACCATCTAACACAGTAGCCACCAGTCACAGGTGGCTATGTAAGTGTCAACTGAATTTAAATGAAAATGAGTAAAGTTTAAAATTATTATTTTATTTTTGGGAGGTACTGAGGATTGAACTCAGGGGCACTCGACAGGGTCTCACTGAGTTGCTTAGCACCTGGCTTTTGCTGAGGCTGGCTTTGAACTCACGATCCTCCTGCCTCAGTCGCCTGAGCCACTGGGATTAAAATTCACTACTTTGGTGGAACTAGCCATGTTTTAAGTGCTCATGAGCCACAGGTGGCTAGTGGCTATGGACAAACAGTACAGATGCAGCACGTGTCCATCACTCAGAAAGTGTTATTGAACAGCACTGTTGTAGACAGCAGGATCCCAGCAAGCTAGACAGTGGAAACAGACCGGGAAGACATTTCTAAATCACGGAGATTTATGGAGGGGACCTACCAAGAAGAGGGTGGGTAACTGCCTTCTGGGTTCACAGAAAATATGATTATTCCCATAAGAGCAGAGACCTGCGGAGGTCTTTTCTGCACAATCAGCCTAGAAATGTCCTTAAATCCCTCCTGTCTTGGAAAGTCTTCTCTGACAATGTCCTCGGTCTTTTTCCCCTCTTCAGACACATTGGAAAAATTCTTTAAGGGAAAGATGCCTGCAGGCTGCTTCTCTTGGACTTCATCCAATATCTCCCACTCCAATTGACTCCTGAAATGGTGTGCTCTTAGTGGGGGTGAATCAAGTCCATTTCCCCTTGGGGAGCTGTCATTCATCGAGGCTGGTCTCCTAAAGAACATCAATGAAAGCAATTTTGGAAGATGGCGGGGGGTGGGGGAAATTGAAGAAGTCATGGAACACCCTACGTCAGTGTCTCACAGAGTACTTTGTCATGGTCAATCCTGCACGTCAACATCAGCCACTAGCATCTTTCCTCTTTCAACCATAATCCCTATACAATGGCTGGCACTGATGGTGTTCTCCACAAATAAGAAGTGACTCAAATCTGACAGGCTTATACAGCCACTAAAACTCAAGATTCTTCTATTGAAGGAACAGCACTCTTCATTTTTTCTCTTCCTTCTCACCAGTGCTGATGGTCACGGGAGCCACCCAAAAGATATTTGCTGAGCTGGTCACGGTGGCACACACCTGTAATCTCAGCAGCTCAGGATGCTGAGGCAGGAGGATCGAGAGTTCAAAGCCAGCCTCAGCAACTTAGCAAGGCCCTAAGCAACTCAGCGAAACTTTGTCTCTAAATAAAATATAAAAAAGGGATGGGGATGTGTAGCTCAGTGAGAAAGTGCCCCTGGGTTCAATGCCCAGTACCAAAATAAAATTAAAAAAGATGTTTGCTGAATGAATAAGTCTGTTTTGAGGTCCTATTTTCAACCAAACTTTCTTTGATGAAAATAGCATTCTGCATCACTCTTCAGTGTTAACACCCAAAGCAGAAAGGCCCCAGCCTTCTAACAGGATTAGAAATGGGCTGTTGGCTTTAGGAATGCAGTAAACATTCGGGGCCTGTGCAGCCGTTAACCATCCTTTAGCTGAGTGGCAAATCTGTTTTCAATTATCAAATCGGGACACAGTAATTTATGGCATCCACGCAGCTACTTTCCCAGTGAGATACTTGCTCTGCTGGGTTCTGTGTGTCCCTGTTTGCCTGTTGCTATGGTGACTGCTGGTCTTGGGGGGAGGGGACCCAGGACCATGAGGCCCTGTCCTCTCTGTTGCTGCTGACAAGACAGGGAGCTAACCCTCCAAGATGTACAGACCCCAGCTGCTCTTGGGGACAGCAGAGCTGCTTCTCGGAGGGCTCCCCACGTCGACAGCATTGCAGGTCAAGATCTCCTTGGTGACATGTGCAAAACTTATGGACTGTATATGTGAGCATTAGGGGTACATTCTAGGGCCTGGGACAAAAGGACTATTTTCAAACAATGGGAAATTCATATTTAATTGAGCAACAGTAATCCAAGGGAAGACAAGGAAGCTGGGGGGGAAGTATAAAGATTTTTTTTAATGGTTTCCCCAAATCACATTATTTAGATTCATCTTTTTTAAAAAATCCCTTTTTATTAATAGGAGCACATAGGTTTTTTAGACCCCTGGTTCTTGTTCTTTGTGTGACTATTTTTTTTTTTATGCTCTCAAAGGTATAGCGAGCAACACAGCTATTGACTTTAATATAGTACTTTTTTTTTCTTTTTGGTGCTGTGGATTGAACCCAGGGGCACCAAAATATACTACTTTTATTAACTTCTACCAGTATAAATTTGGTACTATTGATTTCCTCAGATAATTGGAGACTACAAAGGTTATGCACAACATGATATTAGTTGTTTATTGTTTTCTAAAAGTGAACAACCAAGAGTCTATAATTTCTCTCTAGGGCTTCTCCCAAACTAAGGGGCATTTTCTGGCCTGTGAGATGATTCAGAGGCACAATACAGGCAGCCCTACATGAAAATAAGATTCTCTTACTTTAGAAGCAATCCTGGGGGACATCTACGAACAGTTTAATGTTACAAAGGTTTCATAATGAGTCTTTAAAGAGTCTTGGGCAGAATATTTCCACTTATATAAAAGTACAACTTTATTTTAAAGTCTGTCTGGTTAATGCTCATTTCCTCTGTTGCGAGAATTATTACTATCCTTCTGTTTACCCTGGGTAGCGTTGTTTCTGGTCCAGCTTGTGGCTTAACTATGTGTATGTGCCATGCAAATAATCTTCAAACTGCTAAGCCCCGGTTGAGGTAGGAAGACAGGGGGGCCTCTAAGGACAGGCAAAGAGAACACTTGTCCATTCTCTCTAGGTCTTCTCTATCTTTATCCACTGGAGTGCTCTGTCTTTACCCACTCTCCTAAGGAAAGTTCTTTATTGTTCCATAGATCTCAATGTTAGCAAGTTTTCCTAGGCTATAACCTGAATTCTTGTAACTGCAGCTTCCAGAAAATAGAAAACATTATTACAAAAAAAAAAAAAAACACACACAAGACACACAAAACCCTTCAGGCAAGGGTTCTGGAAGGTTCCATGGGCCTCAGGCTAAAGATCCCTAAATCTTTCCATATTTTATGGATCCTCAAAGCGCTTAATAAATGTTTATTTAACAAATCAATGAGTGAATCTATACTTCATTGTGCATTCCCTATGAGCTATTTCATAACTTTTATGAGAGAGAGTCTTCATTGGGTTTAACTCTGCAAAAATTAAGAACCATGAGATTCAACCACCATTTAAAAGTGGGGGTCCAACTAATCACAAATGCCTCCTTTCTCTAAAGAATGGGACAGGAGGGTTTCTTAAACTGTGCCATGCCCACCAAGCCCTGGGATCTTGTTAAAGCCCAAACTGTAAAACAGGTGGGATTGAGATTCTGCATTTCTAACAAGCTCCCAGGAAGCCAAGGCTGCTGGTCACAGGAACTACACTCCAAGCAGCAAGGACATAAAGCCTCAGTTTAAATGATGCCTCCCCCAAGTCGCAGGCCCCAAGGAGCAGCCTCTTACCTTCTCTGACTGTTGACAGCAATGCAGACTGCAAGAATCAAAGCCAGGGCCAAGAGGGAGGCAAAGATGATGAGCCACTTTGGTGTGAAGGAACCAAAGGACACGCGTGAGCTTTGGAAATGTACTTTGTAAAACCAAAAATGCAGTTTAAAAATCAACCTGTTTCAAGTAAGAACCACAGTCAGCACCGAGAGCCCTCCAACCAAAAGGTCCAGCCACCAGGCACGTCATTGTAAAATAAGAATTTTTTTGTACTGCTGTCCAACAGGCCTCCTGAATGAATCTTTAATCATCAGTCAGCATTTTCAAGTCCTACCATGAGAAATCTCTTTCCAAAAAACACCTAGGGTGACTTGTTGAGACTTGTAGATGCCTTTGGTGCAGTATTATTAAATAGGTTAAAGGAAATTTATGCTTCTTTTGAAAGAAACATTCTAAACAAAATGAAGATCACATTCTAGTGAGTGTGGCAAAGGACCCTGCTAAGGAGGTAGAAAGTGGGTGGATCTGTGTACACGTAATGAAGGTCATTTGGCTCCATTTGCAAGAGTTTTCAAAATATTCATGCTTTCAATCCCATAGTTATACTTTCTGGAACTTATAGAATCTCAAAATTAGCTGTAAAGATGCACTTTACTGTGCTGTTTCTAATATTAAAAGTTGGGAACAACCCAATATCCAATGGTAGGGGATTGGTTAAATAAATTAGGATATATCCATTGTATATATCCAAAAAGAAAATAGTAAACTATGTGAAAAAGCTGTGGTCAACCACCAGGAATGGTTGACCAGACTGCACATACCATACAGTTCTATTTTTGTACATAAATTACATTGAAAGACAACAGGAAGAATACAGATGAAAATAGTAACCATGGAGCTTCTGAATGGTGAGATATTTTCATCCATTTGTTTAGTTATATTTTTGAAAACCTCTTTGATACTATGTATGACTGTGCCCTATTGAAATACTATACACTTGTTTTAAGATCAGGCTTTGATAGGATTAAGATAGGACTTGGAAAGTGGAAGTTTTATATGTTTTCAATGAACCAGGGTTTGAGAAAGAAGAAAGATGTAAAGTCATTCATAGTCCACTTTCTTGAGAAGTCTTGGTTTCCTCCTATTTCCTGCTGGGTACCACCTTTGGCTCATCTTAAGTAGTGGGGAGGCTGACGGGAGTGTACTATTTCTCCAGCGTACCCTGCACCTTGGCCCTGGTCTCCAGTCCTGAGATGTTCCACATTCACTCTCACTTGAGCTGGGAAGATGCCTACTGCCAATCACAGTTCCTGCATTTCCCTTCTCCTTCCCTTTCCTCCCTGGCAGCCCATCCCCTCTCTCCAGAGGCTCTGCCTTCAAGTGTGCTCAGACAAGCTGAGGCAGAGGAGCCAGGCATACACCACATTCTTCTCTTTCCCCATGGGTGGCTCAGTTTGGAGCCCTACAAAGAGGGGAGAATTAAAAGGGTAATTTACTATGCTGGGAGAGTCCTTCCCTTCTGTAATCGCCCTTTACCAATGGTCAGTTCTGATCCTGAGCCAAATAAAGAACTGGCTTCAGATGTCTCAAATCTTGACATTCTTAAAAGTCAGTGTTCACCCCCCTCACTACTTGCACATGGAATATTTTCTGAAAAGTTTTTTTTTGGACTGGATCAGTGGATTGACCCTCATGAAAAAAGTAATGAAGGGAAAAGATATTTTTTCTCCACCCAACACAGATGGTCCTTATGTCTCCTCCTTATTTGCAATGCAAAAAAAAATCCAGCCCAAGAAATAAAGGGGACAGTGGGTGGTAATAGGAAGGTCCTAGGAGAGCTCAGGTAATCACTCATTTGTGAAGAAAACTTTAGTAAATAACATAGCACTTCTCTGAGACAGACCAGGGGATCTGAATATGAGCTCAGCCCACCTAGGTGACCCAGGGGACCAAGGAAACAAGAGTGTTCCATCCTTTTCTTCCAAGAAGCATGGTACTCTCATTCATTCTTAAACTTTCAAAGAGAAGCCATCAGGTTCAGGGGACCTTAATTTAGGAGAATGGGCATTTGATTGGGTTTCTTCTTCTTCCTGGAACATTCTGAGAAACTTTCTTTGAATTTTTTTTTTTTTGCTTCACAGTTTGAAACTCACCTGGAATGTGGGATTTCCTTATAGGCCCAGAAGTCGTGGTTGCCCCACCTTCTTGACTCCCAATTGAATGTCCTACGGGGAAAAGCAACAAGATCTCTTAGCTCAAGTTTGGAATGCACAACCAGGAGTTCTTTCCAGAGCAACAGGTGGGGCCAAGTTCCAAGGTCTGCATCACTAAGAAACTATTTATAGATTGAAGCCACAGACATTTATGGTGTTATATAAAAAACATTGCAAGACAATCCACCCCCCTCAAGAGTTCCATGCAATTAAGGGGAAGGCTCAGAAACGTTATTTTGTGTCAAGGAACATGAAAATTCTTAGAAGCTGTGTGGTGCAGTGGTTAAGGCTTTGGGCTCTAGCTGGGCAGCCTTGGATTCCAGTCCTACATCTGCCTCTTGCTAACAATGTGGGCTGGGTCAAATTACCCTCCTTAAGTCTTGGTTTTCTCACTTATGAAATGGGCATGATAATAATAGAATCTACTTAATCATCATTTCACAGAGACTTAAAGAACTATGCAGTCATGGTAGTTGTGTGTAATTATTAATCTCTATGTTTAATTTAGGACCTTGCTCCTCCAAGTTTGGCCCCTAGGCTGGCAGCATAGCCATCACTTGGGAGCTCACCAGGAATGCAGAATATCAGGCCTTCCTACAAACCTACCGAAGCAGAGTCTTCATTTTAACAAGATCTCTAGGGGATGCAATGGTCAGTTCTGGTCCTGAGCCAAATAAAGAATTGGCTTCAGATGTCTCAAATCTTGACACTCTTAAAAGTCAGGTGTCCACCCCTCTCACTGCTTACACATGTAATGTCCAAACTGAATCTAAAGATCACCTCTAATATCATCACAGAAGCCAAAACAAACACCAAATAATAAGGATTTGGGAGCAATGACCTTTTCTGTCAATGAAAACTCACCCTAGTAGATTCCTTACCCATGTATTGGTGGAACATACCTTTGTTGGAAAAAATGAACATTTTCTACTACTAAATATTGTAATAATAAGGAAATGATCCCAAAGTCCCAAATGGGAGGGAAGCATTTGCAAGACATACAATCCACAAGTCAAAACAATAGGTGGCTTATCAAAATGAGAACGGTATCATATTAAAATTAAAACAACAACAACAACCAAACCCCTGTAAGACACCTTGCTAAGAGACTTACCTAAATTAAAGCTTCATGAATTTTGTGTGTTTGTTTTTGCCTTTTGAAGCTTCCTATACTACCTGAGAGCAAAACTTGAAATGTCCTACTACAATGAGCTTTTTCCTCTAGCAAATGGGAACCTGCCATAATCTACCGAAGGCCACTGGGGAGAGAAAACTCAGATGTTTAGCCAGTCAGCAGATTTAGACAGCAGGGGACTGCTGTCTTAGCTTTTCTTAGAGAGTCAGACTTTGGAATCTGCAGAACAGACCCTGAAATCTTGATTACAATGATTATTTGGGGTAGGAAGACTCCTGTTTATATAATTTGATGTTTTTGTTAAAACTCATAATAGAGCAAATTCTTACCAGATGTCTTACTGTTTCAACATACTACAGCCCATTTTTGACAATGGCCTTTTACTCCACAAACCTCAAAAGTGTCCAAAGCACTTACCCTAAGTGCCTGCCAGGGTCCTTGGTCATTGGCAGGTCTTCACCTGCACAAGTCGTGGGATAGTGGCCATCTAAGTTGGAGATCTTTGGCCTTGGAAACCACCTAAGGTACAGTCACTCTCTCTGGTCATTTTTTTTTTCTGACTCACAGCAGCCTTTGATATTTGAAAGGGAGACCATTAATAGATGATAATCTCTTTATTTTGATTTTCCAAAAAGTGCTCCCAGCAAGGAAAGATCTGGGTGTGTACACAACAACATGAAACCTCCTGTTTGAACAATAGACACATGCACGGGAGCCAAACAAAAAGACCAGCTCCCGCCCACCAGATTCTCACTTTAGGCAAAAGCTGAAGAGGATGGACAAGAGACAGCAGGCTCTCCTGAGCTAGAGAGGTTCACAAATCCATCAAGGTTGGGACTGGCAGGGAGAGCAAGTTCTGCAAAGAGGGGCACCGGGCACCCTTGTTGGGAGGTGAGACCCAACCTGAGACATGGGCAGAGAGCCTTCATTTGGCTTCAGCTGTGAGAAAGGCAGTGGAGGAGAGAGATTCTCAAACTTTGACTTCTACACAAACCACCTGGAGGGTGTTAAAATGCAAATGCTAATCCAATCTGTCTGCGTTGGCCAGAGATGCTGCATTTCTAGCCAGCTCCTCAGTGGTGTCTCTGCTGCGGGTCCAAGGACCACATTTCAGAGTAGCTGGAGTCTTTTGGTTTCAAAGAGCAGGACTTTTAATAATAACTCCCTACTGTTTCCAAAATACTTGCACATTCCTGACACCTTGTGCTCCTCATAAAAACTCTAGGGGTTAACCGAGGCTGGTTGGTCTGCTCTGCTCTTTACTAATAAGGATCTGAGGCTGGGAAAGGTCAAGGGCCCTACCCAAGAAACCTTCAACTTCTGTCTCTACTTCAGAAGTATTTCAAATGAGCCCTACATTCTCATGCTCTTCCATAAATGGTTATCATCAAAGCCACCATGTAACTATCCATTTTCAGATTGGCTTTAAATCTATAGGCAATCCTTGCCCCAACTTGGGCATGAAGGGGAGGATGATAATTTACATGGATTAACTGGTTTGTGTGAGGTCACCTGGATTTGCAGTGCTAAAGGGGAACCACAGTAGGCAGCAATGGCAGAGCCTCTCACTAGCCCCAGCATGAGAGATCAGCTGCCCCATGTCAAAATTTTGCTGCCGGAAGTACTGTTTTCAGGGATGAGATCTGAGAGCAAACAGGAATCTATTTAATAATGTGTGCCTGGCAGTAACTATGGTCGTAATGGATTGCTTTCTCTAGATTGTGCTTATGAGAGGCAGTGCATCTCTGGGTTTTACACCTGACTCTGTCACTCAATGGACATGCCAATTTGGCCAGGTTACTTACTTACCTTCGTTTCCTCATCTGGAACATGGGAATAAAAAATGGTCCTTATATATGACAGGGTTTGCAGTCTAATTAAATGAATCAATATTAGATGAACTTTGAATTTGATAATTACTGATAATTATTGCCCTATAGAAATAGAAGAAATAGCAGTCGCATATGGTATAACCTCTGAAGTGTTTTGAACAACGCTGCTAACACTCAGTAAACTCTTAAATGCTAGCCATTGTATCATGTGACTTTAAATCAATGCCCTGTGACAAATTATCGAAAATTTATTAGTTAGGAAACTGAATCTCCAACCCTTTGTGTATCTTTCTTGGTTAATGTGTAGAGGAACTGGGATCAGGATATTCCTCTTTCAGACTCACACTCTTAGTCATTCTGGCAGATGGCAAATGTTAACAAGCAGCCCTGCTTGAATTCTCGCTGATTCTTTCAGATGGAAGACTTGCCTCCAGAGCAGTAGTTCTCAAAGTGTGGTCCCTGTCCCAGAAGCATCAGCATTACCAGGGAATTTATTAGAAGTACAAATACTTGGGCTGCACCCCAGACCTACTGAATCAGAAACTTTCAGGGTGGGGCCCGAGCAATGTGACTTCATTCACCCTCCCTGCGATTGTAATGCATGCTAAAAATGTGTGAACAACTTCTCTGGAGACACTGACTCACACTTCATTGGTAATCTTCAGGTTCAACGATTATAACAGTAAACAACTACAGCAGTTTCAAACTCACCAGCCGATCCAGATCCATGTGTGGTATGGGACCTCCCACCTGCGTCTTGGTCTCCTGTCATGGGCAATGATGGAAGGTCAGTATGGAGTACTTGCATTTTCATACAACCCGTCACTTTTTGGCTTTAAATCTGTAGGCGATCCTTGCCCCGACATTGCAAATCCCAGAATTAAGGGAGCTGATGTAGCATAGGTCCTCATGGATGACCCTAGGAGATGTGCTTTTGGTAGAAATACAAGAACGGTGGCAAAGAACTCTTCCACAAAAATACGATGCCCTCACAGGTCTGAGGTTGGAACTGGACATTGTGTATTTTAAATAAAGACAGTAAAAATTGGATTATGAGACTTCTGATCACTGTGTACTCTGGCTCAGGGCATGGAACACTTAAAGAGATTTCTTGAAGGCAGGAAATGAGTTAAAATTAAAAAATCTTGTGATGGAATGATTTAAAGATTCAAAAAGAAAATTCAACCACCTATTTAGGGGAAAGGGGGTAAAAAATAAGTGAAAAAAGAAATTGTGAGATGATAACATGTGAACAATGTGTATCCAGGTATTAGAATTATTTCTTAATGATTTTCCAAAAATCAAGTCTATATTTTCAATACCAATAGTTGATATAATCCCATCTTCTCAAACATCCATTACTATGAAGCTTAATCTTAGACCAACTCAAGAATTGCTAAAATCTGTATCTACAGGTTGAATCCCGGATTTAGCCTATGGGAATTCACTGTCTTCTCCACCCCACAGCAACACCACATTTCAAAAAAAAAATACTAATCATACTAGAATCTTGTTTTTTAAAAAATTACAACAATGGTTTCATAAAGTGGCTGTAGTCATCCATTGAGAAGGTACCTGGAAAGAAAACAGTAACCTGATAATCTTCATTTCCCTGATGAGGAAAGGTGATCACCCTCATAATTATATTAGAGAGATTGCTTTGCTCCTTGGTTGATGGTTAGAAAAACAGACGGCAGCACTTGCTGAAATGCCCCATTGTAATCCCAGATACCAAAAGCACCACCACTATCACCAAAACCATCACCAGCACTGCCACCACGGTTCTGAATGTGTTAGTTCCTAGCCATAAACATAGAGACTGAGAAAAATGTATGGGCAGAAATACACTTGGATGAGTGTTTGAATGAAAACCAAGGATGGAAATCAGACTATTCACTAATCATTTACTCCACGGGGAACCATGAAAAGTCTGTTGTATGGTTACACTTGTACACTCCACAGAAGGGATTAGTACCTGGGAATACAGATTGTATAGAAGGCCTTTTATCACCATGGTTTTGTAAACCTTATAGGATACTGTAACTATTAAAATTGCTGTTTAAAATTTAAATCCATTAGGTTGCACAACAAGCCTTATTTTGCCAAGAGAAACTAAGCAGTACTCTTTTTTTTGTACTAGGGATTATACTCAGGGGCACTCAACCACTGAGCCACATCCCCAGCCCTATTTTGTATTTTATTTAGAGACAGGGTCTCACTGAGTTGCTTAGCGGCTCGCTTTTGCCAAGGCTGACTTTGAATTCATGATCCTCCTGTCTTGGCCTCCAGAGCTGCTGAGATTACGGGGGTACTCCCAGCTGGCAGTACTCATAACATTCACATCTCCAGAAGAAATCCAACAATGGTTCTTGGAGTTTTTAGCAAGGAAGAATAGAACCATGCTAAATGGAAAAGCAAAACAAAACAAAACAAAAAAAAGAAATGTGAGGGGGCTCTGTCCTGCCAGTATTGCTGAGGTCAGTATTTTTTAAACTATTTTCTTTGAAATCCTGGTGTGGGCAGCCCAAAAGACAGGCCAAACAAGTGACCTTCTAGAATTTCTTTTCCTACATCAGGCATAGCATCACACAGCCACCTGTTTTATGTATTAGGTTTCATATTTTTTTCTTCTTTTGGGAGGAAGGGTTGTGGAGGGAGGGTCTCTGTTATTAAAAAAAGTATATTTAAATTCACTAATTTTTAATATGTTAATGAGCCATAAGAAGTACTCAAATGGCTGATACTAGGAAGAGGGAATTTGTTTTTACTTTCCTAGCTAGAGTGAATGTTTTCTAGTTCCCCCCTTTTTACTGTGAATTTCTTAATGCACAGTGAGAAACAAACAAAAGAATAATTAGAGAACTGCTTATTTGAGAAGAAGAGTCTCATTCCAAGTGCATATCAAACTTAATTGAATAAGTCATTTCTATGCCATTACAATAAAAGAAGTAGTTTCTATTCATTAATAGTAGATTGGATCATGAAGCTTTTAGTGCATCATAACTAGAGGAGATTAGCCACCAGCCCATCACCAAAGGTAAAATTGATCAATCCATCACCAATAAAAGATAATAAAGGAAATTACTCACACATTTGGGCAAACTATGCTAAATAGGCAGCATATATTAGTTGAATCAAATGAAATTGCCAATATTCAATTATTTCCACAAAACCATTAATTTCATATGGTTCAACTTGATAGATCACCAGATGAAGAAGAAGACAAAGAAAGAAATCTCACCATAACAACCAAGTCACACACACACACACACACACAAAAAAAAAAAATGGAAAGTGCACTGGCAAATGGAAGCATTATTTTTATCCTAAATAAACCTGAGTTTACTGACGGTAGAGTTGATGTCCAGGATGAAAGTTACAAAGTTGCCTAATCACAGCCTACACAGAAAATAGCCCTTTAATAGGAAAAAAGTGCATGTGATTTCTCTCTGTAAAGAAAGCAAACCAGATAACAAGTGGCCAAATTACCTGGTAAAGAGCCATCAACATTAGAGGTGAAATCTCCAACAGGAACTTCAGTAACTCCGAAGACCCCAGGCTGAGCAGGGGTCACTGGGATGCGGGTCCTGTTTTCCCTTGTGTCTGGGTAGTGGGAGGTTTTACCTTCCAATTAGGTAGTTGAGTCTTCAGGAGGATGTCCACCTCTTCTTCCACCTCTGCCATCATTCCTATCTGTGTGGAGGTGGAATCGATGAAAACCCCACATGGGTAAGATCACCACCCTCCACGTGCTTCTTTTCAGAGCATGCGATTGCTACAAAAGCCTTCCTCTTGTTATCCAAGAACAAAAGCAAAATACAGGGAAGTTGGTCACACTCTTGAACAAAACTGATATTTCTCAATAGATGCCACCTGGACAGCACTCAACAGAAGTGATTCTAATACCCAGAAGAAGCATTTGTTGAAACATCTGCCTGAGGTGTTAAGGTAAGGCTTAGGCCGAGACAGCTGTGGCCTTGAAGTCAGCTCAGGTACTAGACAATTTTGCGCTCTTTCTCAGTGGAATCCACCTTCAAAGATCTAGAAGGAACACCGCATTGAAAAGCAAAGTGTGAAAGATAAAATTATGCTGCCTGCAAGTGAAATAGAAAACGCAAGGTTTCAAAGACCTAAGGCTGCTAACTTAACTCTTCCTTCACTTTCCAGGAGGGCACTGCTTCTTGGTCACCAGCACCACAGAGTTGCGTTCCAGAGGTCAAATGGCAAAATAATGTTGTTAATGTAAAGAACATAAAGTGATAGAATCAGACTTTTACAGCAATCGCAAATAGTAAGGAAGCAATACATTGTTTTTAAACCAAGTCACCAACTCTAGAGCTTGAGAAGTATGGCCTTAGAGATTAAGCAACACAGTTTACATTTAATGTACAATGGCTTCTAAGAGGTCTACAGTGCAGAAAATGCAGAGACCACCACCAGATGCACCTTTTGATCAAAAGAAGCAGTGTAGCAACAGCCAGCTGAGGTCCCTCCACCAAAGACATTGAAAAAAGCACCCTTAAAATAGTGATTTTTATCAATAGCTGAAGCCAGCTGAGCTTTATAATCCTTACTGCTAGATGTGATAGTAGAAACAGTTGTTTGCTCTATATCTTCTTCCAGTTCTCCATGTGACGTAGAGAAGCTCTGGGAATGACTGTGCTCTGTTTCAATGAGGGATGAAGCCAGTGTTATTTTGAACCATAATACAAGCCCTCTGAGATCTCCTAACAGGAATGATCTATGCACAGGTGCATGGGGAGGATGAGATGTGCCACACCGCATGGAGAAATATGCAGAAGAATTCCATTTTGTCTCTACCTTCTTCCCCTTTGTCTCTGGGTACAGTCCATCAAGGTCAAGTGCCAAGGTGAAGCCTAAACCAGAACTCCCCACCCACCATGGATCAGCCCAGTTCCCACTACAGCATGGCACCCAGACCCTCAAGAAAACCAGAGAACACGGAGACATGGAAAAGGAATATTTAAATTTTAGTGTTCCTATCAGTAGTCAAAAGCATCTAATTGAGGGTCAACAAACATGACTGTAGGAAAAAAAATAACACTGTGTAGGATACCTGTAACCACAGAAGAGAAAAGATCCCATTTAGGATGACCTGCTTGAGTAACTCAAATCAAATTTATAAAAGGAAATACATAACTCCCTTCTAAAAACCATTAAGTGAAATATAACATTTCATTCTATTATTGGTTTTTTGATCTCGTCTGTGGACAGGGATTCTCATCACTGCACCAAGGAAATGGTTCCCTGGGCAAACACAGGACCCTCAGTGTTCTGAGGTTGAACCATTGCCCATAACTGAAATCACTTTGAGTGTTTTGAATTCATTCATTTGCATTCTTCTAGGAAAGGTACTGACCTTTGAGTTGCAGGTGCAAGCACTCCATAAAACACACCCATCAGTCGTGACCACCACCAAATAAACATTACCAAGAGACAGACATCCACCAAATCCCAAACCCAACATCAGGACAAAAGCCAGAAGAAACATAAAATGGAAATACAAGCTCTTCATTGGCAGAAGCCAGTTCATAGGCTTATTTACCAGCTCCTTTGATGCTTCACACTGTGCTATTTATATGGTCAACAATCAAACACATGCTTGCTGATCTTTTGCTGGGCCTCAAGGGCTCATATAAAAGACTCTCCCCATTATGAGTAGCAAGCAGTAAAATGAGACCCTCTCAATTCTGGATTTCCTTCATATTCTGCGAAGAAATTATGAATGACTTCAGCCTGATCTCTAAGATTTGCCTGTACATATGGTGAAAAATAAGGCTACTTGAAGTTTAATGCTGCTTCCTACCAAATGCTTAGTGATAAAAAAGGGGGGCATTGGCAAATGTTCCTTTCTTTTGTCCAGGTCCTCGGGGGACCCTGCCACCTTTGTCAATTGTCCACAATGTGCCTTGCCCTCCTCTGTGGATTAAAGTGATTTCCCACCTCTCTCTGACGATCTGGCTCCCCAAAATGTCTTTTCACAACCATGAAAGCAATCTGTCTGCCTCTACTGAAGCAAGGCTGGGAGTTCAAGGAGGGGGTCAGTTAAAACAAAGAGAAACCTCTGTCCTCTCTGAGGTCTTGGGTGTCCCTAATATGAGTACTTAGAATGCATTTGGACATCCATTTTTATCTTCTTCCTTCCTTTCTGATCTTTCCTTTCTCCTTTGTTCTTTCTTCCTCCCTTTCTCTCCTTCCTTCTTATTTTCCCTCTTTCTTCCTCTTTTCCTTCCTTCCTTTATTCCCCCCCCCCTTCAGAAAGTCATTGAATCTGGAAGGCACCAAGAATGAAGGTAACGCCAGGTTTCAACAACCCACAAGAAATATAGACAATGAAGATAGCATAACACCCCGGGGTGAGCAGAGCCACGTAGCAAAAACAAAAAAAACGAAAATGCACAATTCCACCACCAAACACTGCATCTTGACCAACATGCGAAAGAGCCGAAGCAGGAAGAGAGGTCAACAAACAAGGCTGAGTGTCATCATCCTTATGAGTTGTCACTGAAATAGGTCCTGTCCCGTTGACGTCTTCCACCAAATCTGTGTTTGGATCGGCAGGAGGCTGAAGCATTGTACTATGACTGGAGTCCACATCTGAAGGAATTAAATCAGTGTTATTTCTTTATTTCCTAAACCACTGCTTAAGGGTCATTTATGTTCTGTAGCCAAGTTCGTTTTATATTTGAAACCAGTCGGAGGAAAGAAAGTACATAACTGATTTCAGAGCTCCAGAGTGGAGACAATTGTTGTTTCTCAGAATGTCACAAGAAGTAACCAGCTTTCACTGGAGGGTGGAGTGGTCTCAAAATCGTGATTTTGATTTGTTTTTGCTGAGTCTAGAAAGATGCTACATGAGCACAGGATGGGACTCCCGAGCCTTGCAGAGGCAGAAACATAACCCATATTAGTCCCATTCCGTGCCCATGGCCTTTCTTAGACATGCAGAATCACCTCCCACCTATTAGGCAAAATGACTTTTAACACCCTTCTTCCCTCATTGAGTCCTTTTTTGTTTCAGATAGTGAACATGTAAATAAAACTGAAAAAAACAAAACAAAACAATCATTATATAATACTACCTAGGCAGAGGCCACAGGAAGAAGCAGGGACAAGAAACAAGAAGCAGTGTATGTCACCGAGTCCCTCCCCAAGAAGCACAAATACGAGGTATCTTTGAAGTTTACTCTCTATAGTGATGAGTGGTGCAGAGACTTAGCACTAAAGTGTTCGAGATCCTATTTTTAATAGTTATCACAGGTCTATTCTGCTGAAAAAACAAATCCTGAGTGAAACAGAGGCCAAAGGTTGAGTCAATCCACCCACACTATTGCCTCTGGGGAAATGTAATCTGTTCCAAATAGCTCCAGAGGAGAGTGCTGAAATACTGGGCTCCCACATCTGCGGGGAAGTCTTCACAATCTAAAAGAAAAGATCATCAAGATCTTTGCAGGATAGAAATGTATGGCGGATTCTACTCTCTCAGATTTCAAGGAATAGGAAAGGCCAACTAACTCAAATTAAAATTCCTAGTAGATATTCTGCCAGAAAAAAGCCACTCTTGTTCATTTTCATTTTATTCATAGACTCCTTCAAGAGGTAGTATGCTACTCCTCAGTTGAAGCCAGCTGTATTGTCCTTACCTGCTCACCATGTAATGGGATCCCTTTCTCTGCCTCAGTTTGAAGACCCTTTAGTTTGATTCTGAGGATCTCTTACTTCCTTTGCTTTCTATTGGATGTCATCAGAGCCCCCAGGAGCCATGTTGCACTAAAATGTGTGCAGAGGCTGCATGAAGCACTACAGGAATTCAACGCAATGGCCCCAACCTAGCCATTCAACTCTTCTTCCCTATGACAAGGGATCCACCAATCTGACATAGTTATTTCTTGGTTTTTCTTCCTTTGTGGTCTTCCTTATGTGAATCTCCTTTTGTTAAAAGAAAATATTTTACTTCCTTTCTCTAACTACCCAAGTTTTTTTTTCCCATTTCCCCCAAAACAGATCCTATCCATCTTCCTCTAATGCTTTCTGGAGGGTGTGGGATGCTCTGAATTTATTGAGCAATTACTGTTGGCAATAGTGATTCCACATCTCTTTCTGCTTCACATTGTTAGGTCTATTTTGATGCCAAATGCTTTCTTTTGCCAGCTAATTTTGTTTCTTAAAGAGCATGGGCTATGGATTATTCAACTTATTTACTATTGATAAAAGAGGAGCACTACATACTATCAATTCTTGAAGTTTCTCCCAAGCAAACTGTCACCTGTTATAATGAAGAGAAATTCCTTTATACAAGTTGATAGGATCAATTCACAATATTCTAATCTTGCAGAACGGTAACTACTGTCTTTTTCTCTCTCTTTTTGAATTGCTCATAGGTAAATAAGAAAGAAGGGTATCTAAAAAGTCAGGAATTCCATCTCATTTAAAAGTTGTTCACCCATTAAATTCATGAACTTTCACCAAAAGCCAAGAAGAGTCTAAATTTCAAATCACAAAATACCATATTATCTCTAAATGTGACAAGAATAATCAAGTTTTCTGAGCCTTTTAGTTACTTTTTTGGTATAACTACTCATCAACTCTTTAACCTCTCTGATTTTTCTGCCAAAGACAAGTTATTTCTTAGACTGCAATGGAAATAGTCACTGACTCCATAACCTTGTTCTTTTGAAAACCTTGGGTTAGAAGTAAATAGAAGAGGGCTGGGATTGTGGCTCAGTGGTAGAGCGCTCGCCTAACCAGTGCGGGGCCCTGGGTTCAATCCTCAGCACCACTATTTTAAATAAATAAATAAAAGTATTGTGTCCAACTACAACTAAAACTTTAAAAAAAAAAGTAAATGGAAGAGCAATCTTGGGACTAACCCCTCCACATGGGAAAAGACTTCCATTTTCACAATATATAAGTAATAATCCTTTAATGCTCTTGCAAAATTATTTATTCTAATATCAGGACTTCATATTCGGATGAATGTGTCTATTTCTCCTACCAAGAAAACTGAGTTCTGAAGAAATTTCAAGTTCCCAGGGAAAGTAGATTGGCCTAAAACCCAGGACACATTGCTAAGAGAAATAACTGCATGATTTTAAAAACATAATATATTCATTAATGATGGTGGAATGTGACAATCATTATTATCCAAAGTACAGGTTTGAAGACATGAATTGGTGTGAATATACTATGTATACAACCAGAGATACGAAAAAATTGTGCTCTATTTGTGTAACAAGAATTGTAATGCACTCTGCTGTTACATATATATATATATATATAAAAATTTCAAATGTTCAGAGACTATTACCCGTGGTTCTTTCTGTCTGATGACCTCGTCCCATTGGATGTGAGATTGGGTCAAAGTAATCAGTCCAGAAATCGTCCTCTTGACGCTGTGTTGTCATTCTTTGATCTGGATGGCCGTCGTGGGCTGAAGCTTCTATGACCATGCAGTTCAAGCAATTGTCAAAGTGTTAATTGACATTTGTCCAGGGACACACTGATATTTTTCAAAAGATTCTCTAGACCAAACATTACAACTCTCTTTCTAGTACACAGGGCAAAGAGATTTCATATACAGAATGTTTTAGCAGGTTTGGGTTCATTCATGCTTATTTTCTTGGCAACTGGCATGTGAACTAGAGGACACAAAGTATTAACAATTTCTGCAGTGGAAGTGGATACAGAATGAGTTATAGGCATCAAGGGAAGATGAAGAAACAGCTCTTGATCTGTGCTGTGTCAATCCCCTTAAGGGGAAAGTACAAGCACCCAAGTGCATGATGTCATGCAGAGAAAACTACATTCCAGTGAAATACACAAAAGATTGTTAGTGGTCTAGAGAAGGAATCAGATAGATAACAGATTGCCACGGGCTAAGCATGAAAGTCAATACCATTCATCACCAAAGCATGAATGGAATCTATTAGAAACAACCTTTTAATAATGGGACTCATGGCACAAATGACATATAAAAATGTGCCTTATGCCTCTGCCTCATTCTTCACCTATGGAGAAGGACAGATTTGAAAAAAAGCTCACAACAGTATCTCCCCAGCAACAACCTAACCACATAGCCAGTCACTGAATCCCTTGCTCTACTAGGAATTCATTCAAAAGTTGCCATGCACTGGAAAGATATTTTGCATTATATTCTATATTGCAAATGGAAACATGGGACTATTTCCCACTGGTAGCAATTAAGAATGTGAAATTCACATTCTTTACAAAGCAGGGTGTATTTCAATACTTCAGTCACACAGACCAAAGAGTCATGCACAAGAGCTTGCAGAACTAAGTGATTTGGCATCACTTAGAGAGAATGATATGACTTGAGTCCAATTTCTACAGTCCCACGATTCAAGAATTAGAGGAGGTGACTTGGTTATAAATATGAGGAAAGCAATTGTACACTCAAGGAGAAATCACCAAACAGATATGCACAAAAGCCCAGATGATGTCAGCTAGGTGTCATTTTTCTCATAATATCGGGTTCTGCTTCTTTTTACTCTAGAGTTCTAACAACATTCTTTCTCAGAAGCCTAGTATTTCGCATGGACATATTATAAATATGGGCCCACATTAGAGAGTAGATTTTTTTACAAAAGGAAGCATTTTATGAGCTTAGTGTCTCTCTTATAATCTCACTAGGGGATGCCCAAAGCTAGATCTGAAAGTGACATTCTCGAGGAAATATTCCCTGTGTTTCCTTTGTGTGCTTGTAGCTATTCCTGTTCAGGTGATTTTTAGGAGCCTTTAGGGTTTGCCTCTGTGTTCACCACAACATGACTTTTTCAGAAACCTAACAGGACCTTTTCTTCATTATTCTTTTGTCCCATGTCCTCAGTGCTCAGTATTTAATTCAAAAGGAAGTTCCCACTCAAGGTTGCTTATTAAACCATCCATTACCAGTTGTCCCTGCTGTTGAATGAGATTCTTCTCTTGATGTTTGGTGATATCCCCCGTGCCATCCATTCCCAAACCACTGTTCTCTCTGGGTGGCTGTTTCTTCTGTTGTACTACTAGAAGTTTCCCAGGCTGTGAGAAGAATGTCAATTGTGAGCCGTTGTGGTCCCATTTCCTCATCAATAGCTCTTATACTTTAAGGGCACAGACTCACGAGGAGAGACAGTAGAAAAGGAAGACAACGAGGAGATACACCACTAATATTCAGAAAGGAATATTAGAAATGAAATGGCCCCATCCTTTAATTCTTCAGCTGAGAAAACTAGGAACCAAAGAAATTTTAATTGGTTCAAAATCATGTGGCTGGATTGGTGAAAAGTTAAGACCAGGCCATATAGACTGTGAATTTCCAGTACTATTCTTATCTTACTGTGGTGAGTGGCCTCACATATCCTGCCTAAGAGAACTGTTCAAAGAATAAACTCTTTGCTGACTTTGGAGGAAGAGTATAACAACTTGTGACATAAGTATAGTTGGACAACTCACATAGGTCACGTTACCTATAGCACACTCAACAAAAATGTACCAGCAATGGCTTTACCCATTGTGAAAGCTGTTACAATGTCTAGGGTGTTACAACACTGACCTATAACATGGTTACAACCCTATGGCAATGTCCCCAAACCACTACCTTCTGACATTATGCTCATTAATTCCAGGTCTCTTAGGATGTGTTCTGCTTCAGTACAAAATGTTTAGAATAATTTCTAAGATACACTATTAGAGCCCAAAGGGGACTATAGACTTCCTCCCTCTTCCTTTTCCTATTAGAACACTTCTTTGTTAACCCAGCTCACAATCATTATGTTTATATCAAATATATTGGGCTAAGAAATCACATGTGGGCCTGCCTGTTGGATATGTTCAGTACAATGTGCAGGACTTATTGAACAGTGTCCTAAATTTTTCTTTGGTTGTCTGGGATCCCTCAGATGAGTGATTCCCAAAAGCTCCTTTAGCTTCTAAGTCACTGTTTAGTACCTGTCCCCTACAGGGGTATTCAAGGTTGTGAGAGTGATAGTTGAACCACAGTTTCAAAAATGCTACAAACTGTTATCTAAAAAAAAAAGCTTACTTTATTCCAAATAAGGTAGGCATCTCTCAGAGCTACAAATCTGAAAGAAGAGAACATACTTTTTTACTTTTTCTCTTTTTGTTTTCATCCTATTTTGATAGTCAAGCGGTGAGCCTGGAGATTATTTTAGAAAACCTGAGGTGTTTGTACATAAGGAGAATGACAGTGAGAGTATCAAAGCATCCCTCAAGTTCCCATGGGTTTGGAAACAGAAAAAGAGCAGTTGTAGAATTCAAATGCAGACCATGTATATTACTGACTTTTCTCCAAGAGTTCAAGGGATGCCATTTTATAACAGAGGAAGAGAACATGAAACAGAAAGTGGGTTTATCATACATCCTCACAGAAAGAAGTATTCCAAAGATCCTTCTGTTTGTCAAACTTTCCTTCCATATCCTCCACTAAGCACTCAAAGAACGCACTCTTCACCATACATTTCCATAAACCCACACAAATCACACATATGGGACCTCTGGGTATCTTTAACACAGAATTCTATCTCAGATATAGAATTTATCTCAGATAAACGTTTTGGCCTTTCGTGCAACCTGACAAGTTAGCATTTTTCTTCCAGTTTCTAAAAATTGTGTGCAGATTTGGCACCTTTTCAGCCTCTGCAGAGATTAGGACTGTTCATAGACACAGAGTGTGGCCAGTGTCTAAAAATTGTCTTCCCTAGCCCCCGGAATGTCTTTACTCACTCCCGTAACCAAGAGCTGCCGACCGCCATCCTTACTTGTGCTTGTTGAATGTGGGGCCTCTTCTTCATCCTGATGCTCATGGTGAATGAGAGGAGGCTGTGGTTCCTGGGTCCGGTTTTCTCCATGAACACTGGGGCCATTTCTGTCTACATCTGTTATGGTGAGGTTATACATGCTGTGATTTTTTTTTTATCAATCAACTTTTATTGGTTTTCTTCTTCCATTTATGTACATGCTATCTAAAGGTGTTATGTCTGAACACTACTTCGGAGCAACCACTCTCAAAAATTTGAATGATTTCACTAATATGTCCCAAGAAAAAAATGAATGGGCATGAAATTTCTTCACGATTACTTGGTATTCCACTATAAACACTTTGTCAGAGATGGTGCCATAAACCATTCAAATGTATTCATTTTATAATAAGGCCCCCCCAAAATACTTTGTGCCCAGATGATATGACTGATATCTGACTCCTAAATGGAATTGAGCATCCTTATGAAAGTTCACTGAGAATTTATGATGCGACATTAACTAAATTTTCCACTGTGTCCTAAGGGTTGACAATTGCAGCATCATAGACTTTGAAGGAAAAATATCTTTCGTCAATTACATATAACCCATTACCAGTTATTCTTGTGGTTGTCTCAAGTGGTGCTTCTGGGTTTGAATGGCTTGGCCTCCATTGGTTCCAGTCCTGGTTCTGTTCTGTGTGGTCAGAAACCCATGGAGTGGTTGAAACTGTGATAATGATGATTGAAGCAATTAGGAAAATGTTATTTCTTGAGCCTTCACAAATTGTACTGCACATTTACTCCTTCTGTAGTCTATACAATGAGGCATCTATACCAGGTTGTATAGATTTTGCATGGAAATGGAGAGAAAGCGGAGAGAGCCTTCAGCTTGATCCACCATATTGTGAAGCATCTCAATGTCCTGTCATAGAATACGTTGGGGTTCAGAACATGAGATCTTCTTGGAGAAAGCAGCCAAAGAAACTGTGGTAGCAGGAAGAACAGCTTGGAATACACCAGCCTTCCACCGAGGATCACCAGAGATGACAGAGCTTTGCCCATCCATGCAGATTTGTAGGTGGCCCTCTGCACTTGAAAGGCCAAAGAATTGGTATCGCTGGCATGTTTGCTACCTCAGACGGAAGAGGCAGGTGTCTGAAAATTATACCACAATGATCACTGTTTTGTTAGTTAATTTTACTGGAGAAACAAATACCCTGAGCATCCAGAACTTTCCTGTAGATGGTTCTGAGAAAGAACATCTACCTAGAATAGCAATATGGTTTAGCCACATAACTCTGAATGTTTCTCAGACACGCATGGTAATTCTCATCAAATACAAATATCATGAGCAAGCCATTCATAGCCAATGAAAGAAAAACAAGATGCATTACAGTCAATAGAAAAAGTCCAGAAGTAACCCATCACCATCAGAAAAGTGCGTTGAAAAAAAAAAGAGGTATATATCCATATAACAGTTCCCTGATATTGTCATACAAAAATATTTGGGTTAGAATAGCATAAACATCCAACAGAAGGATCATGACAAAATTAGAATGTCTTTTATGAAAAGGATATTTGCAAATCCATCTTCTTTCAAAGCTTATTTTTGATACCCAAATAATGCAAAACTATTTCACAAGTTAAGGGAATAATGTCTAGAATCATGAAACACATTCTCAATAGGCATGAAAAATGGTAGCTATCCTTCCCCTCCAAAAGGAAAAGGGTATCCTGTTGAATCACAGGCATAGACACTCAACAAAAAAGTGAATGGAAATTGAAAAATATGCTCTAGAGATGAAGAAATAGTGAAGGAAGTTTTCCCTGGAGCCTGATCATACAGTTTATTTGCAGGTTGATCTTTTGGGGTCACCATCCAAGGGATTTTGGTTTCTCAAGTATCAAAATCATACTTTTTACAGATGGACCTACCCAAGACTGGGCCACATCCTGAACCCAGGAGACAGTGTACTCATAAAGCTCCAGTGATTTTGGTTACTTGGTTTTCTTTCTGAAGGTATTAAAAAGAGCATAGAGGGGCTGGGGTTGTAGCTCAGTGGTAGAGTGCTTGCTTAGCATGTGTGAGGCCCTGGGTACGATCCTCAGCACCACATAAAGATAAATAAATTATATAAAGGTATTGTATCCATCTACAACTACAAAAAACAGTTTTAAAAAATTAAAAAAGAAAGAGTATAGACTAAGCTCTGCAGAGATGTCCAGGCTAAAGAATATATATTTTAAAGCTGTAAAATAAAGAATGGAGTTCATTTTGAGTATTTGTTGTATGGCTGCCATATGCTCAGGTGCTTTCAAAATCTGGGCTATTCTTTTAGATGCCCTCCTCCCTGGGTGCTATTCATTTGGGGATTAAACTCTCAAGTTTCAACAGGACAGACAGAAATTCAGTGACCTGGGAGAACCCATGTAACACCCCAAGAGCCTTATCTCTAAGGAAAAGCAAAGCTGTTATGGAGTTAATTTCAAGATTCTCATTCTGTCCAGCAAAACCATAGGTCATTACAGGTTCATGTGAGAAACTCAGTCATCTGGCAGAATATTTGACCAAACTTGGTATATTTTAATTTTAAAAGAATATTTTTTTCAACTCAATTGAAAAAAAAAATTTCATGTCATAGTTCTCAAAAAGTTTTATAATGGTCACAAATTTGTATACTATTAAGCAGTTTCACTATTTGCTTTTAATAACTAGCACTGCCTTGTTTAAATGAGCTAATATTTACCCTTCTTTTCAACGTCTTTTACTTACATGTTTGTTAAAATTCTGGGTTTGTTCCTTTGACTTCAACCAGCTTTTGATTAAGACAACTCTTGAGTTCTCACTCCCCTGTTTTAAGCCTTTCTAGGCCCTTCTAAAAGCCTTCAATTCAGGGTCATTGGCAATTTTGAATTAATACTCTCTTAATCACTTTTCAAATGCAAGGGCTTTTTTCATCCGAGTGCTCCCAGCACCCAGCAGAGCAGGTACACAATGAGCATTTGTTGTGTTGTTTTCACATGTCATTCTCTGACAAACCTCGATAACTCAAAGAGAATCTATAGTAGCCAATCTCACCGATAAACAAAAGAGGAAGAACCTAAGGCATTTGGTTCACTTCTCCAAATATGTTTAGGTTGTCATTAAAAAAAAAGAAAAAAAAAGAAAGAAATCGCATCTTATTTTCTCCTCCACAATCATATGGGGATATAACTAAGGGATCATCATAAGTCCACCCATTTTTCACATTGACTGTTTTCCAAGAGAAATACTATCAGGTGTCACTTAGGTTAATTAGTAAAACTTGCAAAAGTGGTTCTACTGGAATTGATCATTTTTACTGGTGCTGGAGACAAAGTCTTTATCATCATCAATGCCTGATCCAGAAAAACTGACGTGTTTGTCTCTTTTATCTTCGTTCTCTTCATTTGGCTCCCAGCCTGTTGAGATGGTATTTGAATCCGTACCTGTTATGGTGACTTGCGTTAGTGGTGGAGCTGGATGCCAAGTAACCCATTCCACAGAGGAAGAAAGTCAGGCATAGCAGGTGGAATGGATTTCCCAAGATTTCAAGAGGAAAGGGAGAGGGTTCTTGCAGACTTGCATCTGGATCTAATCTATAGATCTCAAAGCAATTGCTATGATCCTTACATTAGAACCTTCACTTTAAGGAAGAATAAATATGGACACCGCTCCACTAAAGAAGTAAAAACAGAACACAGCAAACTAAAAACATCGAAAAGATAGTCAAAACTCCCCTGTGCTTTCAGATGCAGTTCTTAATAACTCATTATTCACATTCTTTAAAAGTTTGAGTTCCAAGAAAAGAATGGAAAGGTTTCATATATGCCTATTTGCTTTATCAAGACACCTTCAAGAAAACTTTGAAATCATGTCAATCATTTCTAAAATGGTAGAGTGGTATTCATAATTTTCTAATTTATTTTTTTAAATCTTTAGCATCGGATTATGGTATCTCTCTAAATGCAAATGGAAGTAATGTTGTAATTTCCAACAGTACTTTGGCAGACAGAGAGGGAAAAAAAAGTCAATTAACAGAGAAATAATGTCTGGCATTTTATTAGCCAACCAGAAGAGATGATGAAAGTGGATTCCAGTCTAAATTCTTAGAACTTTTCCTTCTTTTCTTTTGGAATTAATCATAGAAAAGGAGATGGAAACTTTCAGCTTCTCAGTGGTTACTGCAGAAGACCTCTTTTTTATTAAAAAGAGGTTTTCTGCATTCTAAATGAGGCTCAGGATGTCTTATGAAATGACCATTTGCTTTGCATACCATTAGTGTCCACCCCAATAATGCAATTGATGGAGGTTTTCTACATTTTTCTATCTCAGCTAGGTTATTTCATTTTCTCATATAAAAAGTTACAAGCTTTTTATGACTTCAATAATTTTGGAGTAGGCATAAGCATTCTTTCAAAGTTATAATTTTGTTCTATCCTCAAGACAAACCTGTCCCTGTTCATAGCTCCTCTACTATCCTCCTCCGAGGAGTTAGAAATCCCACAGAGTAGAAAAAAAGAAAACTGCATATTAGTTCCATGTAATCAAAGATACTGATCTAAGAACTCATAGTCCTTCCAAAATCATCACAAATATTTGTGTGACCAGAATGGACTTTAGACTTGAACATTATCCCATATGGCAATGAAAATCATTAAAGATGGTCAAGAAAATGCATAAGATATCCATAACTCATTACCAGACATTGTTGTCATAAGCAGATGATTCCTGGACTCTGATGATTGAAACAATGAAAGCCAGTCCTGGGCCTCTTGCTTCTTGGTTGCTGTTTCTGGAGCCATAGCACTAGTGCTCATCAAAACTGTGGTAACCATGACTGAACAGATTGTTGAAAAGTGAATTGTGAGTTCCAAAGAAATAGCATTGTGTATGCTTTCACTAATTTTTTCCCCCTAGTCAAGAGAATCATCTATACTCAATAGATGGAAAGGTGGAAAGAAAGGGGAAAAGGCCAAGAAATTCCATTTCTTTCAGAGGCCCAGACTAGAATTCATAGAATGTCAGAAATGGAAGGACCTTGAATATAATCTGGCTCAAGCTCTTCATCTTAAAGATGAAAAAATAAAAGTGCTGGAAAAATTTGCCAACTTGTGTGAAGTCAGAAAGCTAATTAGCAACAGAGACACCTCAGAGGATGAGAGCTCTGAATTCTAAAAGTTTACAATGTGAAATGGGGAGGGAAATTTTGTCTCCTCTGCCATGATGCCAAACTAGGACCAGTGGTAAGAATTTCGGGGAGATGGGTGTTCTTCCAACACCCATGCTACAGCTTCCTTTAGATTTAATGGAATAATCTGAACTATCCAACATTGAACTTCTTCAAGGAGAGCTTTGTTTCCCATGATAAGGAAGATCACTTGGCAGGAAAGTTGTGTAAGTAATTAAATGATTAGAAATGCTGATTGAACCAGACTATTTAAGATCCTCTCCAAATCTGAGTGTTTATGATTCTACACCCCAGGTCTTTAGAGTCCTAGCCCCTTAATCTTCCATACACTCTATCTTGGCTAACCAATATCATTCTCCAAGAATTTAGGGTATGATATTTCTGCCAGATATAATCCCAGGAATCCAAAACACAGGAAAAGAGAACATGTAAAGTAGGAGACTAAAGAAGATGTCTTTCCACTTTCTCCATGGAGACTCCAAATCCCCTGGGAACCTTGCCCAGAGTCATTTATTTTATATCAACACTATTATTTTACAAAGCAGAACAGTCCATTTTTAATCCCATTTGAGTTGCAAATAGTATAGCAACACAGGAAAAGAGACAAAGTGACCCACTGATAAAACCAGAAGCAAGAATCTTGACTTGAAAATTTCCAAAGACTGACATTTCTGCCACCATGATGTGCAACGGAAGAATATCGGATAAGAGGCGACAAAAAATTGAGAACAAGTTCAAGCAGAGAGGCTGAAACCATCATTAAAATCCCAATTACAAAAGACAAGTGAGATTTCTTTTTTCAGATTTCAAGAAAGCCCAGAAATGATCCCAAAAGAAACACAGCCAAAGAAGACCTTTTCCTTCACACTATTTTTTTTTTGCAATGGTCAACACTGTAAACATTTTAAAATGGCCTTTCAGTGTGATGCAATCTCTCTCCCACCTGACCCCAACATATCCTAATCAGTGCGACATAGAACCATAACATAACATAGCACTGTTGTCATATGTGATTATTTATAGAAGTAAAGAATATTGTTTATTCTGTCTTAAAAGCAAATGTGAAGTATCATCTTTCTATTTTTATTTCTTCCCTTTTGCAGAAAGGATGCCTGCTTATTTTGAAATATGATCATATTCTCCATCAGCAAAAGCTAATAAATGGAGATATGCTTCTAAACCCCCGCCGTTGTTATAGACAAAACCTTTCTCCCTGAAGCTCCCACTTTAAAATACTTTGCAGGAATTTAGAAATCATAGGCAAACCTCCAGGAACCTGTAGGCGACCTAGACTCTGATGTAGAACCACATCATTTTCTACCTTACAGTAAAGGTTTGAAGTATCCAAACAAGTGTCCAGGGCCTGCCCTTTCCAGGTGTAAATCATGGTTCCCTCTTTTACTACTATCTGTGATAACTGGGTCAGCAGGAAATAAAGGTGTGCATCTTCCAATAGACTTTTTTCCTAGAAGATATTTTTCTCAATGAATCGCATAATCAAAGCATCTGAAGGAAAAATAATTTTGATTCTACATACCTGTTGCCATAAAAAGAACAAATTAGGTATTTAGGGGATCTTGTCATATCCCCAGAGCTATTGGCTTCTGTGACAAGGGAAACAGCAGCAGATCCTGCTCTCACTAGCGATGCTGAGGGACCCTCAGTGGGACACTTGGGCGTGATAATGGATATTCTTTTTCTTATCATTAAAAGACCTGGCATTCAAGACTATCGATGAGCAGAAGACATAGCGATTTACCTGTGGCTGCTGTTGTTGTGAGATCCTGAGTCTTAGGCTGTGAATTACCAAACCAGGACCATATCCAATTACTTCTCTTCTGAGCTGATGCACGGCTATTTGAGTGCACAGTGGAGGTAACTGGATCGATTATGAAAACATTGTTGAGTGAGATTCTCTCTGTCAGAGTTTACTCTCCATTCTATGTCAAACATTTGTATCTCTTATAGAATGAAGATTAAAGAAGAGATATTGATGTGTGTTTTTTTATTTTTATTTTTAATATTTCCGGCCTTCTTTCTAACATCTCCCAACATCTTAGAACAACATCAGAAATGCAAATTGTATGGGTATAAATCCAGTGCTTCTCAATCTCCCAATTGAACCTCCTAAAATAATGATTAGAGCAAGAATTAAGCCACAGCTTAATACTGCAATGGAAGGAGATTTGTTTTTTTCTTGACTGGGTGACTGGACCATGCAATATGGAGCATGACATAAAGTTGCTTTCATTCATTCACCTTTGGAGTATCTTTGGAGATGCTTGCATATATCATTTGGATCTATCTAGCAACACACCCAGCTTGTAATAACAACTGGAACTTCAAAGCTCTACCCATACACATCAAACTCAGACCACACTTTATACCTGAGCAAGAATTTCATGAAGGGTGTGTGTTCTAAGTATTGAAATCAGATTAAACTTTCTCAAGTTCCACTCGTCACTTTGGATTCAATTCAGTCCGTGTTTCCAGACAAGAAGCAAAAATGTCAAAGTTAAAGATTTTGAACTCTACTCAAATTAGAAAGAGGACAACAGTAGCATTTTGTAATTTAAAAATCTCTCACTTGACTCTCAACTTGGACTTGAATCCAAAATGTTTCTCAATAAAAACAGAAAGGTAAAAATCATCAGGACAAATACATAAACCAGCTGAGATTATGAAGACATAATTCAAATCATACATTCCTGTGAAAATGTGATACAACTTATGGACTCTTCCTGCATTATTTTGAGTGGTTCCTGAATACCTTCTCATTATAAACTTTGGCGTTGTACATGCCAAATTCCTATAACAGGCACCACATGGTCCATGCTATAAAGGACATATTAGTTCAGAACAGAAAGCAGAGAGATAGGAGCCAATTTCCCTTATTATGTCCCCAGTAAACCTGAGCATCCCTTAGAAAGCCCAGAGACACCCTGTTCTCACCTCAGTAACTTTATGAAAATAGCTTAGTTCCTGCACTTTCACCCCTACAGTACACCAGGAAAAAAATAGCAACAAAGGAGATGAATGTACAAGAGCAAGATAGAAATAGCCATTTATTTTCATCTTCCTGAAAGGAGTCGTATGAGAGGGAAAGATGAAAACAGCTACAGCCTAGCCAGCACTTTCCAATTTGCCCCACCCAAGTAGGCCATGCCAAACCAAAGAAAAAAAAATTACTTGTTTGACACCCAGAAGACACGGAAATTGAGACTTCCAAAGCAGGAGTTGGCTTCCTGAATTAGTTTTGGTTTCTTGATTCCAGAGAGTTCCAATCACCAATAGGAAGGCACTGATTGACACACCTCCAGGAGGGCTCTTCCAAAAATAACAATTATGATAAACAGCCCAGGGGAAGTCCAGAGCCATGTAAATGGTTGGTCTTTTTTTTTTTTAAATTGATGGTTGGTCTTGTTAGCTTTCCCTTTGCCACCCACTAAGGACCCTTAAGAAGGAATGAAGCAGTCAAGCCAAAGACAGGCAGCTTCCATGTCCCCAGCCAGCCCTCCTCTTGACCTCTGCCTCCCTGCATGCATTAGGGAGGATATGCAGACACAGCCTCTGGCGATGGCCCAGCTCAGTCCAACCGTGATAAGGCCAGGGAATCTCCTTCCTGGACTCAGAAAATCTGATTCTACTTAGGAGCTCAGCATTGCTAACTCTTCCCAGTATGCCACAGGCTGCATTCAAGTTTCCACCCGGCTTTTGTTTGTTCTGTTTTCTTGTCTTTGTTTTGATATCCTTCTTTGCATGGATTAATCTCTTGGAGCTGCCGTTGGCCTTAGTGAATCCTAGAACACTTCAATAATTCTCCACTTAGCTCTGGACTCACCCACATGGACAAATTAGTTTTTCTCTTCTGTCCTTAACTATTAAAAGAAACAGCTAAGTGCTCTTTAAGGAGGAAAACATAGTTATTCTCTTAAGTATGTTTTTCTTTTGCTAAATATCTGAACTAGCATGTTGCATCCATCAAGGAAGGACTAACATTGAGCCCCAGTAACCAAAGCAGTGTCTGGTGCAGACTCCAAATCTTGGTTGAATAAATGAAAATCTCACTCAAACTTATTCTTTTCAATATTACTTTCTAGGGTTTTTACCTTTGGATCCCAAGCATTAGAATAGACACTGCACATAGTAGGTTCTCAAAACACATTTGCTGACTAACTAACTTAGAAAAGATGCTAATAAAAATGTGATAATTGCCTTTTCTAAAGCTCAAGGGGGTGGGGGCTCATCTCTTCCCCACAAGATGTATTTTGTCAGGATTTTCTTCTTTGGTGGGAAATAGGACTTTAGAACTGTTCTACTTCCTGCTGACACCCCTAATTATTGTATTTGCCAGTGTCTAACAGAACTGTGCACCTTAACAACAAAGTGATGTTTAAAAGGCCAGCAACCAGCCTGGTGCCGGGCAAGTGCCTGTGATCCCAGCTACTCCAGAAGCTGGAGCAGGAGGATCGCAAGTTCAAGGCCAGCCTCAGCAACTTAACAAGATCCTGTCTCAAAAGAAAAAAAAATTAAAAGAGGTGGGGGTGTAGCTTGGTTGGTGTAGTGTCCGTGGGTTCAATCTCCAGTGCTAAAAAAATATTAAAATAAAGGCAAGGCACCCAGGAAGCAGCAGGCAGCCCATGGCACTATGGTTTCCAGATGTCTGTCCTGAGAAGTGTTGCCCATGGAACCACAAACAAAATGGGGGTGCCATCTTTAGAGAGCCCAGGTCCAGGAACGCATGGGCAGTTTGAATAGATGCACTTTTTGAGATGCTTCAAAGAATCTGCCGGGAATTACCAGAACCCCAAACCTACTTGCATCACTCTCTCAGCAAGTTTCTAACATAAATTTAAAATGCCATTGAGCAAATAACCTTCAATTAAACCAGAGCCATGTGGAAACTTCCCTGGCCTCGGGGTGATAAGGGATAGAAAGGACCTCATCTCGAGTATTGACCAACAAGTATATTTCTGCCACACTGTCTGGAGGCTGGAGTGTCACCCCTCAAGAGCTGAAGCCAGGAAAAGAGAAATCGGCACCATATTAAGAAATCAACCCAGGACCCAGGTGCACTACTTCAATATGAATAATCCCCACAGGAGCAGAGTCCATCTGGAAACCTGTTGAAAACAAACCACAGGGGGACAGAGGAAGATGACAAAGGAGAGGGAGGACATGCAATAGAACTGCAGCCAGTGGCATGAGACCAGAGCCACCAAATGCAGCATTTGCATCTGTCCTCTCTTACAGTTTTAAGTAATGAACGAACCACACACCAGCTAAGCATTAAGGACCTTCCCCGTAGGCTGGCATCTAAACTCTGAAGCTGATATAATTTGATCATAAAACTCTTCCTTAGACCCAAAGGAAAGGAATTGTTTAGTAAATCACGATTGATGATTATGAATTAATGAATGACTGTAAATCCAATTACAATATATAAAAATATACATTTAGGTAGAAAAAGGAGCCTATGGAATGGTATTCGTATTCTGCCCTCCCACCTTTATGGAAACAATTGTATCTACAGTGAGTAAGAAGAATAAAGAAGCAAAATCGAAAATTGTTTCTGTATCAGGTTTGAACCCTAACTATATCCCCAGGGATCAGAGCATCAGGATGGGTGGTGGGGGGGGGTGTCTTCTAAAACACTTCCCGGGGCACTTCTTACTCCAAGGTAAGAAACACATAGTTGTAGACAGACAGACAATTGCAAGCTGTGGTGGTCAAGGCATATAGAGCACGGATCAGCACGGCCACCCACCGCCCCAATGACATCACCACTGCCTCCATGCCTGAGACAAAAGAAAATCAAAACTCAAGGGAATGTGGCTCAGGAGATCCCAGGCATGTGGCCAACGAATTGCTACTGGGAAGCAGAAGAGCTCCTTCTCCTTACTGGTGGTAGGGTTGTTCTCGGAGACCCCAGCATCCTCTTGGTCTGTGGACGGCTGTGAAGTGGGCAGGTGGGTGTGGAAGATGGTGTAACCCCCTGAAGTGCTCCTTTCGCTGGAGGAGCCACTGCTCATGTCCTTGTCCATAGGTTGGATCGGGTTGATGTCTTCCTCGTGAGTCTTGTATTCGCCTTTCTTGCTGTAGGGGGTCCCGTCGCGGTTGACAATGGCTTGGGAGAGAGAAGGGCACTTTGTGAACTTCACAGCTGATATTTTTTGAGTCTTCAAGAAAGACTGAATTGTCATATAGCACAGTGGCTTTGAAACTCTTCTTTAGTAGGAAGGATACCTTTCTATCTAGTGAGGAGACATGGGGGGTGGCACCCAGAAAGTACATTCTTCTCTGCTCTCCCTGCCCCCCATCCCACACAGCCTGGAAATGAGCAGGAGAAAGAAGAGGTTCTCGGGAACCCTCATATTTGAATCCCAGCTTCATGTAGCTCTGAATGAGGCACAATTGTGAGCTTAAGTCCTCATTTCGAAAGCAAGCGCCATGTCACCTTCTGGATAGAATTATCATGAGCCTTATGACATTGTGAGTAAAGCATTCAGCACAGTATTCAAAATAAATGAATGCTCTATAAATGATAATTCCCTACCTGGTTCCTGACTCTGCCTTCTGAAGGATGTGTAAAGTGTGTTGTTATTAACTCCATCTATTTCCAGAAAAGATTTGAAATAGCAGACCTCCACAAGGAAGGCATGGTTGCAAACCCATGAAGGAACAGATTTTCTTTCTAAAGGGCAAATTTTGTCAGTTGAAGCAAACCTCCACTCTAAGCTAGGAAATCAGTGTGTCTAAATATTGACAGAGGCTCTGCCATCCTCTGTGAAATTTGACCTTGATGTTAACAAACACGGATGTACATAAAGATCTAAATCTTTGGTTTAAACAAGTAAATGGCTAGAATGGACTAGAGGGGGGAAAAGTTCAGATGAATTTATTCATTGTTCTTGCTTAAAATATT
This sequence comes from Callospermophilus lateralis, assembly GCF_048772815.1. NCBI lineage: Eukaryota > Metazoa > Chordata > Mammalia > Rodentia > Sciuridae > Callospermophilus > Callospermophilus lateralis. Next base: position 4,203,139 of record NW_027511570.1, on the reverse strand, counting down.
TGCTGCCTTCAAGTCTGGGCCACTCACTACACGCATGTGCATTTAGCAGAAATTATTTTCTGCTGAATTGCATCAGTGCGACTGAAGTTTCCTTTTGTCCACTATCTAGCTTGCTCAAGTGGAACTATTAAAAAAAAAACACACAAATGAAAAAAAAAAATTCCCAAATCTCAGTCTCCTTGATAATCTCTGTAGATGATCTGAGGAAATATGGAGACCATCTAAGGCCATTTTTTGTTACTGTAACAAGATACTTCAGAACAGGTAATTTGTAAAGAATAGAAGATTATTTCGCTCACAGTTCTAGAGGCTAGGAAGTCCATGTTCATATTCATGAACATGGGTCACAGTATCTTTTGAGGGGCTTCTTCTTGTATCCTAATATGGCAGAGAGTATTACCCAGTAATGATTCAGAGCAAGTGTGCTAGCTTAGGTCTCTCTTCCTGTTCTTATAAAACTATTGAGGCCTCACCTTCATGGGGGCCTCCTTCTCTTGACCCCCTCCATCTAATCCTAATTATTTCTCAAATACCCTATCTCCAAAAACCATTAACATACAAATTTGGGGGTTGTTTCCCCCATGTGAACTTTTGAGGGGACATATTCAAATATACCACTGATCAAACGTGTACAAATCTGGGCTTCGAAAGGGATCTGTGGGAATCAAGGCATTTATTGAGCATTTAACATGGACCAGGCACACAATAAATGTATTTCTTAAGTTTTATGACAATTCTTACATGTCATTTGATTATTCATAAGAGAAAATTGAGACTCAGAAAAAGTAAGGCATTCCTCTATTGTCAGGCAGGTGTTAAGGAAGTAAGATGTCAAACTGGCCCAACTGATCTAATACATCTCACATTGTACTATTGCTGTGTGAGGTCACCCTTCCTGCAGCAAGGCACAGGCCAAGGACAGATTCTTTACATAACAGGGGAGACTGAATTTGTATGGTCCAGGAAGATGCCCATCACCCACCACTACTACCACCAAGCCCAAGCACCGTGACTCTGAGCAAGCAGAAAGCAGATTTCCTCAACACTGTGCTACTTACCAAAGAAATGAATCCCAGGTACAGTATGATCAGGGTTAATAGGCTGAGATATTAAAAAGTTCTGGTTAAGATTTTTTTTGCTTTTAAAAGTCCCATATACATACTTCTGCAGATAATCAAGATGATTGGGAGTGGGCATGGTATAAATAATGCCATAACACATATCAGGAAGTTTTAACCCTTTATACTTATCTTTCAAAACTTAAGCGATAGCAAACATAAAATTTCCATTTGAAGACCGAATGCTCCTGTCCCTGACACTTCTTAATCCTTCTTTATAAGAGAAGGATTCGGGTGTCAGCAGCAGGAACTTTAAAATATTATTTAATGTTACTTATGTTTAAATTTATTTTTAAGGTTATCTTCTATTTATGACAAGTGGTGTGGGTTTTCCATTTGCTATCTAGCTTTTATTCTTTTTCAATAAGTAAATTTATTTTTAAATAAATAAATACAAATATATTTTAAGTAGAAGAGAATAGGTGAAATAAATAAAAAAAATACCAGATAAAGTGAGAGTGCTGTGTAGTATTTAGAGATATGCGTCCAGAATGTAAAGTGGTTTCCAAATGACTGAAGATTGAGGAACACTGCTTCAGGATAAACCAAAAGGGGAAGGAACCCTGAATCAGAGCCAACCTTCCCCAGCCCTAGGGAAATGACTAATATTTTATTCCAATATAAACCATAGAGAACACACTGGATGCCCTTCCCAAGAAAGAGAAAACTCAAGATGAGAAGAGAGAGACTTACTTATGGTAACTATGCCATCAAAGGAATTGGGCAGGTCTGTGACTGATGTACTATCTTCTTCGTCGAGTGGAGCTGGGAGGTGGGGGGAAAAAAAAGCATGAAAATTCTAAAAAGTCACTAGCAAAATTGACTCCATTTCTATAAGTTAGTAAGGATGGGATTTTTATTAAATTTATCCCAAGTGATTTTCTTTTCATGAAACTTGGTATTTTGCTAGAAAGTTCTCTGCCCTTTGTGGTGCACTTTCCATTTTTGTTTAATTTCATAAGGTCCTGGATACTTATTACCTCTCTCCAACAATTTTATTTATTAAAAAATCTGTGTTTTCTGTATCAGCCACTATGGAAGGCTGAGGGTTTAATTGTGAACAAGATAGATATGGGTCCTTCTCTAGTGATATATACACTAAAGAAGATTTTTAATTTTTTTCTACTGTAAAAGTAATGTAGGATCCTGTAAAAAAATTAAAAAACAAAGAAACATATAAAGTATCATGAGAAAATTATTTGTAATCCCAGGCACCAATAAAAATGATGGAAAAACATGGCAGACACACGGTTAGCATGAACACCACGTTGATCTGCAGATTAAAATAGTCAATAAGGAAAATGCCTGATCAAAATATCTTAAAATCAATTAATTTATAGTCTTGGTATTCATTGTTATTAATATACTAATTACTTTATTAATTAAGTCCTTTATTACTTCATTAATTTAACTGGTCTTCCTAAGTACCTAATCGGTATAGACTGTGTCTCAGCTGAGGTCAGCCATCTTGGACATAGGCACCCAGAACAACTCTTACGAATATTGTCATGGCATATCTCATCATGGGCAACCCTGTATTCTTTTTCTTTTGTTCTCCATTTATCTTCTCCTTTCCCAACCCTTCTTCAAGATTTCTGGGCTGTCTGATCATCCACAGATGTTGCTGGGAAACCCCCTGAACAGCACTGTCTGAAACCTTTGGAAAACAGGCATTGAAGTTCTGCCTGCATGCCTTCCCTGGAGTCCTATAAGCAGGCTGCAGAGAGCCTAACCCACCATCCCACTCAGGCATGCCATACCTTGTATTGGGCCCTAAAAATTCAGAGAGCTTTGAACTGGTTTTGCTGTTAAAGGAAGCTTGGATTTACTTGTGCATTACAGTTTTCATAATGTGTGTGTGTGTGTGTGTGTGTGTGTGTGTGTGTGTGTGTGTGTGTGTTTGAGCATACATGCATTTGCTTAAATGTAATATGGCAGTATATCTGTATGGTTGGTTTCTTCCAGAGTTGCTTCTTGACAAACAAGAAGTAAAAGGGAGAGAGAGAGGGATGCATGCATGCATGCATGCATTTGTGCATGGAGGAATGGAGGTAGACAGACTGCTGTCACAAGGAGAGCTGCTATCACAAGCATTGTAAGTATCTTGCCATAAGTTGTTGGATACTCAGCATTAGGCAAAACAAGAATTGGACTATACAGGAGTTGGTTGCTTCCCAGTACCTCCCACATCTTTTTCCCACAAGAAAAGGGAATATTTTTTACCTGACCATATCTTTGGTCTCATCGTGAAAATAACTTGCAAATTCTTCAAAGGGAAAGGTCACCTCCTTGGTAGGGTCATTCCTTACCAACTAATCTAAACCAGCCTTTTGTCACTTCCACACACCCCAATGTGTATCATCTTGCTTTAATTTATTCTTCTTGTTCACCATTGTCTAAAATTATCTCTCTCATTTTACCTGATGGCAGTCCATGGTAGATCTTACCATGACCCCTATCTCCTGCTACCACTGCCCATGGGAATTTATAAGCTCCAAAAGATGACTAGTAAGTGTGGGGTGGGGGGAGCATCGCTGCAGATGGAACCCAGGGTCTCGTACATGTTAGGTAAGTACTTTACCACTGAGCCACACTCCCATCCTGAGGAGTGTCTTGGCCAAAATAGTTATGTGTGATGGGAACAGAAAAGCACTTAATAAATTTTTGATCAATTAATAAAAAAGGCAAAAAACACCAATATTATTTCCCAAAGGTCCATTCTCCCAGGAAGCATACCAAAGATTGTAACTCCCCCAAATGGTTTGCAAATATGAGCAGGTAAAGAAGCATGTAGATATACTCTGAATGGCATGCCATAAGAAATGTTAAAGGAAATTACAGGTACAGGTGTTCAATAATTATTTGTCAGTATTTGCTTGACACTTCTATGCCAAGTCATTTAAAAAAATATGGAGATAAAAGAACAAACACATTTCTGTCCCTTTTCCTGATCAATTCACAAGGTTATAGAAGATAGTACTATTTCTTTAGCTCTTTACAATATTTAAAAAAATCCTAAAAAATTTTCTTATTTGAAAATACAATCATGTAGCCAACTTGGGGTGATTTGTGGGGCTTCCATCCTGTTTATCTTGGAGATGCTGCTAGAGAATAGTCCCATCTTTGGGATGATTTTGGTATTTGTATGCTGCAGGTGCCAGAAATGGGTTTTGGATTACGGATGTTTTATGCCAGGGATGCAGCATCCTCCCCTCAATTCAGACACAATGGCAGATGAGAAGAGCACACTGAGAATCTCCAAGAGATACATTGAAATGGGATGGGGCATGTCAAGAACACTAACCATTCTGTGAATGGTGACAGCGTGTGCTCACATAGACCCCCTTCATGCTCCATTTCACTTAAACTTTGATAAAGAACATCAACTCTAGCAAGTATACTGCGATGGATGGTGACCCAAATGTCCAATTAATATATTCATGCTCCCATGTCAGATCATGGGACCTCATTAGACAGCTTTTCATTCTGGTTAATGAGCTCTGCTCGGCTGGGAGAGTTAGCCGCTGAGGTGTCCCTGAACCCAGGGATTTGTTAGACACTAAGGTGGGCTTCCTGGTGGGCTGTGTTTTCAGAAACTTGAGCTCCATTGCATAAAAAGGGCCAAGAGAAACATGACAGAAATACAGCCTCTGGTTCTTCCTATCCCCACTCTCTCAAGCAGTACTGAGTACAGACAGCCGATCAATAAATATTCTCTTAAAACTTAGAAACCTATCAACACTGAGTCAGTTGGGCTGTGGATGTAGCTCAGTGGTTGAGTGTTTCCTTTGCATGAGCCAAGCCCTGGGTTCAATCCCCAATACTGCAAAAAGCAAAACCACATTGAGTTAATTAGGAAAATAGAGAAAAAGAAAACCATTACTTCTAATTTTGCTCCTTTAATAGAGCCATTTGGGTATGAAATACATCTCTAGTATAAAGTTTTTCAAGTGAATTAACATCCCCCTCTCTAAGGAGAGAAAAGTTAATCAATGACATTGACCCTGGCATTGGGAATGAACCCAACATCATGGGCAAAATTAAAGGCAAGGAGAAAAGCCTCATCCATCTCTGCCTACAGGGCTTTGATTGCAGACCCAGAAAACAGCATGAGCTTTTGCCTTTTTGAATGAAGAGTCTCAATACCTTAACCAAGGCGACATGGACTTGTAAAACAGGCAAGAGAAAATGAGAACACAACTACATACTTCACTAAATATATTTCCTGGTCATAGCAAGGAGATGCAGCAAGCAGTGCCCAGAGGCTTGGAGTCTGCAGGCCCATGCCAGCCCTTGCACCTGACCAGTCCCTTTATCTTACTTCTCATGCCAAGATGGATCAAGCAGTCCCCACGTTGGCTGGGCATGGAGCTCCTGTTTATCCCCATGTGGTTGCGTTCATTAGGATAGCCTTAAGCATTCCAGGCATGGGCCACATACTGTCTAGCCTCCATTGGACTTTCCCCCTTTTGATCAAATTCTTTTTGGGTCCCCTATCCATGCAACAGAGAGGAGTAAATGTTCTACAGCTTTCTTCTCATTGTTTTGAGTGTCTCCCCATAGTTGTAGTAACCTATATTGTAGTTGTAATAACCTATATTGGCAGAATTCATCAACTTTACATACTCTGTTTTTACTACCAACTCTGTATTTTTTCCTTTCCCCTAAATGCTAGATTTTCTCTCTGAATTCTCATGCAGATCCTTCAAGGTCCTTCAATAACGGGTGGGTGGCACAGCCTGATTCCAGCCCCTGATGCAACTCCACAATGACTGCAATGTCCCTTAAAATTTCATGCAGATTTTATATTCTACTACCATAGATGATATCACTTTAGAGCTAAATTAGCATCCCCTTCTCACCTTTAAGGAAAACTGACACTTCATGAAGATGTGTCATGTTTACCTCGAAGCTTCACCTTTTCCTTTAATGCAGCTTCAAACTTTCAGGTGGAACAGAAGGCTCAGTTTGAGAAGTCAGACTTCTGATTGTTGGCATTGAAATATTTGACATTTATGGAAATGATCCTTCTCAAAAGAACCTGAAGACTCATAGTACATAGAATTGTTTGATTTTTCTGGGGCTTGAATTAGATGTGTGAGCACGAATTTCTGGGCTAGGGGTTGGAAGAGTTGCATAGGTGGGGAGCCATCCAGCATCTACACCTTCATTTAACTTTCTTATTCTCTAGTTGTGTAGTTGTGTCAACTGTTGGTAAGTGACATTCAAGAAGGTGGATGGTCAATCATGAACTCTGTTAGCTTCCTCTCAATCCCATATATAATAAATATTCTCAGCGAAACCATTTGGCTTCTACCCCACTATTAGATCAATGACTTTCCCTTTACACTGAATGAATCACCCTTCGTGAGTTGGCCCCTGCCGACCTCTCTGACTGTATTCCCTGGCATTCACCCTTCCGATCACTGGACTTTAGCCACCTTGGCCTCCTCAATGTCCTTGGAACAGGACAGGATGCTCCTGCATTCCTGGCTTTGCACTGGCTGCCCCTTCTGCTAATGGCTTCATGCATCACTTTGATCAGGGCTCCTAAATGCACCTACTTGGTTAAAAAAAAATTCCTATCACTTTTTAACCTTTTCTTTTACTTTGCTTTCTTTTTGAGCACTTACAGCATTCTGCGTTCATAGTAAGTATTTAATATTTATGAGTTAACACCTTCTCTCTGCTGTAGAGACACCTTCTCTCTGCTGTAGAGACACTCAGTGAGCGCCTGCTATATGATAGAAGCTACATAAATCCCCACAGATGGTGACACTGAACTGCTGTCATCCAACCATGCTGCCACAGGCCACACAGAGATGGTGCACGTAGAACCAACCTGAAGCATTGAAGCAATACGTGTCATAGTGGGAGGTGTTGGAGGTAAGGATGTACACTCCTGTGTTGTTTGCTGCACAGATGGCATTGGGATGGATCCGGGGAATCACCACGTGGCCTTGTATGAACCCGTACCTGCCACAGAAAAGCAAGAGGTTACTGACCTGCATGGCTGCGGTGGGAATTTCATAATATCCCATCAAATGACATTTAATGCAGTGTAGCATTTCTTTCAATTCAACCCTAGGGATGTTAGAGGTTTCAAGAACTGAGTTTTGTGAAATCCCATAATAACATCACAGGAGAGTAAAAGAGATCAACCAGACTAACAAAAACAAAGTTATCTTATTTACAGATCCATGAACAGCCTTTACTTTTTCTTTTTCTGTTTTCTTTCTTTCTTTTTTTTTTTTTGGTACCAGGGATTGAACCCAGGGATGCTTTACCACTGAGCCACATCCCCAGCCCTTCTATAAATTTTATTTAAAGACAGGGTCTCACTGAGTTGCTTAGGGCCTTGCTAAGTTGCTGACACTGGCTTTGAACTCACAATCCTTCTTCCTCAGCCTCCTGAGCCTCTGAGATTACAGGCATGTGTACCATCCCCAGCTATTTTTTCTTTCCAAATAAATAAAATTCATAAAAGAAAAAAAAACAGTAGTTCCAAACAAAACTTGTAGTCAACCATGTCAAGTTGGTTGGAACAAGCAGAAAGAAACTGAGTCACAGAAAAGTGATGAGAGATTCACTCTGGCACTCAATGACCATTATATTTTCCAGAAAAGACCTAAAAAGACTACTCCTATGATACAGGAAGGGTTGGCTCTTCATTTCAGGGCACAGATTTCATATCTGCCTTATTTCCTCTCCACCACTCTTCTTTCCCAGCTTGACCTTATCCTGAGAGTCCCTCACTTCACACTCCATTATTCTGAACATAAACCCTTGTTCATATGCCAGTTGCATAGCATGTTTGGTCTCCTGAGGATCCTGTGCACAATTCCATTGCCAGTGGAAATAAATTGACAATCATTAAAATGAGAGAAAGAGCAATTAAGGAAGTAGGTAGCAATGGCTCATTTAGTTAGAGAACATTTCAGACATAGCAAAGGGGTGTGGGAGGGGATGTTTAACCCTTCTCCCTCTTCCAAGGTGTCTCTGGAAGCATGTTATGTGTCACTGGAGGCCCTTTCATTACAGCATGCAGTGCCCAGCCTCTTCTAGCAACATGCTAGTGGCTACATACTCATGACAGAAGTTTTGTTTTTTTTTCCCAAATAGAAAATGACTCAAAAAATGAGAACATGCCATTTTCAAGGGAGGGGATGATGGCAGCGGGAGGGCAGAGAGGGAGAAGCTAAATCCAGCAGGTTTCTGAAAATGCAGCGCTGACTAAAAAAGGCTCTGTGCAGAGCCTTTAATCTTTCCTGCCAGGGGCAACAGCACAGAGTGCATGGCCCTGCAAGATCCATGGAAATGTGTGTGAGTTGGAAGTTTCTAAGCACACAGAGCTCATTACATCTATGTTGCAACGATAGCTCGCATGACTAATTCCTCCTCTGAACCAAGAGACTGATTTTCCCAAAGTTTTCTTAGCTGGCGAGGGGGAGTGTCACAATTAAATGTTAATAGGTTTTCATGTATCTGAGTGTTGCTACTGATCAGGGCGGGGCAAGTGAAAGAAGAGTAGCTGCTGAGGTTTTATTCTCACCCGTGAGACTCTGCTATCTATCCTGTGGCAGGTGTCTGATTCAGAGCTATCTGAGTGAAATTATGGAAAGGAGTTTTTCAACACTTAATACCAGTGATGGGTGAAATGATCTATTTCTTTGGCTTGTTTTTACTTTTTTCTTTTTGCTAAATAATACTCCTTGGTGAACCTACCTCCCCACCTTACATTACCACATCATGTCACATTGACAAGGAAGTACAACGCTAATGTTCTAGAACACACACACTTGCTTTGTAAATAATTACTGATATTATCTCATATCATGTTGTCTGTGATTTTTTTTTTGGTACTGGGGATTGAACTCAGTGGTGCTTAACAACTGAGTCACATCCCCAGCCCCTTTTGTATTTTATTTAGAGACAGGGTCTCACTAAATTGATTAAGTTGCTGATGCTGACTTTGAACTTGCAATCCTCCTTCTTCAGCCTCCTGAGCTGCTGGGATTACAGGCATGTACCACCATGCCTGGCTATCTGTGATTTTTATGTGGTGCACTACATACAACCTGAGGATATTAAAATTGATGTGTGTGTGTGTGTGTGAGAGAGAGAGAGAGAGAGAGAGAGAGAGAGAGAGAGAGAGAAAGAGAAAGAGAGAGAGAGAGAGATGCACAAGGAGGAAAGAAATGTTCAGCAAATCAGTACAGCATGCTTAACTTCCCTCTTCCCCTCAGGAAAGCTTGATCACTAAAATCTTGTCCTGGACTCAGACTAAGCAGACCAAATCCTGACTCCTGTGCAAGCTGTGTGATTCAGGAAAAGCTGAGGAATTTACCTAAGCCTCAGTTCTTTATTCATAAAGCAGGGTAGTAAAATCAATCCACAGCATGGTTTAAAGACTAAGTGGAAGATGCAGCTAAGGGGCCAGAAGGGCTCTCAGCACCTCAGCACTCCCTGATGGCCCTGACAACAAGATCTCCTCTTGGTTTCAGCATATGAGACCACCTCTCCATCTCTCAAAAGACTTGTCTGTATTTCACAGTCAAAGTGCAACTTACTAAATCCACTTTCTTAGCCTAGTGGCCTAGTCAAGGCCAAATTTAAACAATTAACCTTGGGTATCCAATAAATTGATTTGCTAATGGGTCTTCTTTCATCTCAGTTTCCATAGGTACAGGAGAAATCTTCCTCCCTCTGCTTTTTTTACATTCTCCAGACTTAGCTCTATATAGACACAGAGATGTCAAATACATCTGCTCTTTGTTTCAGAGTGTTACTGCTTGAGAGTACTTTTTTCCCTGATGCAAATGTTCTGCATATAATTTGTGTCATTCAATACAACAACCACTTGCCGTTTGTGGCTAGTTGAGCATTTGAAATGTAGCCAGAGTCACTCAAGTTTTCATTATTTTTAATTTTAATTAATATAAGTAGAAATCAGCACATGTGGTTAATGGCTACCATATGAGAACCATCATAGACTAAAGATTTTCCCCTTCCATTTTAGGAAAACAATCTCAGCTACGTCTCATGAGGTGAATGCATGACTGTACCCAAGGGCAGGGGACAGCAGCATTAAACTTACACTTAGTAGTTTTCATAAAAAGTCCTGCAGCTTGACTTTGCAAAAGCAGCCTGTGTGTGTGTGTGTGTGTGTGTGTGTGTGTGTGTGTGTGTGTGTGCATTGAAGGGAAAGGAGACCCACTTTTCCAGAACCACAAGTTAGAGTGGAAACTTCAGAGGGTTTACTAACACTACTCTGACCTCTTGTAGTGAAATTAAACCAAAACCAGGCACTCCGCTGTGGTTGTCACCATGGCTTGCTCTTTGTGTGCAACCTTGCCATAATAGTTTTAAAAATAAGGCCCCTGGCCATTGTGATTACCTTAGAACAAATGAACAAACTGATTTGAGGAAAGCTCTACCGAGCACTGGGGTCCCTGAGGCATATAATGATGTATCTTAATGGAACACATGCTAAACTATTTCATGGCTATTTATTGACTTTTTCAAACCAAAGCAACATAAACACACACACACACACACACACACACACACACACACACACGTTTGCAAAACATGCTTTGGGCCAAGTCTGCAGGGCCAAGACTCAACCAGGCACATATTTATTTTAAACACTGTTATTTGGTGTACGTTTTCTTGTGGTTACGACAATGATATTGCACGCTTCTTCAAAGCCAGGAGAGCGCTGTGGAAGCACATTACCCAAGAGGATTCCAACCAACATGACCCTTCACGTCTTCCTCAGGCCTCCCTCTCTATGACTCACAAAAGTGTCTTAAGCTGACTTGAAATTCCAGTTGTCAGGCTGGTTTCACATGGACTTGGCCAAATTAATAGGGGCTGACTGGTTAGGTAATAATCCATTCAGCTGCCAGGGAGGAGCCTTCAGTTCTAAGTCCGGTCCCCTGGACCCAGACCACTGGCTTTCCCAGTGGTGGGTGCTGGTCCCTTACCTGCAGATCTCAAATCCCTTGGCTAGAGCCTGTTGCATCTGGGCCATGGTGGACAGGGTACTGTTGAAAGCCTTGCAGATGTCAGGCGCCTCTGTCAGAGAGATGCTGTAGAGAACGTTTTTCTCCACATGGAATACACCTGCGTAGCGTCAGGTTATATTCAGATCTGTAGGATGAAACAGAAACGTCAGCTCTTTTGCAGACAGACTTTGCATCATTTTAGGGAAGACTCAGGAAATATTCAAATAAACAACTCTACTGATCAGAGCCTTCAAGATTCACTCAGGCACATCAAAGGAACATTCCATAAGCTCAAATTTGAGATGAGACATGGTAAATAAAGCACATCATGCTTACGGTCCCCATGGGTTACTACACAAAAGAATTGTTTTTTTTTTTGTTTGTTTTTGTTTTTTTTAAGCATCTGATTTAAAGTAACACAAACTCATGGAAACCTTACAAAATTGAGGAAAATAATGAAGAAAAACAAGAGTACCACTGAGAAAGCCAGAGTCTTTTGCTGAATGTTCCTCCAGTTTGTTTACTGAATACACACCCCACATGGAACACCTATGCATATGTATATGTACACACATAGGGCTGCATAGTGGAAATAGTACTAGATACACAGTCCTATATTTGGGAATCTTGCTTCACCTTAACCTTCACAGCATTATTCCACACTCGAGTGTGATTGCCTCCTCACCCATAACCTCCAATACCTTCTGGCTGTACCCAGAACAAAGGTCCTCATCATGGCAAGACCAAAGCCCTCTGGCTCCTGTCTCCTTCTCCAGCCTCAACATGGTTTGCTCTGCTCTAAGCAAAAAGCTTTCCATCAATTCCCTCAGGTACTTTGGCTCCTTAGAACACACACCTGCTTTTCCTCTGCCCGGAATGTTCCATCCTCAGTGATTCACATGGGTGGCTCATGTTCATCATTCAGAATTTCAACTTTATGACCCCTTCCTTTGGAGTCCTTCCCTTATCACTCTTACCAGCCCCCAGCTTCTCCCTGTACTTCTGCCGGCTTTTGGGGTCTGCGTAAGAACATGCTCATCCATTTGGATATTTGGCTCTTTGTCTGCCTGAAGTGACAGTCTAAAAAGCAAAGGCCTTTCACTTGTTTTCACTCTAGCATCTATAACAGTGCCCAACAGAGAGCAGATGCTCCTCAGCTATCTGTCAAATGAATGAACGACTCCTTGAAATTTCCTCAAAAACACATTTTTAATATAGCGACAGATCCATGTCCTGCTATTTGTTCCCAAGAATTAATGGCATTGAAAACGAAGCTGGGTAAATGACAATTTAACACGAAGAATTCTGTGAGTTTTTGTAGACATTACTCTGAAATCTCAGGAGCTAGAAATCATCCTGGTTCTGCATGATTCTGTGTGTAACAATCTCAAAAGACTTCAAAGGCCTTAATTGAAAACTCATTACTCTTTTGGAAGTCTATTATCCCCAGTCTGCACGTGAGTAAACTCCGCCCAGATAAATGAAGTCATTGGAATTGGCCTGGTGAGGTTCCATTCCTTCTGAGTGCTTCCTTGAGACTCAGGGCCTGTGGTTCTCTAGGAAACAATGGACAAAAGCCCAGGTGCCACATGGGGCAGCATTCTGTTAGTTAAGACACAGAATGACAAGGTTGGCTTCAAGCCAGACTCCAGGTTTTTCCCTTGGGCAAGTCCAAAGAAAGTTGGGAAAATTCTACTTATTTATCAATAAGAAAATTGAGGTTCAGAGAAATGAGTTGCCTAACAAAATAAATATTTCCATCTAGAATCATAGGCTTCTCCTGAATCCCAGTTTCTTTATCCTGCCTTTCTGAGCTGACAGCTGTGGGAGAGATCTTTCACAGTAGTGTCCCTAGGTACCCAGTCCCTTTGGGGCTGTGTTGCCTCAACTTCAGCAGAACTCCAAGAGGTGAGTTTTATGTATTATTTACAGGTGAAGAAACCAAAGCTCAGAAAAATTGAACAGCTTACCCAAAATCACCCAGCTACTAAATGTTAGAGTTAGAAAACAATCCCAGGTGTGTTTAGCACCAAAGGCATGCTTTGGACTGCTTTGTGGGGGTCCTTTTATGTCACTAGACCAGCTATAGGAAAGGGAGAGGCACATGTGAATGGTTGCTTCATGATGAGAAGGATAGGGTCATTCTTATGGAGTGCACAGGTGACAACCAACAGCTCTCCCCTGCTAGAGCCTAAAGGAGGTTCCAAACTCTAGAAATCAGGGTTCAGCAAATGAAAAACGGGAGAACTATTAAAATTCTACATTATCTTCCCTTATTCTGAAAATAGTAAAAGAAATAAGAAGTGGCACTTGAAAAGACATAAGCCAACGTCAACTGTGTTTTCTTTTGTTTGTGTCATTAGGAAGTGGGTGCTTAAAGGAAAAAACATCAGGGCTGGGGTTGTGGCTCAGTGGTAGAGCACTCACCTAGCAGGTACGAGACCCTGAGTTCGATCCTTAGCACCACATAAAAAAATAAATGAATAAATAAAATAAAGATATTGTGTCCAACTACAACTAAAAAATAAATACTTTAAAAAAAATCAGAATCCACTAAATACAAAATATGCTCTTGTGCAGAGTGTTCCTTATCAGGTCTGATGGGTCCTCCCAGACCACTCCTGCAACACTTGGCTCATGAGGCAATGAGAATGAGGAGGAAGGAAATGCACAGGCCCTTTTGAAATACTATTTGTTTTTACTGACATTTTCACCTTGAGTCTCAGTTGGCCAATCTCACAAAGGGAACCTGTCACTCTGTAACCTTTCCGGGGCCTTTCCTTGTCCAGCATGCAAACGAAAAACAAAACATCCCAATCAGCTTTTGGAGGGGAGGCTGCCAGGTGAGGCCTCCCTCAGATGCCAGGAGAGACAAACTACCTGCTCCTGGCCCAGGTGGCTGCTGTCACTCCCAGGTTAAAAATAAAGTCTGAGGCTAGACAGTGGTTTGGAGCCAAATGGCAATTTCTTGCTTATCAAAATCAATTCTAGCTTGCCACCTGGCAGACAGAAGATATGAATGTAAGAGAAATCAATGCAGGCTGAGATTTTTGAGTAAAATCCCTTGAGTTGCATGTGCAGCACCCAATGTAACTTTATAGACAGTACCGTCATGCATTGGGCGAGCATGCTGATATGCGTGTGAGTATGTAGGCTTGTGGCAGCCCAGACAGGATGAAACAGAGAACCTCAACCTTCAATTCTGCAAGACTATGAGGCTTAAACAGGGCCTGATACATTGTAGGTATCCATAGAGAGCTACTGAATGGAGGAAGAAATTCTTGGTAAAGTAAAAATCCCACAGCTTGCATTTATATTAACTCACCAGAAGTTTCCACTCCTAACTCTGATGGCATTCAAACGTTTAGGAATTGTAAAAATGAAGTCAACTGTCATGAACATTCACAGTCCCTTTCCTGTAAGTCCCTCTTGCCTTAAAAAGGGCCCAAGCCTTCGGGGCTGTGTATCACCCAAGCCCTGACAATTTATGAAGATGTTCCAACAGGCTTCTTTAACACTTATGAAAACCCAAATTATCACCCTAAAGGATGTTCACAATACCAACAGCAATAATCATAACTAATACTTATTATTCACTTATTACATACATACTAGGCACTTTTCTGAGCATTTTACAAGTACTAATTCATTTTATCCTTAAACAACCCTATGAGGTGGTCGATATTTTCATCATCACTTTTCAGATACAGAAACTAAGGCTCAGAGCAGGGAAGCTATTTTTAAAAAAAAGAAAGAAAAAAACCCTTAAGTTCACAGAGGTAATAAGAGTGGAGCCAAGACCAAATCTAACCAGCCTGACCTCCAGGTGCCCACAAACTTTGCCACTGCTCAGTCCTCTAACCTTGAGCTAGGCCATTTTTTTTAACTTCTAACCTCATCAAGGCATAGCTGACAATGGTCCCAAGACTTAAGTAGCATTAAAGTAAGGGTAACATTTGAGCCTCATGGACCACAGAACATCTCTGCATAGGCTGGCAGTGTCCACGGCAATGGTGCTGGCCATGCTGCCAACACGGCAGGAAGGACTCCTGAGATATTTTCATGTGTCTTCTGGGAAACCAAGAGTGGATTCAGAATCCACTCTGACTCAAGAAGTGAATGTTAAGTGGCTGATTGCATCTCTCCAACAAGCCTCTGCAACTGGAAATAAAGTTAGGTGTTCCTGGAGCTTTAAGAGTGAAGACACCATCTTTTCTTTCCTTTATGAGCTGGCTGTTCTGACTTGGAGCAATGTTTCGGAATGACAGTTTAAAGGACCTTGCATTTAGAACCTACAGGTAACTCTAGGCCTGGATTCCTGGAGTGTCAGCTATGTGGGTGGCACATGTCAACTTTTCTGACCTGAGCTTCTTCAGCTGTCCACTCCCCAGGCAATGAGAGTGGAGGACTCCGGGCAATGTGCCTTCTCCCTCGGAGTCATTCTGGCTTATTGGCATTTATAGGGTAACTGGGTCCATATGCTTGTTTCTGGCATGGACCAATAATTCACTTCTTACACTTAATATAAACCAGACATCACATTTTTTTGGTACTGCATTATAATAGTGTTATTCTTTCCATTAAGTTTTATGAAACTGAGGTATTTGTGGGCCGACAGAATGGTGAATTTATAGAACACAAGGCCTGGAAAGAACTTTAGAGATCCATTAGAATCCAGCCCTCTCATTTTAAACACAGAAAAATAGTGGTAAAGTTGGGTTAAAAAAGATTTTCTGAACATCACATAATGAATCATACTCAGAACTAAAATAGCACAATCATTTCTATTCTTTGGGTAATTTCTTTTATTTTTAGTTGTAAATGAACACAATATCTTTATTTTGTTTATTTATTTTTTTTTTTATGTGGTGCTGAGGATCAAACCCAGGGCCTCACATGTGCAAGGCAAGCACTCTACCACTGAGCCCAAACCACAGCCCCTTGGGGTACTTTCTATGTACTAGACACATAGCTTTAGAAATGATGAACAAAATATTTTTCTTGAAGCTTAACTTTGCGCCTGCCTGAGCTCATACTGCTTCCATGTAGGAGAGAGAGGAATAAACTGAAGTCTGTCTTGTTTTATAACCCTAACACCTCCATGCACCCTCCCACAAGGCCCGGCCTCTTCCTTTGGGCTATGTGGTTATATGGAGGTGATCCTTGGTTTGGAAGATTTTTAAATCATGGATTGAAAGAACCAACACTTTTTATATTTTCCTTTTAACGTAGTGACCAAAAAGCCAACATACTCTCTCTGAGCATATTGAGAATATGATTATGAGAGTCAGAGTTCATAATACATGAAACCAGATTAAAAAATAAAAACTGAGGCATATAAGGAGCCAGACTTAAAGGAAACGAATGAGCTCTAAACTTCCCCTATATTGCCTGATATGTCAAACCTCAAGAAGGATCCACTAAAACCTGAGACAGTGCTGAGAAAAGATATTTCAAGATTCAAGAGTCATTACAAGAGGCATTAGAAAAAATATTTTTCCCCTGTAGAACATGAAAAAGAATTAGACCAAACCTATAAAAATCACAAATGGTAAATGATGGGGATTGCTTTCCTATTCAAATCTAGAAATGTTATTCATTCAACCATCTAAGTATTTATTTAGCACTTACTACAATTGGGGGGATATGCCAACAGCTGGGAGCTCTAGTTGTACAAAAATGTACCCGAGGCAAGGGCTTTCCCCTAAGGGACTTTAGAGTCATTACACAGCTAAGATACATCCTTAGAACCTCTTTTTAACTGAAGGCATACCACAGAGTCTTTATAAATTATCAGGGGGAAAAACTGGAAGATCATAAAGGAAAGTGAAAGTTACTTAAGTTGCCTAAAGGGATGAACCTGACCTCTAAGGCTGACATATGAAAACAGCTAGTACCAGCACAGAGGATCCAGTGCAAAGGCAGTCTCCTGGGCAAGAGATTTCTTCTTCAAACTCTTGTCTGCATCTGTATGTTCGGGGCTCCTGTCCTCCCTCCAAGGTGTGGAGCCTGCAGCTCCCTAGTGGCTACAGGGCTGGTCTTCTGAAGGCTGCCAGATGGGTGCTCAGGCCTGCTGGACTCTGGGTTTTGAACTGGGAACGTTCAGCATTGGCAACATTTGTGGCTGACATATAGGAGACACTCGTTTAATTCTTTCATAGTTTACAAAGTGTGGGACGAGAGGTATGGGTGAAAACAACACTCTAGGTCAGAGGCTGCATGGAACTGTTCATTAGTCCCTGGCACCTTAATTTGCATAGTGTGAACACCTGTGAAGAGGCATTACGGTCATCACCCATGTCTTCAAGGAGATGAAGTACAACAAGGTGCTGCTTAACTCTCTGACTGGTGCATGGGTCCTCCCAGAAGGCACAAAGACCCGCTTGAGTGCACCCAAACCCAAACCAATGGGGAACCTTGGACACTTCCCTGTTCCCAGGCTAACTGCCTGGACTCTGTCTTGCAAACTAAATCATATGTCCCCAAGGGGCTTTGCCTCCTGCCTTCCTGGGTGGATTGTTTTTCATCCAGGGGTATGCGGAGAAAATTCACTTGCTCCATGATGTGACTGATGTTCACCTACTGGGCCAAACTTGGCTTGGGCTGAGTTCTTTGTGCCCTGGATGCGGGAACCCTGACTCCTGACAGCTCCCTCCCTACAGTTGTAAGTGATAGAAGACCTTCGAACCTGGGGCTTTTAAACAGGCCAACATTTTGCTGCTATTCAGTTGGTTCATTTCCATTTTGCCCACTCTTGAGTCATGGTCCTAGTTGATGGAGAAATACCAATCAAGAGCCTTCACTTTTCATCCTGCTGAGAAATACTGATGTAAGAGTGAACTCAATTCACCATCTTCTCCAGTCCTACACCCTCCCCAACATCCCATCATTAAAGGAGTGTAGAACTTCCATGCAGGGATTGGAATGAATGAGCCACTCATCGTATGAATGGGAAGAGTTTTAATGATGACTTCTCCCCCCTTCATTTTTGCAATTTCAATTCTCTCCTCTGACATTGTGTTTGAAAAGGAAAAGCAAAACCAGCTCTGTGGGCATTATGATCCCACACACAACCAGATTCCCAAATAGTTTTTGGAAACAACCAGAATACTCCCAGGTAAAATCATCTAGGTTTGGGGGATGCCCTGAAATCTTAATATACCAGGAAAATTATCATCATTTTGACCGAGAGCATGAACTCTGTAGCCAGACCTGCTGGGTCTGAATCCCAGCTCCATCAAATCCCAATTGTGTGACCTTGGCCCAGTTATTTAAATTCCCCGTGCTCAGTTTCCTCATATGTATAAGAAGAATTACAACAGCATCACCTTCATGAGGCTGGTGTGTAGTGAGTTAGCATACAGGAAGCAACTGGTATGTGCTAGCACATCGTCAGCACCCCGTGTTTGCTATTATTACCAACGATGATGATGGTATCTCAGAAACATAGAACCAAACACAAAAAAAGCAAGTGCAGAAGACACAAGAACTCTAAAACAACAACATGAAATTTCAGCCTCCACCAGAAAAGACTTGCTGTGACACCATAGTAAATGCTCAAAATGACTGGTGATGAGCACACCCACCACACATACCAAAGTCTTGCAATTAACTTTTACTCTCAAAAGGTCGAGACCCTACTGAGGTCTGAATTAGAACAACATATATTCCATGTTTGTATAATTATGTCAAAATGGACTCTACTGCCATGCAGAACTAAAAAGAACCAATAGAAAACATTTTTAGTTAAAAAAGAAAGAAAGAAAGAAAAATTTTAAAAAGGTGAAGACCCAAGGCAGGTTTTAGGGATCTGAGTTTTGCAAAGCAGTTGGTGACTCAGCCCCTCCACACCCACCTGAGACCCATCTGCCCACACTTGCCCTTATGAAGGACACTTACTTCAGGAGGACACACCCAGGCTGCCAGTGCACCCCAAACTCGGGGAGATCTGGTTCCATGAGTTTCTGTCCCCTGTAATACCCATGCACTCATTTTGTGCCTTAATTCCCGTCTGAGTCTCATGGGGCAGGGGACCCACGGGAAGGCAGGACTTGGCCCAGTTGTGGACAACTTCCCACTTGGCAAACTGGGAAGAGGAGGTCAGTGTGGCTCTCTGTCAGAGGTCAGGCTTCCCTGCACATGGGCATCTTTCCTGCAGCACCATCATGTTGGAAGGCAGCTTGATAATTCTCTCTCTCCCAGAGAGCCCCACAGGAGACAGCCAGAAGCTTCTGTGAAGCCCTCCAGCTTCTCTCTCAGCCACCACCACCTTTCAGAAGCAGGCGTGGGGGTTAGGTTGGCCTCTCACCTGTGGATTCCACCCTCAACATGGAGGCTCCCAAATGGCCAGACCTCCACACTGGGCACTGCTGGGGAGTGTTATATTTTGAGGCTTCAGTTTGGGATTGGTGTCATCCTCTCCCTTTCCCTTCTTGGTCTAACCATCTATACAACCCTGCCCTCCCCGGCCACAGCAAGCAGCCACAAAAGCCACAAGCAGATGAGTGAGCTCTCTGCTCGGGCTGACCAAACATGAGCCCTGTGGCAGGCAGTTGCCCCTCAGCCCTGCCCAGAGCCAAGCCAGCCAGTGCCCCCGATGGCACGTACATTCAGCACATGAATGCACTGGCCTCTTAAGCAGACCAGCCAGCCAGCTAGCATTCCTATGGAGAAGTAGGTCTATATTCTAGAACTTCAACTCAGTTCAACAAATAGTTTCTGGTCACAAAGGGGTACCAGCTCTAGGGTCTGGAACTCCAAAAAAATGAAGGAGATATGATCCCTGATATCAGGGGGCTCCACAGAGCTGTAGAAGACAGATAAGAGAAATACCCCTTCTATTCCTCTTGGCAGATGGGGCTGGCTTCTCAGACCCAGTTTGGGGGAGTGTTTTAAGAAAAAATTTCATCTGCTCCATGAGTGGAGAGTAGGGTTTAAATTTCAAATGGGAGGAACCAGTTCTCCCTAAAGAACACCTGTGTCCTCTTTCAAGCGGAGACACAACGGAAATTGAGTCATTGGCATCTCACTTTGCAAACCCCCAGAATTTCTCTCTGGGGTCCAAAAGATCCCCTTTGAAAACGACACTGTGGGACGCAGCCTCCGCCACCTGCTTCAGCTCCTTCTTTCACAAGAATCACTTCCCTTTCAGGGTCTGGGTGGAGTTGACTAAAACAGAGGTGTTGGGGAAACAACCACAGCTAATCTCTCCCTCAGCCCCTGGCTGGGCTGCTGGGGAGGCCTCGCTCGCCTCCTGCAACCTCCTGACCATCAGCAGACTCCAGGCTGATTCACCATCTCTTGGGTGGCCCCATGTCACCTGGCATTCCACACTAGTTTTGGCTCAAAATCCTTGACTTTTGCAGAGAACCATGTCAGCCCAAGGGGGAACCAAGACTTCCCCTTACCAGGGGCAGGTATAACCTGCTAATGAGCCTGTGACCAAGGGCCCCTGCAGGTTGCTGCATAAGAAGCGCCTGCAAGGTCAGTGTGAGAGCATCTTCAGGGTCTCTTTCTCAATTTCAGGAGAGGCCTTTGCCCTGACTTTTCTCTTAGGGAGCAACCTCTCCATTTTTTCCAAGTTTGCAAATGAGAGCATGTCTAGAAGGGCAGCTGGACTCTGATAAGGGAATCGACTGACTTATTTTAGCAACAACTAAGAAGACTGACATATCTGACAGCTGCAGCCAGGCCTGCAGAATGATGAG
The DNA here is from genome assembly GCF_048772815.1 of Callospermophilus lateralis. Taxonomy (NCBI): domain Eukaryota; kingdom Metazoa; phylum Chordata; class Mammalia; order Rodentia; family Sciuridae; genus Callospermophilus; species Callospermophilus lateralis. The sequence continues at coordinate 4,182,304 of NW_027511570.1, read as the reverse complement.
TCAGGACAGGGCAGGGCAGGGCAGGGTATTCAAGAATCCACAACCAGCCCGAGGGTGGAGGGCAAAGCCATTCATGCCAGGCTGTGCTGGCCTCGGAAGACAGGAGGATGGGAGGATCACACACAGTTCCCAAAGTTCTCCAAAGGCAAGTAATGAATGGACGGAGCAGAGGCCCTGAGGTTCAACCTGGGGGGGATTTGAGACTACGGGGAAAACATAACTCTACCACTGTATCCTTGGGCAAGTCAAATTAGGATATGTTAGAATGTACTCCAGGATGGGTGAAGTTGGAGCCTCAAATTCTTTATCAAGAAAATAGAGTGAAGAACACACTCATGCATAGGGCTGCTGTGAGGCTTATGTAAGGACTCATGGCAACCCCCAGCTCAATGTTTAGCATAGAATTGGTGCTTAGTGAGTGCTATTTTCCTAGAAACTTAGGACCCTGCTTTGCATAGAACCATCTGGTACAATAGCAAAGTGCCAGATTTTAAAACCGGCATCCACAGATGTCTCAGGAGGCAACAGAAGCCCCAGGACAAGGTGGAATTGTTCTTGAGCATGAACTTGCTTTACCATAATGTATGTGTGTGTGTGTCTGTGTGTGTGTGTGTGTGTGTGTGTGTGTGTGTGTATCATGGACTATATTATATACATATATTATAGAATAGGAACATATATATTCATTCCTATTTTATTGGTGCATTATGATCATACATAATAATGGATTCAATTCTTTGTTACATATTTGTACATGTACATGTTGTGGCCATAAAATTTGGTCACTATTCTCCCTTAGTGTTTCCCTCCTCCTCCACCAGCTTCCCTTCATATTATCATTCTTTATGAAGCTCAAACAGAACTACTGTGGGGGCAAACTCCAGACTTGGGATGAGTGGTAAGACAGTATTTAAAGTGTTAAACAAGCGTTCGGCAGGGTTGGGGCAGCCTCCTACAGACCTCCAAGATAGAGGTATTTTAGAGACCAAATGTATGAAAGGTATCCTGCCCTAATCAGTCTCAGAGGGCAAGTGACTAGTCCCTCTCTTTCATGGTCTACTTCCTCCTTGGGAAAAAGAAGGGATTTTTTATGTGAGAGTGTGTGTGTGTGTGTGTGTGTGTGTGTGTTATGTATGTGTTTCCCTAAATGATGCTTAGAGTCCCCCGCTCTGAGTTTATGGCAATGAATCAGGGAATATTTCTTGAATGAATGGAAGGGGATGTGTCATAAACTAGGAATTTCATGTGGTGCAGCATCCCCTCCCACGTGGGAAAATTTGGAAAAAAATAGACCCTTCTCCTGCGGCTGCAGCCTCCAACACACGTACTCACACCAAGCGTGTTCAGGATGCCCCGTGTGTGCCAGGGGAATCACTGAATTAATCAGTGCTAACCCCCGAGGGGATGCAGCTCTGCTTCCTGGTTTCCTTTCATGGGAACACAGCCAAAGCCCTGGCTCCCAGAGATGGAGGCATCTCTAAGCCCCAGTGGGAGCAGAAAGGTACCGGCCATCCCCAGGCAGAAGGGTTCTCAGAGGCGCCCCTCTTTCTCAAAACCAGGGGTACAGTTCCCTAGCACTGACCTTTCACCACAGAGGAAGGCGATGGGTGTACAGAGGACTCCTCCGCCTCTAAGGCCACATTCTTCTCCCCACACCTCATTCAAGGTACCTGTTCTCCAACTCTGAGTTTCTAGGTTCAAAGGTGCTTAAAGGAGCTTTGACTATTGCTATGCTTTCTGATTTCTGATACAGAGTTTGGACCTTTCTTTCCTCTGCTCAAAGCCTTGCCCCTTTCCATTTTCATGGTCTTCCAGAGTCTTCCACACCCAAGAATGGGCCATGGCGGTGCCTTTCCATTCCTCTCCCTTCCTTCTTCTTCCGCCTCTGCCTACCCAGCCCTGGGTCTGCCGTTAAGTCCTGTCTCCTTTTCAAGTCTCAGTTCCTTTTAAACAACTTCACAAGCACATGGAAGTCAGGACCCAGGTGCTCACTGCAGCTGGCACTTCTCGTGCCTTCTGTGAATGATGCACCCAAAGAGACCAGGAAACCCGAGGCAGGAGTGAGCCTGCTGGTCTCTGGGAGAACCCCAAGGGTCAAGAGTATTTGAGGATGGGGGCCCTTTAGAAGGAGACAGGCTAAGAAGAATCAAGATACTCAGAGACAAAGCAGAAGACACCACTGGTGGGTAACATGCCAGCAACCTTCCCTGGAAGCCTCAGGGAAGCTCCCCGGCCTCTGTTCTCTAAGGCTGGGCCCAGGGCTCCTGCCAGTTCCCCTCCAATAAGAGCATTTCTGCCTTTCAAAGGCCCCTTGGAGCTCCAGTTCCCTGTGGCCTCTGGTCTAGTCCTGCCCCAAATCCTATCCAACTTCGCCCATCCTGGAGTACATTCTAACATATTCTAAGCCTAGGCTTCAGAACTCAATGAACCTGAGTTCATATTCAGTACCACCTGTGGCTGTGTAACCTCAGCAAGTCATCTAACCTCTCTGAGCCTCTGTTTTCCTCCTATTGCAAGGGTAAAATGAGATAACATATGTAAAGGATTTAACACAGTGAAAGTATACAACAGTGACTAGTGCTATCACAGCGCTATTATTGTTGTTATTGTTGTTATCATTATTTGCATTGCTTCTGTTCCAGGAATCAAAATTCTAGTTCCCACAGGTTGGGTTGTCTTTTGCTTTCCAGGTATTCCTAAGAACTGGGTTTAATAAGTATTTGCTGAGTAGAATTAACTGTAGGCTGAGCTGTCTCTGTGACCCAGCTGGCACTACTTGAAAGAAAAATTAATTTTGCTAGTGATAAGCAAATCCGTCATGTAAAAATTATCTTTTCATATATAGACAAAGAGAGGGAACACTTGGAGTTGAGCCATGCTGGAATACCTCACAGCCCCTCCCCTGTACAGTCACCCAAAGCCCCCAACCTCCTCTGGATGGGACACTGGAACCTTAGCTTCTGGGTCCCTGATGTTACCCTGATATCCAAGCTCCCTCCAGCTCCAAGGCTACCAGGCAGCCCTATCAGTGTTTGGATTTTCCCTGACTGATTGGCAGAACCAGGAGGTCGCAGCTGGTCCAGTCATTGCCTCTCCTATACAGTCTCCCTGCTGCTGCCCAGCTGCCGGGGCTGGTCCCTCATAGACATCCAGACCTGGCCTCAGAGCTGGTTCAAGTTTCCACAAGAGTTATGGTGGTCAGTGACTGGAGGGGCAATAAGGGCTTGGGAAACCAGATTCAGTGGGGGAGCCACCCTTACTTTCTCAGTTGTCTTTCTGGAAAGCTCATTGCCAAGGGCTCTCAGGCTTCTAAGTGCGTGGCCACCTTACCCAGGCACCTACCCCTCCTGTCCCAGTGCCAGTACCTGCCTCAGCTCCTCTTGCCCGTGCCCTGCCTAGCTCTGCCCTGTCAACCACAGACTGCGGGGCTCAGAGAGCCCTTGGGCGCAGGAGCCTGCTAGTCCAGACACCAGCAAAGCATCCAGGAGTACAGTTAACTTGCGGCCATGTGCTCCAGCCCTAAGGACCTCACCCAAAACTGCGCGCGGGCAGCCTGCCCAGCGAAGCCTCCTCTCTCTTTCCCGGTTCTTCTCAACACAAGGATGCTTCCCACCAGCAGAGTCTACTGGCATTTCAGCGCCAATCCCAGCCCTGCTTTCCAGAATCCAACCCAAGTCGCTCACCTTCCGCTGGACTACAGTCCCCCAGGGCCACTCTGCGGAGCTCCCGCGGCGCCGTCCTGGGTTCCCACTCCGCTCGCCCCGATTGCCGCGGTCACTCACCGATCTGCAACTGCGCCAGGCTCAGCTGCACGAGGCAGAGTCCCCAGGCTGCGCGCCACCAGAGGTTGTCCATGGTGTGTGTGCGCGAACCGCGAGAGCAAGCAAGTGGAGCTGGGGGGTCCCGGGGCGCGGGGTGGGGTGTGGGCCGAGGACGCGGCGACAAGGGCGGACCGAACCTGTCAGAGGCTGGGGGCCGCTGGGCAATGAGGCCGCCTCGGAAGTTGGCTGCAGTTTTTATTCCAGGGTTGAGAGAGTGACCTAAGAGGGAGGGAGCGAGTGAAGGACACACCCAAGCGAGGGGCTGTGACTAAGCAGCCAGCAGCGGTTTAAAGACGTACCAGCCCTCCTCAGCCCTGGCCCTCCGCCCCCGCCAGGTTCTTAATGGAAGTTGTAAATACGAGCTGCCGGGAAGGGACCGTGTCAGCGCCTGGAGGCGCCCACCCGCCGGACGCAACGCCGGGTTCTCCCGCCAGTTCGCCCCCCGCAGGAGGATGACTGAGTCCTAAAACCTCTCCGCTGAGTTGTGCCTCTGGCCTCTCCTTTCCCGCTAAATTTCTCTGAGTCAGGCTGGGAAGGGTTCTCTGGTTTTCCCCGGCGAACGGCTGGAGATCCTGGGAGAGAAGCTGGGGCAATGGCGAAATCCTGCCCAGATGGCGCTTCCAGGGCCATAGTGGAGAGTGAGGGGTGGAGAGCTTGTGGGAGCGCTCGTCCTTCTTCACCTAAGAGAGTAGTGAAGTCCGTGGTGCACAGATGGGTCAGGGGCAGCTACTGATGGCCAGCCACAGGGCTGGAATTTGCCTCCCCAAATCCATGTGTTGTTCATCCTCAGGTCCCAGGATGATACCTCAGTCCTTCCACTCACTTACACACTCATTCATCCTCCCAAGTAGTTTTTCATCCACCCATCCACCAATCTACCATCTTTCTTTACATCCTCCCATCCATCCTTCTGCCCATCCAGTATCCACCCATGTTCATCCGTCTTCCCAACATCCACTAGATCAACCACACATCCAACCATCCATCCAACCACTAGTTCTTCCACTCATCCACCATACAACTTATCCATCATTCCATACATCTTTTTCCACATTTCTTCATGAAATTGCATCCCTCCACCATCCTCTTCTCCATCATCCACCCATGTATGAATTCCTCCACTCATCTGCCATCCATCAACATAACCACCCATCATTTTTTCCATCCTCTCATTCATCCACCCATTCACCCATTCTTTCTTGCTTCTACATATCCTGATTCTGCAAATCTTAATCCACTTTCCCCCCTTATCCTGGCCAATAAATCTCAAAGAGGGACAGAGATTATCATATTCTTCCCGGGAGGCATTTCAAGTTGGAAAACATGAAAAATCATATTTTTAATTCATACCTACGCATTATATACTATGAATTAATATTGGGAAAGCAAAAGCAGGAATTTTTGCCTGATGAGATACACAGAAAAATGCAAGTGATTATCAGTGGCTGTGTAAGACCCTGAAGGAACTTCTGAGGGAAGGTAAGATTTTGTAATTTATTAAAGGAAAATGAAAAATGGAGAGAAATGCACCTAATTATCCACCCGTCCACTCATTCATCATACATGCAGTGAGCACCCAAGAACTTCAAGATAAATAAGACCTGGCCTTGTGTTCAGAGGCCTCACACTCTAGTAGGGAGCTAGACTCAGCAGCCTGCCACCCACAATATGAAGTATCCTGCCAAATACAGTGACTATCTGTATCTGTGGATTGAAGATATTCTCATTGTTCCTTAAACAATACATCCAGTACCATTTGCATAGCATTTACATTGTGTTAGCTTTTGTAAGTATCTAGAGATGATTTACAGCATATGGGAAGATAGTAGGATATATGCAGACATGACATCATTCTATATGAGGGACTTCAGCATCTAAGGAGTTTGCTATCCATGCGAGGGGAGTGTCATAAAAATAATCCCCTATGAATACCAAGGGATGACTGTATATATGTTCAGAGTGCCATCAGTCCTAGAGAAAGAAGTCACCCACTTTCCTAACTTCCCAGGGGACCTGATATTTGAGCCAGGTCTAGAAGGAGGAAGAGAAATTCTTCTGATAAAATTGTAGGGACAGGTCATCCACAGGCAGTAGTCTTGTAGTGAGGAATACTACGGGTTCAGGAACAGAACGTCCAGGTTCAAATCCCATCTGGGCTGCTTGACCTTGAATAAGGCAATGAGCCTGTATGTAGCTCAGTTTCCTTAAGTATAAAGTGAGCTTCATAATAGTATCTACTTCATAGAATTGATGAGGATTAAATGACTCAAAATTCCTGCATCTATTAAGTACTAGATAAATGAATGTGTATATATAATAAGCACCATGTACGTGGAATAACTTGAATATTAGATCAAATGAAGAGATGGGATGGGGGAACAGCAAGACCTGAAGCTAGATAGATAGACAGGGTCCAGATTTTAAATTAGGTCAGTGAGTTTGAACTTGATCCTGTAGAAACTAAAGAGCAGTATATGTTGTAGGTGTTGTGTTTGCTTTGAACTTGCTGGCACCCACTAAAACATGTGAGATCTTTTCTGGTAAGAAGTGGGAGGGTCTGTATTTTCAGAGCATTCGTTTCTAATTTAGGAACAGAGTGTTTCCTAGAGCATGTCAATAAGTTTGGCTTGTGCTTTGCGAGGAAAATGGTGGTGGTTGTGCTCGACTCCAGTCTGGTATTTTAAGGGACCGTGGGTGGCCTTGATCATATGGTTGCTGCCTACATGTGACAAGACTAGTAGGAGAAAGAAAGACACAAGTGGCACTGCTTGCGAATGTCAGTGTAGTCTGAGAACGCATCTACCAAAGACAGCCCTGGAAAGGAAGACTCGCAGCCAGCTGTCTGTGCTCTGTCTCCAAAGCAGTGTGGAAAACAGGAGCAGCAGGGAGGGTCTTCTCCCTTTTTGAATTTAAGTTTGTATGTGCTAAAGAATGAGTCCCCAGGACTCTTGGGTAACAGGATGATTGTCAAAAATCCTGATGTTTTGTCTTTCAAAAATCCCTCTCCACCACCCGTCGCTATTCCTCAGCTTGTTGCACTGTGAGCCAATTAGTTTAATCATAAGAAACAGAAAAACAGAAATGACTGAAAATTAAAAATCTGGATGAGCACCTCTAGAGGACCGAGTTTCCTGGCTTTTCAGTGAATGTAGTCATCAGAAGACTGCGCCTTGGTGGGACTGGCGCTTGCTCCCTCCCCTATGTTGACAGGTAGTCAGGTAAGGCAGTCCTCTCTCCCTGGAACCTGTCAGCAGGAGACTTGGCACAGTGGAGTCAACAATGAGCTGCTGCCTGCCTTCCACAGAGATCAGAGGAAGAGCAGCTGCCAGCAGCTGAGCCGTGTGCAGGCCATGCCATGTCAACTGTCTAGATCCTAACTTGGGGGGGAAACTTTATCCTTTGCTGAAAATAATAAACCATCCTGGTAATGTTTTGTGGAGTGTTGATAATCCAGAGTGAAAACAAACAACTTTTGCAAAAATAACCAGACAGGATGGACCTATACAAGTATGATAGAAGTACTGCTCTTGATTTATCTGAGACTCTTTGATCTGCATTTCATCCTTCATATGAGGGTGAAATTCTATCAAAAGTCAATATATGTGTTCAAATTACTTTTATGGTCTAATCTAATGGGAATATACCAGTATTCATACCATCTCTTCTCCCTTTCCCCACCCCCAGTCACCACCAGCTATGTGACTTATTCTGACTCAGACATCATTTGTATATCTACATGTAAATCAGGGTTAGTGTTTATTGTTTCATAGTGTATATGATGAAGCCCCCTCCCCATCCAAACAATCACCATGAAGGATAACATAAAGCTGTGTGTGTTTGTCACCTGGAACTGCTCCAGGACAGGGTCCCCCTTTCATTTCCTTGGTACACTTAGATATGCAAAAGATCTATTGGTCTACCTGCCCCTGCTCTCTCATTGAATTGTGTGGATTATGGTATCAGTGCTTAAAAAAGTTGATCAAGAATTAAGGAAGAATTAGATTTGTGTTTGCTTTAACATAGTCTCTTTACTGATTCTACTTTAATCCACAATGCAGAACTGTTCTAATTTCTAGTCATTGTAAGACAATTGGCCAAACATGTTATTGATGCAGAAATACATTAAAATATAATTTGAAGTTAATCAGATAACTCTCAACAATTGAGACTGGTGCCGAGGATGCAAAATAATTTATAATTTTAAACTAAGTATAACAGCGCTGAAGGTCACAACAAATTCACTGTGACACTAAAGATGAACCTACACCTCAGTGATGCCCAGAGAACTATGGAAATCCAGCTCTTTCTATATGGTTGTATGGAGCATTCAAAAGTTGCCAGGCACACAGCCTTGCTTCTTGGTAAAATGCTTTATTTTCAATTCTGAGTTTACTAATTTTAGGTTACAAACCCCTATTTTTGGTGTTGGGATTCTGAATAACAATCCCTGACCACTCAGGCTGTTAGAAATAAGGTATCCCCCTTGTAGGGCTGCAGGACAGCAAGTCAGTTGCAAAGAGAGCATGTGTTGGGGGTGGGAGTCAGTTCTTGTCCATGAGTCAGCTTATGGGTGGTGTAGTCTATGAAGGACATCATCCTTTGTCATGAATTCTTATTTTCCATAATTGAATCCTAGCTTTTAGCACCATCTTGGGAAAAATAGGCTCTTGATAACTTTTTATGAATAAATATGTAACCATAGCTACATATATTAAAATTGTATATATCTAAATGACATATATACAGTTGCAAAAGCTATGACAAAATGTTGCAATGCAGTCCATGTTTGTAAAACTATTTTGACCTAAATTCCTAACAGATTTTCTGCCAGTATACTTATCAGAGGTTTGGTTGTAAATCACATTCCTGCATATCCCATTCAAAGCTCAAAAAATAACCCAATCTTTTTTAGAACAGATAAAGGTATAGATTTTCTTTCCATGGGCATGCCTTGACCTACATAGTCCCACTGTATACTTATTCCTGCATAGTACTGGGGGCTCTGTTCGGTTATCCTTCCTCCCCTCTCCTGCTGATATAACAGCACAGGGGAGGAACACCCTCTTGCCATACTTTCCACCTCTACAAAGAGCACCATATTCTGCCTTTCAAATGCCCCAACCCATGTGCAATAGATGCCTCCATAAAAGAAGGAGTAAAGAATGATGAACAAGAAAAGGAAAACCCAAGCCTTTCACCTGTCGGCAGCTTTCTGGTCCCACCTTGCTGTTGCTCCCCAGTGAACCAGTGCTCAAAATGCAGAAAAACTATTCACTTTTGACCACCCTTTACCCTTCCACTATAGTTCTTGCTCCTTCTCCCAAGTCTCAGTTCCCATTTTGGTCTTGGTCTTAAAGTCTCCATCCTAGCATTTACAACCTGGAAGCCTCAGGCCAGCCTGTTTTTCCTTCTTTGGCTGGAGTTGCTCCCCCAGGCCACAACATGGGGAAGAGAGACCAGGAGCCCTGTTCTGCTCCCTGGGCTGCCTCCATCTGGGGACTGTTGTAATTTCCAAGGTCAGTGCATTTTATCACAAATGCCAGGGTGGTTTGTCTCTGTTGTTCTTTTCAATTTACTATGAATTAATTGGTCTCTTGTGCATCAACCAGGAGACTCACTACTTGGTAGAGAAGTAGAAAATTATATTGTTTTTGTTTCTTTGAAATATATTGTGAGTCTTACACAACCCTCAAACTGTTGGAACACAACTCCATTTTCAGCACCAGTAAGTTATATTTACACTGTGGAATTGTATCATGGTAATAGGTTAATAAAAACACTGATGAGCTTTCAAATTGCCATTTTTTCCCCTTCCTGTAACATGGGCATAAAACTATAAATACAAATGCCCATTATTAGGAAAGCAGATGAACTTTTCTATTCACATAATAGTTGCACAGGAATTTGGATGAATCTTAGCAGTATAATGTTAAATTTTTAAAAACCTTAAAAGATTAATGACATCATTATATCCAATACATAAAATTTAAAATAATTTTTTATCCTGTACACAAACATCAAAGTGATATATTTTATAGAATAATCAAGTTGTAAATGAAACATATAATTAACATAAAATTTTTTATAATTAATATAAAATATTAGATGATCTTCATTATGACAAATAAAGTTAAATAAAAAAGAAGATGCCAAAAATAATAAAAGTAAATCAAGATGGGACTTACTTCAAATTAGGGAGGGTAAGATTGGATGTAAGTCCTCAGATGACCTAGCCCTTGTCTGGGATGGTGAACTCGTGAGTGATAATTGAAATAGAATCCTGTGCACCAGGTCTGAAGAAGGAAAAGAATATGAAATGCATTCTTTTTTCTTTGGTTTAAGAGTCTCTTAACTTTTCCAGGGTCAAATAGTAATGAATTAGCCTGGTTTTCATAGGAGATAGCCATATGGCAGTGTCACTCCTTGACTTTGAAACCAAACAAGGGATGTCCAGGAGGTCAGCAGAAACACAGCAGCACCTGCTGGGAGAAAGAGAGTCACTTAGCTAGTGAGGTCACCTGGTTGACCAATGAGCTTCATCTGAGTGCTGGTCTTGCATACATAAGCTGTTGTACAAGTCTACTGAGATGAATTACAGTCCTATTAATAATGTCTCACAGATCTGTCTGTGTGCTGAGGTGGGAAGGGCACAAGATGAGGGATTATAAATCCCAATGTTCTGGTTCTGTTCATCTCTTCTACGGGACTTAAGCAGGGTCCCCTCTTTGCAGTCACCATCATTGTCCTATTTCTTTGGGATGATGCACAACTCACGATATAGTAAGAATAAAATTGCAAACAGTAAAGTAGCGTATGTGAAGTTATCACTGCAAGGAGACATGCTTCCATAGCCTTTTCTGTTTGCTTCATATGTTTTAGATGTATAAATTACCCATTTTGAGTATCATTTCTACATAACATCTTATAAATGTTTATTTACTTCATAGACTAAATGTTGGCTTGTGAACGTCTAGTGCGTTCGGGTCCCTTGGTAAGGGTCACGAAATAACCGGGACACAGGGGATGCAGAGCAAAGGCAGCAATTGCAACTGCATGCTGAGGTTTATTTGCAAGTTCCTTTTATATTCTTCTTCTAACAAAGCAAGCAATTCTTCAATAACACTTTGGCCACATTGCCCAGATAACATGCCTCAGCGGATACACAGAGCTAACTTCAGATCGTTCCTGCTTATTTGATAAGTACCCTCCTAAAGTTCTTTGTAGACATTATCTACTCCCCTGAGGATGCATTTGTTTCTTTAGAATGTACTGTTCCTAGGACAAGTATGCAGGAAGCTTCTTCCTCTTGGCCAAACCATGCAGAACTTGTGACTTGCGATAAGGGGAAGAGAACGTTTCCTCCTCCTAACTGAGGTTTGCCTCAGCTGACCTAAATCACAGCCACAGCTCTTGCAAAGTGTCAGGCCTGAGGGAGCTAAACTCTGCACGCTCGAACCCCAACATTGGCTACCCAGAGAAATTTTGTTCTCATACTCAGAACCTTATTTTACCTTATTTGGAAAATGGGTGTTGCAAATGACATTAAGGATCTTGAGATGGGGAGATTATCTTTGAGTGTCCAGGAAGGCCATAAATTCAGTTATCAGTGTCCTCGGAAGATGGACGGATGGAGATTTAACACAAAAGAGAAGGTATTGTGAAAATGGAGACAGAGATTGGAGTGCTGCGGAATTCCCACACCAAGGAATCCAGGAATCACTACAGAGCCTCAGAGGGAGCAAGGCCCTGCTGACATCTTGGATTCAGCACATTGAAAGCAATATTGGACTTTTGACACCAGAACTGTAGTAGAATGCATTTCTCTTGTTTTAAGCTAACAAGTTTGTGTTGTTACAGCAGTCACAGGAAGCTAATACATTCACAAAATGTGTTTTTGAATATAATTTTAAAAATCAGACTTGAGGAGATCAAGGTTTCATAGTTTGATCAAAAGTTTGATGGCTTTGTCATACTTTATTTTAAGTATGACATTTTTTATATCTTTATTTTATTTATTTTTTTTGTATGATGTTGAGGATCGAACCCAGCACCTCATACATGCTAGGCCAGCGTTCTAGTGCTGAGCCACAACCCCAGCCCCTTAAGTGTGACATTTTTGAGCGAAAAAATATAACACTTTTGTGTCTCCTGATATTCGGTACACAGATATTACTAAGGACAACTATTTTCATTAAAACAATAAGATGATAACCAATTTGGAATGTTTACATGTTATACATGATACATATGTTGTACCAAAATTTCAGTTGGCTTCCACTTGCAGCTGAAGAAAGGAGCATCAGAGGATGATGCTCTTTTATTATTATTTGTTTGCTACCATTTCCAGAAATAATTTGCCATAAAAGACACACAGGCTACAAGACAGTCCAAGTAAGTGGAGGGGAACAGGCATGTTGAGCTCTGATCTACAGAGCACAGAGCGTCTCTCTGCATCCGACATGTGAGGCAGCTCCTGATCTGAGGTGCCACACCACTGGACTGAGCTGACCCCCAGGCCCTCCTTCCAGATGCTGTTTTAACAAGTCATTTTACATAAGTCCTCAAATGAAGGTGGACCTCATGACTTCCTCTCCACCACTTGTGCTTTGAGGTTGTAAAGTCCAGTTAGACAGAATCTTGCAAAGCCATGCTTCAGTGGGCTCTGAATCACCTGAGGCTCTTGCTGCACTGTAGCTTCAGATCCAGAAGCTTGGCAGCTTCACGGGTGGTGCTGATGCTTCTAGTCGAGGGACCACACTTTGGGTAACAGGGCTCTGGCTCCTGCCTCAGGTCCCTCTCCCTGATCCTATTTTTCTGTTGGGAGGTGCTGCTCAGGCAGCTGGTCTGGTTCTTCTGCCCTTGCTTGGCAGCATCGCCCCCTCCAGCCTCTGTGTCTCCACCCTCAGGCTGCTGAGTGTTTGTACATTACAAGGCTGCAGCTCCTACAGCGCACAGCTGGAGACCGACAGTCTGAGACCCTGTCACAATAACTTCACTCAGTCTGAAAAGAACAGTCATTAAGATGCGAGTGAAATTGATGAGGGAATCAGAGTTTAGGGAGAAAGGGGATAGAGACAATAAGAGAAAAAGAGAGAGCAAAAAGAAAGAAAATGTAGTCAGGGTAAAACATTTGAAATGAGTTGCTTTTACTGTGCTTTTAAGAACATTTTCTGCACCTTTTTTGTTTTGTGTTTTTTGTTTTTGGTTTTTTTTGGTACCAGGGATTGAACCAAGGGTGCTTTGCCACTGAGCTATATTCCCAGCCCTTTATATATATATATATATATATATATATATATATATATATATATATATATATATATATATATATATATATATATATTTTATTTTATTTTGAGACAGGGTCTCCTTAAATTGCTGTGGCTGGCTTTGAACTTGCAATCCTGCCTAATCCTCCTGAGCTGCTAGGATTGCAGGTGTGCATCACCATGCCCCACTGGATTATTTTAAATTTACTTTTTCTAATTTTTCTAACAATCACCTGCTTCTTTTGTTTATTCATCACCTATGAATCTTTTATTGCTCTCTGGATCCAGGCCAGAAACTGGAATGAATGAATGAATGAATGAATAAACAAACAAACTAATTAATATTAATAATAATAATAATGATAAATCCCAAAGCCACTTAAACAACAGCCTCTGATAGATCACCACTGAGCCAGCCAGTGGTCTAACCCAGAGTGATATTAGAATCATTGGGGTGGCTTAGAAAATTCCACATATTTAGGCTGCTTCTTAGGCTAGTTAGAGCAGAATCTTTGGGGTGGGTCTCTTTTTTCCTTTTTCTTTTTAATGAGTACTTTTTGATGATCCCTAGATAGTTCCCATATCTGGCCAACACCACTAAATCAGACCTTTGCTGTCTGGCTGGTAAATTGAACTTACATTCAACAAGATAATAAAATCTGTCCTTTACTTATTTTGTTTTCATCCTCTAAACCTTGACTGTGTTAAAAACACTGCATAATATTTTGGAAACAGCATCTCCTTCCATCCAGTACCTTCAGCTGAGGAGCCAATATTTAAGCCCCTTTCTGAAGCCTCAATCACTTTCACTTTCTCAGTCCAGGAGCTCCCTCTGCTGGCCGTTCTCAGGTAGTGCTCGCTGCTGTATCATGTCTCTGTTGGTTCCGGGGCTCTCTGCAAAGCAACCCAGAATCCCCAGAATTGTAGCATTTTAAAGCAGTTTTTCTAAGTCTACATAAAACTTTCAAGCCATTGTCAAAAAAATTAGTGTCATAAAACTCCAATTCTTTCCTTTAGTACTTGCAAAAATATTGCCCCTGGATAGAAAATGGGGAAGGAAAGTTTTCATGTGTACTTTCTCTACCTTCCCTCATCTAATTCATCTAATTTCCTAATCAAATCACTTCTCCATGCCTGTGCTATTAGTTGTAATTGAAATCAAATAAAAACAAAAGTAAACCTATATACATGACCTCATCATATCATTCAAATTATATATTGTAGAATTACATCAGAATTATAATCAGAATTATTGTATCAGTGCATGTAATCATTGTGTTTCTGGAGGTAGAATTTCATCCTCATCACAATGCAAACTGTGGTGCAGCCCAACCCATGACTTTGCTTAAGCAGAGTCTCATAAGCACATTCATTCCATTTCAAACAGCCATTGCCATTATAACGCCTTTCTTTCTTGTATACTAGTATCTTACCCCATGGGTCCTTGTTTTCCTGTCACTCCGCACAGCATTAAGTCAGTCTCCAGCTGACAGTGCAGTAATTCATCTATTTGAAGTGTTGTTCTAAAACATTTCTTTCTCAACAAGAATGAACATTACTGGTCAGCTTCATGGCCCAGAACCCTCTGGTCTTTCTGAGTATCTTCCATAGAGCACTGACTTATTAACTAGACTCTTTTCATGTACAGCACCTGGTACTGGCACAAGAATCCACCTGTGCTCTGACTAGTAAATAGTAGGACCTAATGATTAAATCTGTATTTTGTTTATTGCTTTGTAACAATATTACCAGAAATTGAGCAAGCTCATGCACATTTATCATCTTGCAATTTCTGTGGATCAGGACTCTGGGCATGGTCTAACTAGTTTCTCTGCTTTGTGCATTACTGAGAAACATTTTACATAAGCACAAAATCAAAATGTTTTGCCAATAGTGATGGTATTAAGTAATTATTCATAGCAATAAATAGTTTAATTACTTATTAAAACACTAATTTTACAGTTTTTTAAGCAGTGAAAAAGAGTAATGTCAATTTTCTCTATGATGGAATCTTACAGAGTGGATTCACCATGCCAGAAATTCCTGTTCTTCACCACTTTAACATCTTCTTCTCCCCCTGATTTTTTGACAAGAAGAAGGGGCCATGGAGCTAAAAGGCCACTTTTAATAGGAAAGGGAAGTCACTAAAAATTATTTTGAGTGCTCGTGTGGAGGGTGATGGTGAATTAAGTAAGCTCCATGAGGGAGAGGAGGGATCAGGAGGGGATTTTAATGAGCAGCAAGTTGGAGGTGGGTTTTAAAGGAACAGGAATGATCTTCTCCTGTGAGTATGGCTCACAGGCAGTCCTGAGAGCAGGGGTTCTTCCCTGAAGGAGAAGGGAGAATGGTCTGGCACAGAGCAATGAGGAGGACATTGGACAGGGAGAAGGATGCAGTTTGTGTAGTCTAGGAAGAAACAGTAGCCTTCACTTTTGGGGTAAAGAAGGGCTGAGTTCTCAAAGGAGAGCCATGTAGGTCTCAATCTTGGAGAAAGAAGCTCATGAGCTTTCACGAAAACAGTGTAGGAGCAGCAGGGTTAGGCTGTGATGGAGACAGGGCCAAAGAAGAGGATGTGTGGAGACTAGTGGGCTGATAATCTAAGAAAGAAGGAATGAATTGGAACTCTAGGGCTTCTTAAAGATGGTAAGTAAGCTTAGTGTCAAAAATTTCCAGGCAGAGAGTGGTGGTAAAGCTGGGTGTCCTGAGGGCAGAAGAGGGTGGGAATTTTTTCAAGAGCATAGAGATTTCCAGATTTTCCTTCCTGCATATGATGGTGTCTCTTTCTCCAGGAATTCCAAGGTATCTGCAAGACTCTTCTGACTCCTGTAATGTGAGTAATGTCACTTCTTAAATTATACAAGATATTTTTACCTGGAAACTCATCTCTTTTCTTTATGAGAATGCTCAGCTATGGAACTGGGGATTTCCCCTCTTACCAGTGTGTTATTGCTGCACCTTTATGTATCACACTGTGCAGACCATCTGAGAATCAATAATGTATCAGGCAGCACACTGGTGCTTTAAATGAGGGAGTAGAAGGGAGTGCATAAATGGATAGAGTCCTTGTTTAAAGGATTTTATTGCCTAGAGGGGTAGGGAAACATACCAACAAATACCTATAAGGAAAATAGAAGCCTGTGATTGGTACTATGATTGCAATAAATGGCAGGTCAGTGATGGGTTTTAAGGTAGTAAGAATGGTCTATTCACAGAGAGTACTGAGGACCTGGGGGTTTGGGGGATGGGGGTAAGGGAGAAGAATAGAGGAGCTGGGGTTAGTTTTCTTCCAACATGGTAGATAGAATATTCTATCAAGGGGACAATTTTGCAGATTTTAGCCAAAAAATTAACAGAATTTTACAGTCAGCTGTGAAGAATTGGATTTCTGGGAAGTTATATGCCACTTAGCACACTGTTTATACATAATGTATCCTAAAAAAATTATTAATAAATAGATGGATGAACAAATAATAAATTCATCTATAAAATACTTATATCTTCAAGATTATTAACTGGATTGATTATGTTGCAGACATTTTTATTCATGTTAAAATTTAAGTACAAAAAAGAATAATTGAACTTCACTACTTTTGATTCCAGAAGGAAGAACAGAGGAGAGGAGAACACTTTTTCTCCTATTAAACTTATTAATGTAGAGACTCAAAAAATTTAGTTCTCTTTCTTCATTTTTTTCACAGTAGTGAAGAGGAGCTCCCCTTGGTCTACAGAGTGTCAGATCACATTCAAGTATTTGTTCTATGTAATTTGGTTTATCTTTTCAATTCCCTTTATGCTACCTGTTGTTTTTAAAGTGTGTGTGTGTGTGTGTGTGTGTGTGTGTGTGTGTGTGAGAGAGAGAGAGAGAGAGAGAGAGAGAGAGAGAGAGAGAGAGAGCAATGAGTCTATTCTTGATCTCTCAGGTTACAACAATGAATAGATTAATAATACCAAAACAATCTACACCTTCATTGAGTTAGTATTCAATCTGGGTAGACAAGGGGAAACAGACAAAACTAAAATACAGGAGTGTATTAGAGAAGAATATATATAGGTACCTCCAGAGTTGGTTATAATCAGTATAATATTTTTAATTTTTCCTTGGGGTCCTTTTTTGCTTGCTCCTGTGCAGTGATTGGTAGCTGTTTGTGGAGGTCTGACCCTATTTTTTACTTTCAAATTTCTTCCATTTCCTTTGAGCATTTTCTCCTTGATATACTAAGAAGTTTCAAGAATGTTTTCCTTTTATAACTTTTTAGTCTTATGACTGTGCTATTCTGTGTTTCTGTGTTTACTATACTAGATTGAGAATCACAGTAAAGTTTCAAAAAAAATTCATCTTTAACATTTCTGTAGCAACCAACAGAAGTGAAAAATATCAGTTAGTGGTTAGGCAAGTGGTATGATAAAATGAAAAGAGGACGAGTTTTAATGAGTTATTATTTTAATGTGTTGATGTTTGTCCAGTGCTTAGAACACATAGTTCTTTATATTAAAATGCAATATGTGTCTTTAATAGATAATGAGTGGGCGAGATGCTTATACCAGGTTAGCCTCAGCTTTCTCACTGGTAACACAGGGTGGATAGCTAGTGTATGCAGTTGTCCAGAGGATTGGAGGTCCTGTGAATATTCATTCTTCATGGTGCCAGATCCAGAAATAGCAATGGTCTGACATTGCTTGAGGGCTGGTTCTGTCCCAGCCTCTGTGCCAGAGGCGTAAACCCAGTGTCATCTGATCTGATCCTCAAAAGGACCACTTGCTTGAACACCTACAGGAAAATGAATCTCAGTTTGGTTTACAGTCATAAGCTAGCATGGAGTGTAGTGCTGAGAATGTGTTAGGTACTGAGTGCACATTTGTTTAATGAGTGGATTTAAATGCCCATTTTTCAGATGAAGAAATGCAGGCTTGGTGAGATATATAAATGACCCAAGGGGATGTGTCCAATAAATGGTGGAGTAGAATTGTCTTCTGTTGTTAAAAGATTTTTTAGTTCATCACATATTATGGATATTAATCCCCTCTCAGATGAGTAGTTGGTAAAGATTTTCTCCCATTCTATCGGTTATCTTTTCATTTTGTTGATTGTTGTTTTCTTTGCTTTGCAGAAATTTCTTAATTTGATCTCACTCCATTTTACAATTCTTGCTTTTGTTTCCTAGATATCAGCGTTCCAGTCATGAAGTTATTGTCTGAGGAAATATCGTGCAGTATTTCCCCTGTATTCTTATTGAATATTTAAAGTTTCAGGTCATTGTTCTATTTTGAGCTGATTCTTTTTTCCCATGGCAAGAAAGCCGCATCTAGCTTAATTCTTCTTCATGTGGATATCCAGTTTTGCCACCATTGTTTGCTGAAGAAGCTTTCTGCATATGGTGTGATTCTACACTTAAAATACCATAAGGACATCATCAAAAGACTCTCAGAACTGTTACACAAATTCAGTGAGGTGACAGAATACAATATCCACATACAAAACCAGTAGATTTTCTATGCACTAATAATAATTTACTGAGAAAGAAATCCTATTAACAATAGCCTCAAAAATACATCATATTAAACTTAGTTATGAAAATTTTAAAACACTACCAAAAGAAATTGAAGAAAACACTCAAGAATGGAGCTTCATCCCATGATCATATATTGGGAGAATTAATATTCTTAAAATTACCAAACTACCTAAAGCAATCTGCAGATTCATGAATAGTCAAAGCAATATGAAGCCAAAAGGATAATGCAAAAAGATCATAATGCCTGATTTCAAAATGTATTACAAAATATAGTAAAAAAAAAACAACTATGGTATTGACATAAAAACAGGTATGTTGAATGGTGGAATAGAATAGAGAGCCCAGAAATAATCCCAAATATCTCAAGTCAATTGGATCTCAACAATGGTGCTGAAACATACAGTGGAGAAAAGGCAGTCTTTTACATTTGACTTCTGATTCTTCATCTGCTACTCTGAACTAATCCCTACTCTTTCATTTCTCTGTATTTCTTTATTTCTTTACTTGTTTACTGGTAAACTGAATACACTCCAGGAACATTGACCCCCTGTTCTTTTATTGGCTTAGCCTTTCTTTTCTGGTTTCAGAACCTATGTACTTTCTGCACTAGCCTGGCATGTTCTTCCCTAGATACCTGCATGGTAACTGACCACTGCCCCTCCAAGGGACGAATTGTGATGCAAGACTGTACGTGTCTATTTGAAGGGGATCAAAAAATGGCCTACAAATAAATTGGTGCAGTAATTTTCCTTCTTTGCAGATTTAGTGAGATCTTATAGGAGTGGAGGCCCTGTGGGGGGGCCGGGGGCAGTGAGGGGGGGGGACCAAAGAATTCATCTTGTGGATTTTCTCATTTCCTCTTTTTAGAATCCAGGTCACTCCATAGGTGTGGGGCCATTGAGAAAATCAATTACATAACAAAGGTATCAGAGGAAAGATTGGAAACATTTGGATTTTATGAAAACGTAGATCTAAGCTTATAAGTTTCATTCCTCAAGAATTGTCTTAAAGAATGTCTTGGGAAATAAAATCCATGATAAGATTAGATTCCAAAGAGACTAAGTAAGATTGCAGAGGAGGCAGAAGTGTGGTGAGCTTAATATCTTGTGTCTCAATTAGCAGCCAACTGCAGGCTTTCTAACAGATTCTAAAAGTCATCTTGGTATCACTTGTTCTATGATTGTCACTGGAGTATGTAATTTGAAAAATAATATTCTTCCTTCTCTGCACAACAGTCATCCTAAGAGGGATGAGAGATTATTTGATTGTATGGGAGGCCTTCGTCTTTAGAGTGTGGTTCTTAGTAAAAATCACCTGCGGAACTGCTAAAATATATCCACAGATAGAACTCTGAATCAGAATCCTTTTTGTTTTAGTAACTAGTATCATCTTTGTTTGGTCATGTAGATCTAGTTTTTGGAACTGTTAAAATTTTAACTATATGTTAGTGAACAAATTTATTTCCAGTTTCAAATTTACCTGTATATTTACTAAAAACAACAATAAAAAAATCTTAAAATATACAAAAATTGAAAGTCTTATTTAAATATGTATTTAAAGTAACTTGGAATTTATAAATTATCTCCTTATATTATTATTTATCTTTGAAACTTTATTTTATAAGCTAGTAGCCACACTTGATCAGGTAACTTCCTTGGTATGTTATATTTTATAATACTTTGAAATTCTTTTATAGAACTTTACTTTCTTTTTTTTCTCTTTTAAATGGGCTCCTTTAATAAATAATTTTGATTGACCTCAATTTCCTCATCTGTAAAAATTCAAGCACTTAAAAATACATTTTTTTCAGTTTTCTAAGGATATTATTTCATATCTATCTTGAGATCACAACAAATGTGATAAAATAACTTGACATTCCATGAAAATATTCTCTTAGATTATGTTGATAGATATCCTGACATCTAGATGTTATTGCAAACAAAATTAAACTAAGCTCTTTAAATTTCTTTCAAAATAATACTCATTATAATTTCCTTCTTTCTTTCAAAGACCTTTTCTTTCAATCATTTTTATTCTAAATTTTGGAATCAACCCTGACTTCAAATTTCATCGATTTCCACATTCAGTTGACTAGTTCTTTTAATTCACACCAGTATTTCTCAACTAGTTCTAGGCCTTTTATTTTCTTTACCCTGACTGATATAATCTTTAATTGATGCATAGGCCATCAATTAAACTTTCTGTTTATATGAAATAAACTTCACTTTCTAGTAAACAACTTTTCCAAGATATTCCATCAAACAGTTACAATAATTCACAGAAATTATCTATGCACTGGGCACTATTCTAATCACTTTAATTTAATTGACTTTAATTTAATTTGTCTTTCATTAGTAATTTCACAAGATAAGCACCATTATTATCACCACTGTGCAGATAAGAAAACTGAGGTAAAACTTTGCTCATGATATGCTATTACCATCATAATGAAGATTCTAATCAGAACAAATTAATCCAGACTATAAGAATAACTGTAATAGGATGTGACTCTAACATTTTCTGTTTCTGATTTTCTTCTTTTATTACTGTATTATAGTTATACTTAATATTTGGGTTCAATTTGACATAATCATACACACATGGAATATAATTTGGTCAACTCAGTTCCCAGCATTTCCCCTTTCCCTTCCTGGTTCCCTCCCCCATTCCACTTCTTCTGCTGGTATTTTTTCTATTTATTATAGTTGTTACTTTAAATTGGGCCTTTATGTACATACCTAAAAATTAAATTCAGTGCAGTATATTCTTATATGTAGATGTCATAATTTAGTCCATTTCATTTGTTGATACATAGATGGAATTGAATATTTATTCTTACTAGTATGTTTGTCTTAGTCCCTTCAGGCTGGTACAAAAAAAAAATAAACTATGTGGCTTTTAGTAAACAGAATTTATTTCTCACAGATATGAAGACCTAGAAGACTAACATCAGGAATCCGGCAGATGCAGTGTTTGGGAGAACTGCCTTTGGCTCATAGATGGCAAATTCTCCAGCGCCCTCCAATAGCACAAAGTGGGAGAGAGCTTCCTGGAGCCCCTTCTTTAAAGGGGCTAATTCCCATTCATAAGGGTCCATCATCATGACATAATCATTTACCAAAGCCCACCCCACTAAACACCTTTCATCAAGGATTACTTTTCGATATATAAATTTGTGGAGAAGGTGACAGGTGTCCTGAAACATTTGATGCATTTACCATACTCTCCCATTAGCACTTTCTATTTAGGCATATTTATCCCTACAGCCCAAGTTGTGGAATATTCCTATATTTGTTATCATCACATTTCCCACAGTGTTGTCTCTCCTATACTTTTTATCATCTACTGTCTATTGGAGTTACTTGTTATTCATTATAATGTTACTTTTTATTGAAATGCAATAATATTTTTGTATATCTTAGTATTATGTAAGGATGAAATGTTTTTCTTATCACAAAAGTATCATGTAAAAAAGCTTTAAACATAAATGTTATAGAATAGAAATTATTATAAATACATAAATTAACATGTTGCAAGAAGTTATAAAATCTATATAGTATGTGCTTTGCCACCATATTCCATTTCTTGTGAATACAAAACGAATAACTAGATATAGTAAGGAAAAGCTTTAATATGCATTTGAGAATTCTGCACTATTCTATACCAGAGTTTTCAAAGAGCATTCTTTGTAACAGTGGAATAATTTAGGATTCATAAGTTTCATCTCATTATTTTGTGGAGAATAACCACACACCTACAAACAGTTATTTTCTAGACAATTTTACACTGATGATTACTTCCCTTATACTTCTAAGCAATTCAACCTGTTTGTTTTTTAAGAATGGCCAATGGAAAATCATTTATGAAATAAATTTTGTACAAATTATATTCAAAATTTCCTCACAAATTTATACAAAAATTGAAAGTTTGTACTTGTTCAAAAGAACAACAGTGTTAGTTCAAAATAATCATAAAACTTAAAATAATTGTCTGAATATATAAACTGGAAAGAAGTATTGATTGTTTTTATGTGCTCACTTAAAATATGAAGAAATCAACAACTGAGTGGTCAATTTCTATTCTTAAATTTGTCTACATAAACTAGAAAGAACTCTAAGCTGGGTGCAGTGGCACAAGCCTGTAATTCCAGCCCACTAATCCATTCGACTTTTAGGATATCAAAAAATAATATTTTATATACTTTGATATTCTGCATTTTATGGTTTTACTTTTTATTAAGAATATATTGAAAACAAAAATTTTATTACAGTGGACTTATTTAGAAATCTGACTCCTGCGAGGCATGGTGGCACACAACTATAGTCCCAGCAACTCAGGAAACTAAGGAAGGAGGTTCAGGATTTCAAAGCCAACCTCGACAGATTAGTGAGGCACTTGGAAACTCAGTGAGACCCTATGTCTAAACAAAATATAAAAAAAGGGCTGGGTACATGCCTAGTGGTTAAGTGCCCCTGGGTTCAATCTCCTGCATCAAAGAAATAAAAAAAGAAATCTGACTCCTTTCTTATTCCAGTGGTGATCTTGACATTTGTATTCATACTCTTCTTATGAAATGGCAATGGGATTTAATTGCCTAATCACTTCTTTCATATAAATTCTCAAAGGGGCTGTAAAATGAGGCATGCATTAGGTTATGTTTCTGAAATTATGTTACTACTTTCGAAGTTTACATTTTAAAGAAAATACGGTGTGCTTGAGGATATTTATTTTTCTTTTTTGTTTTAAAAATAGAGTTCTTGAAACATGAGTTGCCTGGAATACGTGAAACATTGGAGTTCAAGAATGCATATGTGAAATTTCACAGAAGAATTACAAGAAGATGTGCCTGTGCTTGAAGACAAATAGATCATGGGGCCAAGCTCCTGGAAGGGTTGTGAATGACCTTGAGTGATCATTCATAGCAACGAAAAGAAGAGGACAATTACTATGTCATGATTCAAAGCAGGAAAAAAGTAATGGGAATTTGATAATTAGTCAACAATTTTAACATAAAAAGTAATTTTATGTAGATGAACTTGCAATAATGAACCAATTCACATTTTCACATACATTACATAAAAAATATTCACTCTGTTCAGTTCCTTATTCCCCCAGGAACAGATCATGTTCTTATAGGAAACAGAAGGAAGATCAATCTGAAGATATTTCATCTGAAAAGTAATAATTAATATTGAGTTGAAACGTAGAATGTGATTCTGTTAACATACTTTAGTAATAAACAAACAAAAACCCAATTTAGAACAAGTTTTTTTTTGCTATAATTGAAATTAACTAAGATTCTCAAAATGCTTGTTTAAATATTCTGTGAATATGTGTGCATTTTATAGCACATCAGAAATGCCCATCATGATGTTTTGCAATCTCTGTATAAAATTCACATTAAATTGCTTTCAGTTATCATTTTTCATTTTATGTTCTATTTCTAGTTTATTGTTTTTTTAAGTTCATTTTGAAAGTTGCTTTTCCCTTTCCTTTTAAACAATTTTGAGCCCTTTCATTTTTCTTTCCCTTTGTTCCTAGTGGAATTTCTCTCATCAAAAGCATTAGATTGACATGGTAGTGAGTTATACTTCTAAATTTTTTTCTCCATGCCCAACAATCCAAAAGTATTCAATTGTGATAACAACATTTGCATCAAAAGATATATACTGGGGTCTAATTTAACTTCTGCTCATTAAAAATGACCTTCTTGCACTGAGGCAGGCAATACCACAATTTCAGCCTTCACAGAGAAACATTTGGAAACAGTGAAGAAGGATGGGATCTTTCTGACACTTCTGAACTTCTCTGACACATGAATCAGAAAATATTAAATTTTAATGGTCTTATTAGCATAATCATCTTTAATAAGTTGATCTATTTGTTCAAAGATGTGAAGATCTGCTTTTTTGCCCACTGAGTACTTTAATATTGGTAGAGATCTCCATTAGCCTATAATATCAATGTCCATACTTTTTCTTTTGATAACTATATGTTAATAGAAATCCCCAAAGTCACTTTTTTTGTAATGAGATGTACTATAATAAGATGCACTGTAATAACTCACAGTGTATTTTCCTTTTGAAAGAAAAAGAGAAATTTTGAAAATACAAGTTAATTGCAGATGTTAATATTTAATGTTTTTTTGTTACTTTTTTCTTCTTCTATAGATCAAGTACCTGAGTTATTTTAAGATATGTGCTTTACTAGTAGTATAATTTTATCAAGAGAAATATGAGTTATAGTAGTAATTGGTAAATGTATTAAATTATATAACCCATTAACAATTATAACTCTATTTTTCTAGAAAAAGTAAATTTATAAAAAATACTGTACTAATGCAAATTTCCTTTCATTATTTACTTAGGTTCATATGCCCCATACAATTCTATATATTCATTCCATTTGAAATAAATCAAACTGTTACTTCATATTTTAAACAACTCTACCATCTCCATAATTTTCTTCACTCCTCTATTTTTATTTGTTCTATCTCTTCATCATATACAAAATAAATATAACAGGTATGCTTAGGAATGTTCAGTTATTCTGTGGAAACATGACCCTAAATACATGAATCAAATTCTAGTCTCTATCCAGTGGAAAAAGGGAGTGCAAGTTACATTGTTAGAGGGTCTCACATCATATTTAGATGTCAAATTCTTAATTTTGAAATCTATATTTAAAAATATAGAGATAACTTTTATGTGTTTAAATTAAAGGAACTTATGTAAAACACGAAAAATGAAAGGGTATGTTTAGGAGTAATATGAATTTGAACTTAAACTTTAAGCTGTTACTTGCTAATATAGATGAATGATATCATATATCAAAATGATGTAGATTAAGATAAGGTTTATCCCACTATTTTAGAAGAATTGCTGTGCTGTGGAACTGGGTCTCACTAATAGTAAATCTGACTTCTTTATCACCTTGTGTATATTATTTTACTTTTCTCTGCTTCAGTTTACCATTCCCATAAATTAAATGAATTAGACTAGTGTAAAAATTCTCAAAACTGCATGTATCATGAAATTAACCAAGAAGCTTTTGAAAAGATATTTCTACCCAAGTCCAATGATCAGATTTTGAGGTGGTTCTAAACATCAATGTAATTTAAAACTTACCAGTTTGATTTTATGGTTACAGTTGACATAATTAATTTGATAGTCACTAATGTTTCTTGCAAAAGCATCTGAATAGAGACCAATAAAGTAATAAACTAAATGTTGGATGTTGAAAACACTTAGCATCTAAAATTCAGAAAACCTAAAATATACCCTCCTTGAGATGTATATACTATTTTAAAAAAAGGTAATTCTTATAATTCCTGTTCATTTCTTACTCTTATGTACCGCCGCCTGTGAGCATCAGCATGCATTTCTAGGAATAGATTTTGCCAGGAGTTTTTAATGACTGAAGCAGCCCACACTTGCCACTCAACAGAGACACAAGCCCTGCAGGGAACCACTGTAAGGCCTTCTCATGAAAGCCACAGCAATTCACTAAAGTATTACAGTAAGTGCAGCAGAACATAAGCTTATTACCCCACTGACTCTTTAGTGCTTGGGAGAAAACAAGGGAAAATAAATCTATCCCTAGCTGAAGTTCCAGAGACGCTTCTTTATCCAGCTCAAGAATGTGATTTAGAAGAAACCAAGAATTTCAAGGAATTTACAACACTCAGCTTTTTCCAGCACAAATATAGATACAAAGAATAAAGCATACTAAGATTAATAAGGTTATTGCTTGTAGAAAGCTTGAAATTCACATAAAAATCATTTTCTTAATTATTACAAAACAATTCAATTAATTTTAATATAAGCTCTAATTATTTTCAATGAGTACTGGAGTACTTTTGTTATTTTGATAAAAACAAGAAACTTTACATATATATAGCATGATATATATATATATATATATATATATATATATATATATATATATATATTAAATACATAATACATTTAAATATACTTGTATACACAGTACATCAAATCTATAATTATACTTTACAAAAAATTCATTATGTAAAATATACAGTTATGTATAATTACATATAACTTAAATAATATAGATATTTAGAAAGTTTGGGTAAATTAGTGTAGTCTAATTTTAACAAATGGGCTTATCTCCTAGGAGGGGGGAATATATATATATATATATATATATATATATATATATATATATATATACTTTTATAATCTAATATAAATTTCAATTACAAATTTATCAGTTACTTGGTATTGCAAACAATATAAATACTGAGTAGATTTTAGAAAAATTTTTGTTTCCCACAGCTCATTTTGGGTTGAACTGTCAATTATCGAAGAAATTGTGCTTTCTTTCTGTTTACATGCCCATAAAGGGTCTTGCCCTGGTTCTGTTTTCTCCATCTTTACAAGGCTGGAAACTTCAAAGTGGCTTAGAATCAGTGTAATTAAGAAAGAGACCAACTTAAACAACTGGTCAGCTTTAGAATTAAGGTCTCTGGTCTTAATTCTAGTCCCATTCTGTTTGACACTGGCAAATACTGTGGATAATTATTTTTAGTGATTATTTTTAGTAATTATTTTCTCGATAAGAAGGTAAGCCCCACTCTAGTCTCCTCAAATACTGAGGGATTCTACACTCCCAGAGAAGAAATTCTGTTCTGTGCTACACATTTAATGAAACAAGCATATACCTGGATATGTTATTAAATGATTACAATTGCAATGTAGAAATTGTTATTCATCTGTCAATTTTCAAAGGAAGGAGAGATGATAAAATCAATGCAGGGGAGTTCAATGCTCTTCCTGGGGATGAAAACTCATGGTGTAAGAATACATATCTGATTTCTGCCTAAATTGCAATAGATAACAGCTTTGTTCATTAATAGTTTTTAAAAAGTGATTCTACTGTAAAGTTATCTTGTCTGCATATCAAGAGCTGCAATGTTGGTTACAGATGAAACAACACATTTGTATCAAAACAACACATTAGGTAATTTAAATAATTTTAATAAATTTAATGTAAAAAAGTCTTTTCATAAATCCAAAATATTGTTAATACTGTTCAAATAATTACAAATTTGCTAAAGGATCACTACAAATGATATAAAATGTCATCCTGTATAAAACATGATAGTCCTCAAAATATTACAGTCAGATTAGGACTACTTAAGAGGGAAAATAATAAATAAATAGTAGTTAGTTTTCAATTTCAGGTAAAAAATATGTAAATTAGAAAGGAATAACACTATTGTCCATATCGCTTTTTGAGGAAACAATTACATGGATATTTTCACACATACATATCTATAATAATCTAACTACTGGTCATTGTCAACCTGATGATGTAGCTGTACACATTATACCACTAAAACTAATGGATTAACCAGAGGCTAAATTTACAAATTCTGAATATATGTCATGACTTGCATTGTCAGTGTGAAACATTAGTTCCTATTTTCAATAACTTTATAATCAGATATAAATTTTTATACACATAACATAATTGCTTGTTTTAAAATTAGAATATACTACTTTAAGATTAAGTCATTTTAAAAATAATTTATAACTCTAGAATTCCTGATAGAAACAGAAAATATTTGTTGTTTAACCTTTTAGATTAAAAGAGTGAAGGCTGTTTCTATCAAGATTTCTAGAGTTATAAATTATTTTTAAAATGATTTAATCTTAAAATAGTATATTCTAATTTTAAAATAAGCAATTATGTAAAGATTTTGAGAAATTTTCATAAAATAAAAACTTTGAAAATAAATAAAAAACCTAAAGGATGACATTAAAATTAAACCTGATTATGATTCTAGTGTGGTTTTTCCATTTTCATTTAAAAGTAAAAATTGCACCAAAGCTAAAATAACCCAGTGTTTGAACTAAGGTCATTAAATAGATTTTCATCATCAAAAGACTCACCTCATTGCAAGCACTATTATCATCTGTCAGATTTTATAAAAGAACATATTTTCCCATGGTGTTTTTTTTTTCCTGTGTCTAAAAGACCCTACAGTTACTACCCAGTTGATCCTTATCACAGGATTTATGAAATGATTAGGTTAAGGATCTAATAACCCAATCATTTCACCTCTAAACCTTCTCACATTGTCTCACACGTGAGTTTTTGGGGAACACCTAATCTAAAACATAACACATGGCTAGTGAGTTTTAAGTATTTTACTATTTTTTTTAAAATTTATTAGGGACTGGAGGTAGAAATTTACTATAAAATTTAACCCATGATCTAACACTATAAAAATATTAATCTCAGAAAATAATTCTTTCTGTGTTCCTAAAGATACTGAAAAAAAAGGTAGGTAAGTGTTGGTAACTGTTACCCTGAGACCCAGGGGGCAATTGCCTTTCCTCCTACTACAAAGATGAGGATATCACTAAGAGAAAAAAATAAATGACAGTAAGCATAATTGTTATCCAATTATACAACACCAACAAAAATTCTCAAGTTTCATTCCTGGACACAAATTCTGACAGAGAATAGCCATATGCATCTGCTACTCCAATCAGTCACAAGTATATAGAAGAGGGTATTAAATTAGTAAGGAGGAGTTTGTGTGCACACAGTTCTCAAACTAAGTGAATAAATAGAGCTGCTTTTCCATTTACAGTAGATCCTTGTAATAAAAGTGTGTCAGGCTACATATGTGGAAATCAGACCACAACTGTGCAGGATGCTCTTGATGAACATAAGAGATGGGCCTCAACTTTCCATTCTTATGCTACTTTAATGTCTGGCACATCGCATGGCATGGCACAGACTAAATGGATTTATAGATGATTCTAATGACATTGTCATATTTATTCTTGAGCATCTTTCAAAAATAATGAAAAACAATAATCTGACTTGAATATCTTTAAGAAAAAATATATCTTCTAGTGTAGTTTATAATGTATTTGTGAAACCTATACATGAAAGTTTGAACTTTAGAAAAAAGAAAAATTTCCAAGAAGGCTCCCAAAGGGCTATTAGGATCTAAATTAAAAATGAAGTCTTGATAGTCTTTGCTGACTGGGCTCCCATGCACACTTTGTGACCCTGGAAGAACCACAAGCTGTACTTTTTGACCTATGCTCAGAGAATATTTCTGTTTTAACTGCCAATATAAACAGCACCCAGAAAAATCTCATCTTGCTATCAGAGGTGACTGATGAACTCTACTTCAGTAGACTGTAACCATAAACCAATCAGGACCGAGCAGACCTGCATCCCTAATTTTCACAGTGGCCTATAGTGGGAATCTGGGCAGTGCCTTTGTTCGTATACATCATCACTTCTCGTTATGCTTTGAAGTACACTTCTGCTTTGTACTGCAAGCTATATATTTCTGTTCTGTAAACTACTTATTGAAATGAAGCCTGCTACTTACCTAAAATTCTTGCCATGTAAATTTTCATTAAGAAAGGGTACAGATCAATGCAAAATTCTATCTATATCTGTTTGCTTATGCACATGTAAAATAGGTCAGAATTACTATATGTTTTTGAATAATAGCTAAAAAACTAGATAGATTTTTGTCTATATATAAAAAACCATCATGCAAATTTGCTAGAGAATACTCTTATAAGGCACTAGTGGTCATTAGTGAATGGAAATTCAATGTTATTATCAAATTATTTCCAGAACATTTTGACAAAGGGACACAGGGAGAGGAAAATGCATAAGTCCTGGAAGCAATACGGAATCCGAGGTCAAATAAATCTCATTCAATTTTGCTTGAAAAAGTTTTTTCCACAAATATTTAGGTTTCAAATGCATTCATCTGCAACCAGGCTTCTAAATATAAATAATAGAAACATTGAAAGATGAAATTGCAAGGAAGTGAGTACCTAAGGAATAAATGAGAGAGAAAAAGAGAGATGAAGGAAGGTTTGAAATATTTAAGTTTGTATATTCCCTCTAGCTTTGGGTATTTTTTAATGTTTCAAGAGAAGTTCTTATTTTCGCAGAGAGAACTACAAAGAAAAGTAGAAAAAAATGTGAGAAAGAAGGGAAGAATAGTCTTTATACTTTATACTTAAACTTTTTCACATATTCATATTTGCCTTATAAATCAGTCTTTAAAATAGCAAAAATCCGTGTAGAATTGGAAGAATTTTTTTTTTTCCAAAACTAATAATTAAGTAATTTTGAGAAAAATAACTTTATTGTCAGTAGGGGGAAAAGCAAAATGACAATAAATGATTAGTTTCTAAATTTCATGATATAATATGTATGCTTTTTTTCCCCAGGCCCAGCCCCATAACTGTAGAAAACCCATCCTACTGCAGCCCCTTTAGAAGCCAAAGACATTCTGTTCTTTGGCAATGCTTACTGATGTCCTTGATACAATCAAAGAGATTCATACACAGCAGTTTCAGAAAATTTCAGACCAAGGGATAGCAGCTTTCTGTTGAGAATCTCTGGAGATAAACAGGGAAGCATTCTGTGGGAAGCCTCAGTTCAGGTGAAGAACATTGCTCACCAGGGTGAGAAGCTCAAGTTTGCCCTCTTCCTTTGTCTTCCACTTGGTTGACTAAAAATGGTGATGCTGGGGTTTGATTACACCACCCAAATCTCCCAATTATATTCTTTTATCTTTCCCTTTGGGTTCCTTCGGGGCCATAACTTCCTTCCCTCTCTACCCCATCCAATTCCATATGACTCTTCTTGATTCTTTTTTTTTGAAATACATAATTATTTATTTTTCTGTGGTGCTGACAATGGAACACAGTGCCTCACAGATACTATGCAAGTGCTCCACCACTGAGCTTAAGCACCAGCCCTTCAATGTAATACTGATGCTTACATTGGCCTCTGATAGTTCTTTCTTTTCCTCAATATACCTGTCATAAAAGGTTACATGGATTAATTTTATGTTCACATCCCCTCAGTTCCTAATGTTCTGACTGCCAAAAGCCCAGTTAGAAAGTTTTCAAAAAATAGATGTTTTGTCTTTCTCTTTGCACATCTATTTTAACAACTCTAGACATTTTCAAAGTACATCAATTTATTCATCTGAAAACAGAAGGAGCAAGATGTATGTAGGAAGCACAATGAATAATATTTCATATTTTTTTTGAATAATAGAATCTGCAAATATAAAATATTTAAAATATAAAATATAAATATTTTCCACACATTAATCTCACAATTCCAGTGGCTGCTGAACAGGTTTTAGTACCTGTTCTATATCATCTAAAGTAAAAGCTGTTCACAATGGTCCTTTGAACCAGGTGCTCTCCTGACTCCTGTTTCTTCTTCTATTTCTGTTTGCTCAGTCATTTTGGAAAACTGAGAGCCAAAATTTTCATTCCCATTGTTGCAGTAATTCCTTTCTTGTTCATTCAGTGGAATACTAAATCTTAATTCTGTCTGCACCTTTCCCGCCCTTATCTCTTCTGCTATTGTTGTACTACCCCATGAGTTCTAAGTATTGTCATAGGCATTTGGGCATCTTATAAAATAAATGGAATAGTTCTAAGGAGCTTATAATAAAGAGTATTAGCCACCACTCCACATATCATTTTCAGTTCTTTTTTTTTCAAATTCAGTCGTGTTCATTTAGAAATAGAGCCATATTTAGAAATCACACTCAAACTTTTCTATAATAATCAATTTAAAATATAATTACTTGATTTTCCAGTAAACATAAATTTTTTTAGCAAATATTGAAGCTTCTCTCTCCTCTTCTTTTGAATCAATGAAAGTTACTAATTATTTTATGTATTGCCTTTTTACCTTTAAAATGTACACTGAATTTGAGGAAGAATTTTATTTGTGCTTTCTGTTTAAACAGTTTCTTGCTTTCTCCACCCGGCAAACCTCCATAGCCCATTGCTGTTTTATTTGGGGTTACTTCTTTTTATTGCTTACTCTCAATCTAAAATTACAAATACTTAAAACTCATAGAGATAGGTCCTCCAAAACAAACCTTTTAATTGGGAATACCAAAAGAATTATAACTTGAGAACTTCATACTGTGAAAATCACAGATATATCCTAAAGAGTGGGATGATGAAAACTCTAAATGACAAAAAAAGGAATCCAGGTAAGCTGCCTTAAAATTTGTTGTTCACAGGAACTTATATTGGGAATTTGCCTTTGTTCATTGATACAGGCAGCCCTTGCTAGGCATCTGTCTTGGTACAGGTGACTTTTTGGATGTACTGCAGGCCCCAGGAACTGTCTATTATTATCTATGTAGTACCGTGAGTGGGACCGTTAGGAAGTATAGGAATTTCTTACAATAAGGTGTGTTACAGGAATGCTAAGTGAAAGCTTTTTTTTTTTTCTTTTTTTGTATGGTCTTCTGGTTCCACTTTGAAAAATTTGACAATAATGACTCCATTTTGATACTGATAACATTTCTTTTACAGGAATACTGGCATACTGGCTCCCATATTTATCCCATTTTCAAGAAATTTGTGGAAATGTATTTTTCTCACTGAGGAAACCCTGTTGTTATTTTTGTGATTGTTGTTTATTTTTGCATTTGTAGGATCATTCCTTTGAAATCATTTTACTGATGCTTTGGAGAACTTGAATTAAATTGTCTTAAAATTAAAGCCCCAAACATTTCACTGTTCTGTCTTAATGCAACTTTTTACATATAATTCCCTAATTTGTCATAGACTGTAACTATTAAATGTCAGACTCCCAAGAAAGTAAACTCAGAGATGGGGATTTGCATGCATTAACTATAAAATAACAGGAAAATCACAATTAAAGCAGCACTGGGGGTGGGTGTTTAATGGAGTTGGAAAGCCACTATAGAAGCAGCACTGACACATATTTCAAGTTGTAGTTTGGAAACATGAAGTTTGGTCATCTCCACCCTTAGACTACAGGCACTTAGAACTACTAGAATGACCACGCAATTAAATTGAGTTCTGAGACTCAAAATTAATGTCAGGATGTTATCAGACTCTTTTCTTATGAATCTTCTAAGTACATGTGTTTTTTCTTAATCTTCTCTCAGTCTCACAGTTTCTATTCTTTCTCAACTTTCATTAGAAGTTTCCTACTAAAGAATATTTACGTCTTTGCCACATATCAGCACAGTTTGCCATATAAATGCTCAATTTCTGTAGTTTCTTCAGAACACTGATTCAGAGGATTTTGAAATTGCATCTCTTGAATTTATGTGAAAACTGCAAATACAGTTATTTTACTTTTACAGTTTCTGAGTTTTAATTGAGATCAATTTACAAAAGTATATATTTGATCTCTGTACCTTCCCAGCTAAGTAAATAGAGGGTTGAAAATTTTATTCCAAACGTCTGGGCTTCTGGAGAAGAAATAGGGTCTGGGAGTTAAATTAGTACTAATGGCTTATGATATCAGTAAAGTTCATAGATGGAGACTCTATAAACTTGAAAGGATGAGGCTTACACTAGTCCCATCCTGATAAGCACAGTAAGATGCCTGATGGGTGGGACAAGTGGAGAGATCATGGAATCTCTGAGACCTAACCACATATTTGGCCCTAAGATTCTCTCTCTTATTCATTTCTGAGTTTTAGACTTTAAAATAAATAGATAAAAATAAGTAAAGTTATTTTCTAAGTTCTGTGAGCCATTCTCACAAATTATGGATGCCAAGGGGGGGAGAGGGTCATGAAACCTCTGATTTATAGCCAAGAGTTAGAAGCACAACTAATAAGCTAGACATGCAATTTGCTTCTGAAGTGGAGAGAGTAGATGGGATTTCATCCTTAAACCTGTGAGATCTGATGCTTTCTCCAGGTACATGGTGATATAATTTAGTGTCTGCAGAGAATTACAGAATTTTATGGTTTGGGAAACCCCCAAATAACTAACACTAGAAGTGAAGTGTTGAATAGTTGAGAGTATTGAGAAAATACAGTGTTTTTTGTCATTGCTGTTGTTTGCTTGTTTTGTTTTGGTAAAGCTAGTGAGCAAGACAGAGCACAGACAAAGTCAGTCTGAGTTGCATTCACAACAGCTAAAGTAACTTATCAGCATCCTGCCAATTGAGACAAGAAGACCAATCCCTCAAACCCAAATTGAATGGACACTGGATAAGAGCTGCTTCTGAGAAAGATCTTGATAACTGAGTGCTCTCTGGGAGGAGTCATCCCAGCAAATGCACACTGAACATTCAGTCCTGAGGGTGTTTTCAACCTGCTCAGCATAATAAGTCACACAGAAACTCCAAAGTATAGGCCTGGAGTTCATGGCTATACCCTATCTGTCGCCAATATGTTTATTCTTTTTCATTTCCCAAAAGTGCCCACTATAAATTCACGTATTCCAGTGAAACCAAATTCATTCAAGTATTTCATAATCCCTCTTTTATTTTTTTCTCTTCTCTGCTTTCTTAGCTCAGGTCCACTCTACCTATGAAGTTATTCCTTCCTTTAAAGTTTTTCTTGATACATTATACATATATACACATATTACAAACTCGTAACATTGTAGCATGTTCTTACTTGCACATAATATAATTTGACTATTTTCTTTCCCCAGTACCTCCACTGCAGTTCTCTCCTCTCTCCCATGATATCCTTCGTCTCCTCTATTAATCTCTCTTCTATTTTCATGAGTTCCTTTTTTGACTTATTTCACTCTAACTTCCAAGTGTGAGAGAGAACATACAGCCTTCAACTTTCTGAGTCTGGCTTATTTCACTTAACACAATGTCATCCAGTTCTATCGATTTTCCTGAAAATAACACAATTTTCTTCTTCTTTATGGCAAAGTAAAACCCATTTTGTATATATACCACTTTTTCTTTGTCTATTCTTCTGTAGATGAAAACCTAATCTGGCTCTATAACTTGACTATTGTGATTTATGCTGCCATTAACTTTAGTATATATGAATTGCTGTACATGGATTGCTATAGTATGTTGGATTTAGTCCTTTTGGATAAATGCTGAGGAATGGGATACCCAGGCATATTCTCTAGATTAAAATATATATATATATATATATATATATATATATATATATATATATATATATATTTAACATAACCATATGCCTTTATGTCACTTTCCAACTTAGAATTATTATAGCATGGAACTTTTCTCATCATTTTTTACTATGTTAGTCAATCCATAATATTTATTTTAAAAAGTGTTCAATGATTATTTATAAGGGAAATGTTGAAAGAAGGATTCATATGTAGATAACATTATTGGAAAAGAGATTAAATTGGAGTTGTGTGATATTTGAGTGACTTCCTCTTTCCCTAGCTATCCTCAGGTTATAAGAATACTGACTGCTTTTGGCTTGAGATCTATGGGACTTATGTCCCTGATTTCAATATTTAATTTCTGCATGATATAAATATTTAAATATAATAAACAAACATTTGCCTTTTGCATATAAATTTCCTCATGTCACAATCATTGTTTTCTTTTTAGGTATGCAAGAGGATTAAATAAAATACTCTTTAAATCTTTGCTTTCTGACGTGGCTTCTAGACTCTGCTTCCAAAATGCATCTTCAGGGTTGGATTGTTGAAGAAATAATGAATGTAAAAATTGCATTTGAATCATTTATTATCTTCTTTGTATATGTTTAAAGAAGGCTATAAAAATAAACTTAAGCACGAAAGGCAGAAAATAACTTTTATTTCATTTATCATTCTAGTCACCAGTGACTGCCTGGTATAGAAAAAAGTTAAAGGTCATTGAGAATTAATAATATCTACCACTGTCACAGGATGTGGGCACAATGGCACATGTGCATGCTATTACTATTGCTCTGAAGAAATGTGCCTTCTAATCTGCCACACTGAACAGTAATAATGATAAAAACAGTAATATTATAATAGAAATATCTGGCTGATACAAGTTGCCCTCTGATGATAAGCACCATGATGAGGGTTGAATCAAGTACTTACATGTTCTGTCAACTATATTTCCTTACCACTCACAGTGAATTATGCTCATTTGCCTTTGAGACAGCTGAAGTTTAGGGAATTTAGGTGATTATCAAAATCAATAAACTAGCAAGATTCAAGCCTAGGTGGATTTTTTAGCAGGAACAATAAGCCCTGTCAGATAACAGCATACATGTAACTGAAAGGTGTTTTGTGGTTTTAAAGGCACTTTCCTATACTTTACTACATTTATCATTTAAGGGTCCTGAAGCAGACTATAGTTGTAGGATGGATGATAGTGCTCATCCAACTTGTCGCAAGAAGAACAAAGGCTTTGCTTCAATTGATATCCTTATGTCTGAGCTGGAAGGAGAAACCTAGTTTAAAGGGAAGAGGCAGAAGTCAGACACTTTATTAACTTATTTGTTCATTCATCTTTCATGGAAATATGCATCTATGCATATGTGTCTTCTATGTCACAAGTGCTGAATTTAATGTTCCTATTGCCTCTTTCCACTGGCAGGACCCTGAATAATTTTCTGAATCATGGTTTTATAAAAGCAAAGAATAACTATTCAGACAGATCCAATTCTAATGCCAATTCATAATCACTCATCAGAAAAGCAACCTATTCACAGAGTTCTCCTACCCACCTAATTATTTTAAATTTATAGACTGAACACACTTTAGTGTTGTTATTTTTCAGTCATCTGAGTTTTAATAAACAAGAAGATATTTAAATACCCAATAACTCTATATTGTAGATACCATTAATATCATCCGCATGTTTTTTTTTCTTTTTTCCTCTTTTTTCAGGTTTAACAACTGAGGCACAGAGGTTTAGTGACTTCCCTGAAATTACAGACCACAGAAGTGGCAGTCTGAATTAGAACCAAAAGGCTGTTTCCATAGCATGCTATTACAACAGCTTATGATGCATCTTATTGTTGCTCTTACGTGGGCCAAATTTAACTGGATAATAAATTCAAAGCACCTCACAAAGACTGAGGGACACAATAGATATTCAATAAATTCTCTTATCTCTCCCTTGTGAGTCCATTTTTTTTTTTTTACCTGCAAGCTGTGCTAGTTTTGCCATGCGATGCTACTGCATCTATCAATAGTTTCACAAAGAAGAATGCTTTGTCAGAGGGATGCTAAACAAAGGATTATGTAATTTATGTCATAAAAAATCAAGAATTCAGTTTCCTGTAATAAACAGTTACCCTGAAGCCTTTTTTTTTCCACTGTACATTTTTTATAATATCAGGTCACTAAGAATAATTAAGTGAGTTGTGTTCATATACAATTTCAAATCTAGGTAGTTAAGGACTAAATGAGTTGTTTTGCTAGAAAGAAAAAGCAATACCCATTCCGGTCCTATATTTAAGTGCTTGGAAATGGGGAAATGTCTATATAAGAATGTAAGTTCTTCTCTTCATGTTAATTGACCATTTATTCAGAATGTTTTAAAATTTATTATGCATGCACAAACATACATATGGATTGTCCTTCTTTAAAAGGCAGACTAATCACAACTACTTTATTAATTTATTTATTTTGGGAAATTATTTTTGATCATTGTGAGCATTCTTCACTACTATTTGCTAAAGTTGTGTTTCCTTTAGGACATGAGAAACTGACACTTGTGACATCATTTCAAAAGCTCTAGAATATTCTCAGACTATTTCAGTATATAAACCACATTCAGTAATCCTATAAAGAGACTGGAACACTTCAGTTAAAGTCAGCAAGAAGTGAAGTTTGTTTCTCTATTGTATTCTGTAAGTGTGTAACAAGATAGAAGATATCATGTTGTCCATGAAAATGGAATAGAAACTACCTAATTCCTCTGAAACATATTTTGAAAGAACCATAATGTTTGATTTCTACTATTTTCTCTACCAAAAAAATAAATTCTGAATACCTTGAAGCTCCATACAGGCTAAAAGCTCCCCTTACTGTTGAAGTGCTACTAGGAAAAAAAATATTTCAATGTAACTTTCTTGATTAAATCAATTAAGCAAGATTTTTGTTTCCTTGGCAGGACTAAAACAGAAAGGAATATAGATTTAACCTGCCATACCACTCAAAGATCACATGGGTTGATAAGAGAAGGATCCTCTGCTAATTTGTTTCTTCAGTTGGCCTCATTTTGTTAATATTTAAAATAATGTGAACATTTTATTGTGCTACAAGGAGCTCAGGTTTTAAGGACTCTTTTTATATGCATATAATAATCTTTTCTATAAAAGTTAATTACTTGTTAATTACTTCTTCTCATGATCAACAAAATAATTAAACGGTTTGTTCTAAATACTGGAGGAAAAAGAAAATCACATTTTGGACTTAACGAACAAAGGAACATCTAAATACAGCACTTGATGTAGAACTTACAGGTCAGGTTTTGGGCAATTGGAGAACAAATAGCATTAGTGTAAAATGTTGGTGGAACAATTTAACAAAGATTCATGGTGCTGATAGGTAGGTTCCTTCAGAAATAGAAACTGAGACAATGATTGGATTTCAAGTAATTTATTTTGGAGGAATCCAGGAAGTTATAGCACAGAATGGAAACATGAATCAGGAAAGGAACAAAACCAATTAAAAATTCATTAGCAAATCAGATATTGTCATTGGTTTAGGGAGAAGTAGCCCATATCTCAGACTAAGTTGGGGGCAAAAAAAAAAAAAACTAACCCCCATCTGTCATTGGCTGATGACTCCTACAGGACTCAGGGACATTATTCTTATAGCTCATCTGGATTTGGCAGTGCTCATGCTCAACAAGTGTAAATATTCTCAAAACAAGCCCTCAGAAAGATATAGGGGTTTTCAATAAGTGGCTCTGTGGCTTGTAGGCTTGAACTTGATATTTATGCATACTATGGTTTAGTGGTGATACAGCCTCAACAGAGCTGGTTACCACTGGTTAAAAGTACATCATACAGCCAGCCAAGGTGGTGCATTCCTGTACTCCCAGTGGCTCTGGAGGCTGAAGCAGGAGGATCAGGAGTTCAAAGCCAGCCTCAGCAAAAGTCAGGTGCTAAGCAACTTAGTCAAACCATACCTCTAA
Organism: Callospermophilus lateralis; assembly: GCF_048772815.1. NCBI lineage: Eukaryota > Metazoa > Chordata > Mammalia > Rodentia > Sciuridae > Callospermophilus > Callospermophilus lateralis. Next base: position 4,142,779 of record NW_027511570.1, on the reverse strand, counting down.
ATAAACTGTAATATAGACTTGGTATGGCTCAATGGTCCAGTGTCCCTGAGTTCAATTCCCAGTACCATCCCATACCCCCCAAAAAAGTATATTTTACAAATTATCAAGAGGCCCTGTATGCTCATTCTACCCAGAATCATACTTATGACAGAAACCTGAGATGTTAAACTTTTCAGTGTTCATACTCTGTCACCAGAATTTCAGGGTTCTCTGTTAATTCTCACATTGGCAGTGAGACTTTCACCAGGAGGCTTGGTGAACATGCAATTGGGAACAACAGGATTCAGTGAAGCAGAGACTTAGGAAGACTTTATAGATGACTCCAAAGGCTGCTTTGTTGTTCTTGTGCTGCTGTTGCCTTACTTTTTTCATGCAGGTGGCGGTTGCTTTTGTACTCCTGGCCATGACTGGACTAAGAAGATTGATCCAGTGGATACAGCTGCAAAAACAACAAAGGCAACTTTGTTGTTCTCACTTAAACTTATCTGTAGACTCTAATAATATTTCTATCTTAAATTTTAAAAAGAAGGAGAAAACCACACAAGTAAAGCGGAACTACTCACTTCTGATGCTGAAAGTTCCAAATAAACTTTTCTTCCTTTCAGTTATTCCTAGTCATTTAAGTAACAGCAACACAAATGCTGACTAAAACAATGGATTATATAGTGTAAGTGTTTGGCATTTATGATATTAGCATGTTATAGCTATGTGGCCACTCATTTGTCACAATTTTGACTTGGAGTGTTTATTTTTGTTATCATACCTTGAAAAGGTAGCATTTTTACCAATGCATGCACTAGATAATCATAGTTCATAAAAATTAGGTTACTTAAGTTCCTTACTGAACTCACCTGTTTCACTCTGTCACCTGCATAATTATGAGATTTTTTTTAAAAAGGAAAGAAAAGCATCAAATGAAGAGTGACAAATGTTGTAGAATAATTTGAAGAATATGTATAAATGCATAAAATTAATTTATGTTTACAGATTTTATAAGACCTTATTTTGTTTCATTCTTTATCCTTCTGTATTACTGTTATGCATGCTCTTGAAGTTCAACTTGTAACTCCTTGCAAGTTGAACTATAAAGAGAGCTCATTATCTGCCTTTACTTAGGACTTCTTTACAATATAATCTATACCCATGATCATTATTTACCCTTTGTAGCAATCAGTTTACATTAGTAGCTGTAAAAGCTCACAATAAAAAAATTTTTTTGAGTGTCTTTAAAAAAAGCATAAATTAATTATTTTATAGTTCTGCAAACCCAACCCAAGGCTCACTGAGCCACAACCAATGTGCTGGCAGGAGTATCTTATCTTCTTTTCTCCAATGTTTATGTCATGTCAGTCACATGGTAGAATGTTTTCAAATGTGAAACACAATAAATTGCTATTTCCACTGTACTCCAAATTTTGGTTTTAGTATATTTAGTAAAATTAAGATAAAATGAATGACAAGTATTACAATAAAGGAAAATAATACCATTTTTCTCACAAAGATGAACTATTTAACACTAAAGACATGATAATGTTTCTCCTGATGAACATAATGAACATATCTTTAAATTACAATTTAAATTAATTTAACTGAAAATTGTATTTTTTTCAAACAAATCAGAAATTTGATCTTTGAATATCCTGTGTTAATATATGTGGATGAATTGTTTTGGAAAACCACTATTCTCTTTAATTACTTAATGAATTCCAAAGGCAACATTGAAGAACTCTTCTAAATATGAATTTAGAATGGAATGCCAGATTGTAAAACAATTATTTCAAAATATCATCAGTTATGCATCTACTTTACAATCCATCATCATGGATATATAGGGAAAAAAGAGTATTTATTAAACATATTTTGCTAAGATAATACTACACCATATGTTTTCAAACTCACCTGAATCTTTTCAACTTTATGTGGATTTAATAAACCTGGGACACAAGCAATAGTAAAAAATATCTCACCTCCTGTATTCCCTGAAGGCTTCTTTTTGCTTCTCCACATTGGGTCTCTATTTGCAGAACCAATGAACAGTGGTTAACACATAGACAGATCCATGCACCACACAGGGATCCCAGTGATATATCATGTGTGGGAGTTACCTTTTCGCCAAGAGAAAATTAGAACCAATAGGTAAATTCTCTTTCTGTGTATGGAAACATGGTACTGAGATGCAGGCTATATGTCTTCACAAGTGCACAGCCCCATGAAACCCAGCAAACGCACATGGTGCCAGCCAAACTCTGTGTCCCACTAATGAGTTCCCAGCTGTCTCTCTGCTCTGGTCCTGGCATTGAGTTAAGGGGAATGTCACTAACCCTTGGACAGACACATGAGAATCCCATCCTGGGAAGCATACTAAGTATACTAGCTGATTAATGGAAATATGAATTAACTTTGAAATACCAAGTAACTTGCTTTATTTTTATTTTACTTTGTCCAAATAACATTTTGACTATAATTTGGCTTCCTTTTTATACCTCTCTACCATATCAACAAGTTGAATTTTTTAAGCAATTTTCACTGCCTTCAGTGAAAGAAGGCAAATAAACATATACACTAGTATTGACACTATATATTTGTTACCTATAATATATTTATCACTAAGTAAGTCAAGTACTCTAATTATAATGTTGTATTTATCATTTTAATTGTGTTTTTTTCATATATCAGTTCCTGTGAATATAGGTAACAGGAGTATAATTTATAAAGAAGGATGAAGTACATCAACTTTCTGAAGATGTAAGTTAGACTTTGGCCCATGACATACTCATGAAGAAAAGACCAACACACACATACTTTGAGTTTTATCTTAATAAATTCTGTCCCATGTTCTCCAAATCTTATTTATTTATGATTCATGAAAATTTCAAGCCCATACACATGGAAATTAGCAAAATTTTACATCAATTACAATTTTAAAATCATGTGTATTACTTTATGATTTGCCTCAGATACATTTTCTAAGCACGCTTGAATACTAGTCAGATTTTAATTAGTATTGGGAAAAACCTTCCTTCTATGGAAGGTTGAAAAAATAAATATTGTGAGAAAAAGATCAAAGAGAGTAGTACTAAATATTCCAAAAGTCTTAAAAAAGAAGGGTATTATTTTTGAAGTGATAAAGTGAATAAGGAGCTGGTGTTTAATGTCATTTTATTGCTTATTATTTACACTTTTAAAAATGTCTTTGATGTTTTTTGCTTTTCCATCACATTATTAATTTGTGGCAGAATTTACATATTCAACTATAGATCTCACACATATATTAGACATAAAGATTTGTATATTCTTAAAGGTTTGTTGAATAGTTGGCACTCTGTATCTTTAATTTAGGTAAAAAGTAACTCTTATACCCCCTTCTTTTATCATTTCAGCTGAGAACTTTGAAGTTATAACTCAGATCTAATTTGAACCACATTATAAAGAGCTAAATATGATGGTGTCATGCAGTGAGAACAGGGAAGTTAAAATAATAATTCACAATATGACATTATTCTATCAATGTAGTTAGAAATGTTTACAGAAATCAGGCTCTTAGAGAATAACGAGCTTCAAATAATTATATTAATGTTTAGGATATTTGATCAAAGTCTTTTTAAAAGAATAATTTTCAAAACAAATATGATATGTTGCTACTAATTCAGTAACCAAGTGTGGTAGTCAGCTTTTCATTTCTGTGACCAAAAAAGAAAATCTATGAAAGTCAAATTAAAAAAATGAAGGACTTATTTTGTTTTAATCTGCTTTTGAAAATTTTTATTGGTACATATTGATTATACCAAATAGAGGGTTTCAATGTGACATATTTATATATGCATATAAGATAATTTGATAGATTTTATTTTCCAGTATCATCCTTTAGCCACCACTTTTTTTCCCTACTGAACTCTTTATTCTTGTTGTGTTTATTCTATTGACTTGAGATCCCTTTCTTATTTCCTATTGTGTGTCTAGCCTCCATAATTAAGAGAAAATAGATGGGACTTGGAGGAAGAATTTATTTGGGCTCATGGTTTTAGAAGTTTCAGTCTATGGTCATTTCACCCTCTCACTTTGAGCTTCTTGTAAGTCATATTATCATGGCAGAATGGTATGGCAGAGACAAACTGTTCACTTCATGGTGGCCAGGATCCAGAGAGATCAAGAATGGCCAGAGACATGACCTAGCCTTCAAGGACACACTTAGCTCCCAGCACCTGCTCATAGCTAATAAAATTATGAAGACACCATTAGATTAATTCATTGATGAGATTAGAGTCCATGTGATCTGATGATCTTCCAGAGGCTGAACTTTTCAACAAAGTTATATACTTGTCACAGGAACTAAAATTTTAACATTTGAGGTTTTGGAGACTATTTCAGATTCAAACTATAACATAAAACATACATGTAACAGTAGATCAAAAGAAAGTTTGTGCAAGCATATTAAGTTGAATGATCTTAGTTAATAAGGATAAGGGTGTAACCAGTGGTAGAACACTTGCCTAGCATGTGTAAAGACCTGGGTTCAATCTCAAGGCTGACCAAAAAAAAATTGAATCAAGCAAGTGGTAATTAGCTGACTAATCAAATGTGAAAAGCTCATACTTGGGAAATAAATGAAGTTTTATTTTATTTTTATAATACTAAGAATTGAACTCAGAAGGCATTTACAGCTACATCTGTAACTCTTTTTGGACTGAGGATGTAGCTAGGTAAGCATCCCCAGGTTCAATTCCTGGCACTAAAAAAAAAAAAAAAGAAAAGAAAGAAAGAAAAAGAAAGAAGCAGAAGCAGCTAGATTATATTCACTGCTATTGGATTTGAGGTGGAACTCAAGGTCAAAATATCACTGAAAACTCATGGTTTTCAGTTCATGACAAATTACATGGTTACACAGAAAAAGAGTTAGATAAATAACTATAAATGTAAAGGTGTGTATAGGTATTTGTGTGCCCTGTGTGTGTGTATAGGTAATTGTGTGCCCTGTGTGTGTGCATGTTTGTGTATCTGTGTCTCAGTTCTCTTCTTTGACCTGGTGAGAACATAAGAACAACATCACAGACACTTATTCCATTCTCCAGAAAAAGGAATCAGGGCTCCTTGGAATTATAGCTAAACAATGTTTGTATTTATACAATATGCAAATGGATATACTACAAATTGGTTAAAAAAGAAGACTATCTGATACTATAAACGCAAAAAAAGTATAGTGTAAATATTAAAACTAGAAAATCACCATATACCAACAATCCAAAATGTGATTGTGGCACAAAATATGAATACATAAATTGTGAATCAAAGTCTCATGGAAATTAAATGCTTCGTACACTCAAAATAACTGCTCATAAATAATGCTTTACTTAAAACCTATAAGTTAATTTACAATGGAGAAACTTGACTGATTTCACTCATGGTCAAAAGTACCTCACCACTAATGTACTATATGAAAACTGTGTATCACTTGAAAAAATGAAGTAACATTCTTGACAAAAAAAAATGCATGATCAAAGTTCAATTATGAATATCAGATAAACCAAAATTTGCTAGGATATTGAAAATCATCAAATTGTGAAAGTGAAAGAGAGTCTTAGGAATTTTTTTCAGATTGAATAAGACAAAAGAGTCATAACAAATAATTGCAACACATTATTCTATAGTGGATTCTTCGAGTTTGTGGCCTACAATGTTTTCAATATTTATTACCATCCAATGAATACTTTATAACAAATGTTTTTTTTTGTTTATGTTAAAGTTCAATGCACATATATTTAATCAAGAATGCTGATGATATTATTCAAGTATTTTATATACTTATATTAGTATATGCATTACTATTACATATTTATAGTTGTTACATTGAAATGTTTAACTACAAAGTCTAATATTTGAGCTTCTGCACAAGAAATCTCCCCCCCCCTCCCTCCCTCTCTCTCTCTCTCTCTCTCTCTTTATTTTCCTTTTATCTTTTGTTTGAGATACATTCTTTTGTTTCCTGACATGGCCTACCGGTTTTTCTTTTCTTGTTGAAAACTGGAATATCTATATTTTTTGAAACCTGGAATGTCTATATTTATATCTACACATTCACTAGTCAAATGTTTTGCTTTTGTTAAAAGTTATATTATTTTATTTTATTTTCTATTATTCTTCAGATTAACCAGATAACTACTGTATTAACTATTGAATTTATTACTTATCCATTTCTTGGTTAATACTAAACAATATAGTATTTTATTATCATATAGATGTGGTATAATCAACTAAAAATCAGTTGCTTAACTCCAATTAGGAAAATGAGGACATATGGAGTAATGAAAGAGATGCCCCCACCAAGCTGATGAATAACAGATGTAGAAAGTCAGGGGAATATACTTTCCCATGTATATTGAATTTTTTAACATCAATTGAGTCTTGTAAGGTAACCCACAAAATGCTCTGTTTCGGTAAATCTCATGTATATTTGAAAAAAATGTTGATATTTTTGGTAGCTATAATAAAGTTCTCTAAATAATTCCTAGCCTTAAGGTGTGAGTGGACCATGTGCTCGCACTTGATGAAATAACCAGAGAAAGAAAGGTATTTGAAGGATCATGCCTAAAAGAATTTTAGATTGTTGATAGAAAATAACAGGCAAAGGTAGTATTGCTTGAAGAGATATTTAGGAATTAATAATCCACCATTTTTTTCCTCCTTTATTCTAATATACATGTGTAGTGTAAAGTACAGGAAGAAAAGTCATATAGTTCTAACTTTAAGTTCAGGACAAGAGGATAATTGAATAGATTGCATCAGGACCTGACTATTTGCTCCTACAAGAATTTCACATTAAATATAACAATAGATATGATGTAAAGTAAAAGGATATACAATACTTCAAAAGAGTCAAAAGAGGACAGGAAAATGAGGAAAAAATTGATTTCAAGACATAGAACATGACCATGGATAAAGAGGGCTAGTCATAATAAAGTGCTCAATTCAACAAAAACATAGAAATCATAATTCCCACACATTTTAAACCTTCAAAATATTTTTTACGATGGTGAAAATTCTAAGAGAACTAGACAGATCAGCTATTATGCTATAAGATTTCAACAACCCACCTCAAAACATAATATAATTATAAAATAGAAATTAAGGATATAAATGAATGGAAACTATCATCACTCTTTTACTTCATTAAGTTTTATAAATACTCCAAAAATATCAATATTTTTTCAAATATGCATGAGATTTATCAAAATAGAGCATTTTATGGGTTACCTCACTATTCTTGATAGATGTTAAAAAATTCAAAACATATAATTATTTTTTCTGATTACCAAATAATATTATTAGAAATCAATACCACAAACTTGTCTGGAAAAATCCATGAATGACAGGGCAAAAAATGTTACAATTTCAAATGACCCATGCATGAAAAAAAGAAAATAAAAGATAAATTAGAAAGTATTCTGAGTTTAATTAAACTGAAAATGAGCATATTAAAATTTCTTGGATGTAACTTTCTTACTACTGAACTCTTGTGACAAAAAAGAAAATCTCCCAACTTCCACTAACAAATCTATAAGTAAAAGAGCAAATGAAACAAATAGTACAGAGAATAGAGGAAATAATAAATATTGGTGGAAGCATCAAACAAATAGAACAAAGAATAAGCAATAAAGAAATTATACTATGCTTCTCTGTTGAAGGCAAAAGAAGATAAATCCTGAGGCAGATCAATTTGGGAAATAGAAGACAGAAGTTATCAAAATATCAGGAAAAAGAGAAGTTTCATCACTAAATATTATACCTATATTAAAATGACAGTAAGGAAATGAGATAAACAACTTTATGACAATAAATTTGATAATTAAATGAAGTACAAAACAAAATTTTAAAAACTCAAATAAATAAATGATATAAATATTAAAATATCTACTGAAGAAACTGAATGTAGTTTTTAAGGAAGCCATTCCACAAGAAAATATTTTGTATTCTTTTTCAGGAAAAAAAAAAAAAGGACTTTCTGAAAATAAGAGGAAATGAGACAATAGTTAAAAATTAATTTGCTTAACAGTTAGATGGCTACAACATAAACTAAAAAATACATATCATATTGTATCATCAGAGGAGAAAATGAGTGATGTACCTAGCATGCTTCAACATGGTGGAACCTCACAACATTAATGTTGAGCAAAAGTAGTCAGAATCTATTTAATTCCATGTTGAGACACAAATCACAAAGGCAAGCACAACTTCCCTTGCAGGTTAGTCAGGATGAGCATCACTCATGGTAGTCTAGAGTGATTGGAAGGGGATATTTATATACTAGCCGTGCACATTTTTGTCTCCGAATGTCCATCATATAGGTGTGTGAAATTCACTAAAATTAATTGAACAAAATTAATACTTTAATATTAATACTTTAATACTTTCCTGCATACATAGTATGTATAACCAAAAAGTTTTAAAAGTAGGGATATGCGACCTGTTTTATTAAAAAGACATTTTTCTAATTCATTTTCAAATAGAATTATTTATCTATCAGTAAAACATGATCCATTGGGTAGAACAACAAATATTTTCTAAAAAAAATAAGATTATGTTTTTCCAAAATATTAATGTGTTTTTAAGTATATATTTGCAACTTGTCTAAGATATAATTAAATTTTATTTTTCTCAGTAAATAAGTTATTTTTGCATATGTAAGTTACAGTTGAATAAATGATGTTTCAACTTTACAAATGTGTTTGCTTCTTTATAAATTTTCCATTAGCTAACATACCACATTGCAACTTTTAGTCTTGGGGAAAAAATTAGTTATCATAAACTGAAAAATACATAATACAAATTACAATAACAACATAAATACAAATAAATGTCTGCTAGTCTTAAGCAATTCATTTTTTTGCTCTAGTTGAAAAACTCTGATCTTAGAAACTTTTTTTTTATTAGTTGCTCAAGACAATACAATGATCTTGACATATCATACATTTGATTCAAATGGTGTATGAATTCTCATTTTTCCACGTGTACAGATTGCAGGTTCACATTGATTTACAATCATGTATATACATACAGCAGTACTAGTGTCTGCTGTATTCTGCTGCCCTCCCTATCCCACCTCCTCTCCCCTCCCCTCCTATCACCTCTCTCTACCCAATCTACTGTGACACTCTTCTTAATATTAAAATATAATATTGAATGTTGACCTGTTATTAATTCAAAACTTAGTTTCCCTTTTTAAGAAAAATAAGCCAAAATAATTAAAAAATATATATTTTTCTTTTATTTTATGGCAGAGATAGGTTTTGCTATTTTATTCATGTACTTTTATTGAATATTTCATTTATTCTTACTTGGGACTTTACAGTTTGTAATTCTGGGTTAATAATTCACCTGTCAAGTATGTTTGGAAATAGATAACATAAATAATAAATGAATGAATGTTAGTTGATAAAATACTAATATATTGGACAAAAGAGTTAATGATTAACTGTGCAGCCACAATTTTAACACTATTGTCAAGTGAGAAATTTTTAGGATGCCAAAACCATGATATATTGTAACATCTCATGAAATATTTTCATTCAATCACAACCTGGAACAAAGAAGGCTAAATTAATTATCCCTTCCTTGGTGAAAATAAATAATAAAAAAACAGTACTGAAAGACAGTAGATATCTTTAAATAATGAATGAATGTGGGATAGTTTGAAAATAAAACACTTCAATTGAGGGGAACCAAGAAATCTAAAATGCCAAATCTGTTCTATCCAGACATCAAATGTATTACTTTAGGAATTTCTTCCTGTGTGGATATTTTGGTCCAGGATAGAAAACTTAAATTATTGATTAGATCACCACTAGCCTGTCATTTGCAATAGTATCAACTACAGATAAAGTACAGAGTTGCAGCAGGAGAGCTTCAAATCTCATCTTTAATGCTATCAGAACAGTGTGCACTTAGGAATCTCACTACACTCAACCTCAAAGATTTATGAGTTTTCAACCCAAATCCGGTATTGTAGTTCTAGTATCCTGGGAAATGAATCAGACAGTCAACATCATTTATTTGGTCTGGCACTGGCATTGATCCACAGGAGAGTAATAGCCCCCCCCCCCCCCAAGGTGAAGACGTAGGAAGGAACACACATTTTATGTTTTTAAACTGTGAATACTAGTCTAACACCTGGGAGAAAAAGCAAAGGTGTTAAAAAATTCAGCAACTTTTCAACATATATAACTGTAACTATGTTTGTGGCCTGCTAATGTTTGTGAGAATTCTACAAATTCACACGGTCTAAAGTAGCCAATTTTGTTTCAAATGATGCATATTGGCTATAATGAATTTTTGATCAGTCACATGCAAATGAGTTAAAATGCAGATGAATAAACAGAATCAAGAGTAAGTTTCACTCTGTGTTGCTATTACATCAAGATGAAAGCATACCAAATAAAAGTAAGTCATAAATCCAAATAATTTATTTACCATCTCTGTTTAACAACATTTAAGTTGTGGAATTCACCTAACAACTAGATTTTCTTTGTCTCTTTTTCTCTGTAGTTGTATTTCCTCTCTTCTGTTTGATACAAATTAGTATCAGGATTGAAAATGGAAAAAAAGTGTATCCTGTATTAAAAATATCCATTGTAAATATACATGAAAATCGAAATTCAAATTTAAAAAAAAATTATTAATATTATTATTGAAAATAAACAAGTGAAATACATTGATAAAAGTACAAACAATAATTTTAAAAAGGTTTAATAACAGAATGCAGGGTTTTGGATTATCAGCACTTACTAGAGTACTTTTGTTTTGTATTTTCTTTTTTTTTAATAAATGAAACATGATAAACAAAACACATAAATAAAACATACATGCAATTTGTAATTGTATAATACACGAGTCCAGGAACTATTACATTGACAAATCTGTAAATCTGTCACTTTCTTGCATCAAATTAAATTTCATGATGAAAAGTGTTTTTACAAATTTCATGTTCATAAGAATACAAGTGGATTTTTAGTTAAATAACCCTAAAATATGTTGCTCTTTTTTTGTTTTTAAGCTAGATTCAGAGGACTTTATTGATGGAACATGACCAAGTAATTCTCTTCTTTAGGGGATCTGAAACAGAAACTGTGAGGGGGAAAGAGTTTATGTGTCATGAGAGCTGACTTAGGTTAGGGACACCTGGCAGCTGAGCTTTTCTCTCTTCCTCTCAATGCTCTTGATAGGCCTGGAATTCTTGGGGTTCATACTTCCTGGAAGCCATGTGGAATGTAGGGTATACCACCCTATTGCTGTTGTAAAATTCATTGTCACATCATTAAATGAAGCTTATAGAGTCTTCATTGAGGGCAATGAGAGACCCAGCATTGAAGGTGTAACAAAGAGTCTCTGTCAAAGTTGCGGTAGACAACCTGGTTCCTTGTGTAACCTAGAATGAATTTTAGGGATCTTGCTGATGTGCTTAATCGACTTCTTATTTGCATCATATTTGGCACCTTTATATAGATTACTGGTCATGCCCATAAATGACACATTGGGGTGGGTCCAAAGAAAGCAGCGCCAGTGAGCTTTCCATTTGCCTCAAGGATGAATTGTCTATGGTCTTACGCAGCACCAATGGATTCAGAAATGATATTGTTGGTAGCCCCAGGGTGTTGCACCACAGTTTCACAGAGGGGCCATTCACTGTCTTATGCATCTCTGCAATGGGAGGAACTATGGTCATGAGTCCCTCTGTGGTGCCGAAGTTGTCATGGGTGACTATTACCATGGAGCTTAAGCAGTTGATAGTACAGTAGCCATTGTTAATGTTCTTGAAGTAGTTGCCTTACTTCTTAGAATTCACACCCATCACAAAAAAGTGGTTCTCAGCAAAAGATGCAGAGATGATGATGATTTGTCTTCATCTTGGAAGTGAATGGCAGTCTTCTCCATGGTAGTGAAGATACCAGTGGACTCCACAATTTTTTCAGCACAAGTACCATACCATGTGATGTATGCAGGATCTTGCCCCTGGATAGTGAAAGTGAGTTTCTCATTGATGACAAGATTCCTGTTCTTGTATTGACTGGGCCATTAAAATTGGCATTGGTGGAATCATAGTGGAACTATATAGATCATATAGTCGAGGGTAATTAAGAGGTCACTGACAGAAACAATACCCACTTTACCAGAGCTAAAAAGGGTTCTGGCTACCAGAAACACAATATAGTTAAATTTGTATACAACTTTTATCGTAGTGTATTAGGAGCATAGATGGTTCTACATGTCTCTTAATGAGTAGAAGTAGAGCCAAAGTGTCATGATTTTCAAGAAGTAAAACTATAAGCTTTACCTAACATAAATATTAATAAACTTCATCATTGAATTTGAATATTTGAATATAATGGCATTATATAATAAATATAATTTTAAAATAACCCAGAACATCTACTAACATTTTTTTTTAATTTGAAAACTTTTTTATTAGTGCATATAATTATACATCGTAGTAGGGATTATTATGTCTTATTCATATAAGCACACAACATAATTTGATCAATCTCATCCCCCCAGGCTACTTGTATCTTTTCTTTAGTCAGGGGCCCATGAGGAACCCACACTGGTCTTTCTGATTTCCAAGTAATTTTGATTGTTTCAGTGGCCCTTTTTGAAAACCCAATCATGTCTATTTATTTCTTGATTTATCTGAATTGGTGCTGTCATACCTTGTTCTTGTTTTTTTAATCTTTTTTCTTTTCTAAAGCCTTGTCTAGCCCGAGTAGTGGGCGCGTTAGGACTGATGTTATTTGTTAATGTCAAACCTAATTAATCTAGGACATCTCGTCCCCATAAATTTATAGGAAGATGATCCAATACATAGGGCTGTATAGTTCCTTCACATCCTTCAGGATTCTTCCAATCTAATACCATTGCACTTCTATGGGGATTAGTCACCACTTCTAGGCCTCAAAGCGTTTGAGTGGCTTGTTGTAATGGCCAATGTTTTGGCCATTCATGACAGGATATGATGCTAAGGTCAGCACCTGTGTCCAGTAGCCCATTAAATTTATGCCCTTGAATATTTAGTTTTAGCATGGGGCGAGAATCTAAATTTAAAGACAGCATAGCCCAATCTACACCTGTGGAGCCTAATCCCCTGGTACCTCTTTCTACAGCACAACTGGAAAATTTATCATGTAGGCTGGGTACTATTAATGCTGGGAGCCATCAGCCAAGTAGGTATGACAATTTCCTTGCCAGCTTACTCCCATGCTGTCTAGTGGAAAGACTCTTGAAAGGTGACCTTGCTCAAGGACCAGGGCGGATCCTTGTTTAGGGTGTCCCTGGTTTAGCATAATAGATTAGGGTGTTCCCCCTTTAGAATAGGACGGTTTAGCATAATAGGAGATTAGGGTGTTCCCCCTTTAGAAAGGGCATATCCTGCTGCTGAGTTCCTCTTGAGTTCATAGAGTCAGACAGTATATTTTGGGAGACAGAACCCCAGGAGTAGTGGATTTGGGCAGAGTGTGATTTTGGGCAGAGAACGTGGATTTCCCCAGAACGTGTTTGTAGACTGCCGGTGTGAGATCGGGAATAAAGAATTGCTGTTTGAATCTACAAGCTGTGTGGTGGCTCGTGATTTGTGCCCAGGCAGAGACTGCGGCATATTAATAACTGTGCTATTCTATCTCCTGGTGAAATTACTGATATACCTATTGGAGAACTAGCTATAATTTTTATTTCACCTTTATAATCGGGATCAATTACCCTGGAACTTATCATAAGTCCTTTTAGTGTAGAAGAACTGCGTCCCAATAATAAGCGTACTGTTCCTTGGGGAAGAGGTCCTTTTACTCCTGTGGGAATGATTTGAACTCCCATCTCTGGAGTTAGTACTGTTCTGACAGAGGCGCAGATGTCCAACCCTGCGCTCCCTCTAGTTTGTCTGATGAGGGATTTAATGGATAATGTGTCCTGGGCACTACCTTGATGGTGCTGCTGGGTTCCTCCATTGCCAGGTATATTTGTGGTTTGGGGCCCCCAAGCATTGGGCCCTCCAATCCATTTTTTGGCAATGGAGCCTGATGTCTTTTTCCACGATATCATGGGTAAACACTTGGTCCTTGTCCGTTTTTTGATAACGGAATACCCTCTTTGGTGGTTTGAGAACGGCATTCATTAGCCCAATGTCTCCCTCTACGGCATCGTGGGCAAATACCTGGTATTCTATTCCTTTGATACCTAGCTTTGTTAAACCCTCCTCATATGGGGCAACTCCTTTTAAAATGTCCTGTTTGATCACAATTATAGCATGCTTTTGGCCTGGCATCTAAAGCCTGTTGTACTGCTGCTAAGACTTGTCCTTGTTCATTAATGTCTCTACATAATTTAATAAATGTGTTTTAATCTTTATGTCTCCATGGTCTAATGACCTCTTTGTGGCAACGATTTGCTTGGTCATAAGCCAGTTGTTTTATAAATGGCATTGCCTGTTCTGTATCTCCAAGTATTTTAGAAGCTGTTTGAATAAGCCTATCTACAAATTCAGCGTAAGGTTCATTAGTTCCTTGTATTACCTTAGGTAATTGTCCTTGTAAATCTCCATGCCCCTGTAAAGTTTTTCATGCCCTAACCGCATCTACAGCAATTTGTGTGTATACACCAGGATCATATTTAATTTGTTGTCGTTGACCCTCATAAGGTCCCTTTCCTAACAACATTTTTAGATTTTTTTTGAGAGTAACTGGCTGCTGCATTTTGCCTAGCTGTCTCTGTGCAGAATTTTTCATTGGCAACCTTCTATAACAAATATTGTCCTCCATTTAGCACAGATCGAAACATGTTAGCCCAATCTGCTGGTGTCATGTCCAGGTTGGTAATAGATTCAACCATACTTATGGTGAAGGGTGCTTGCGGCCCATAGGTTGTTACAGCCTCCTTTAATTGCTTCTCTGTTTTGAAATCTAAAGCATGGTGAATTCGTTGCCCTCCTGCCTGTTCAAGTACAGGGCATGCTAATCTTTGGGGTCCTGCCTCAGGATTCCGTTCATCAACTATGGGAGTTGAGGACCGCTCAGCTGTAGATGGAGCTGTTGGTTGAATTATGCCCTCTGGTGATAGAACGGAGTTAGTAGCAGCCTCCTGTTGTAATTCCCCACCTTATGGTTGGTTTTGCTCTAAGCTTTCTTTTTTCAAATTTTCCTCTGTCTGACTAGCTCAAGAGACCTTCTCTTTTGCTTGACCTAACATGTTTTCTACCATAGTCTGGACCTCTAACAATTTACTTAACAGTCTTTTGGTTTGTTTTTTACTAGTTTCTAATCTACTATAAAGGTAACGCAACCCAATAAGATAGCATAAAACAAAACCGAAACACAATGAAACAAAAACAGAACAAAGAGTAGTTGTATCAATTTTCTCTTTCTCAGGGCCGAACAACTTCATACCTTGAGCCAACCATTTTTCCCAGTTTGCCTGAGAAAATTTTAGGGATAGGCAGCTTGAAACAAAAATAAAATGAATCAAAACAAGAACACACTGTTTTTTGAAATGGTCACACATTCTGTCACATTCCCTCAGGGGCAAGCAATTTTACTCACCTCCAAGCTTCAGGCGGTCCCCATACGGGCCACCAATTGCCGCAGTCTGGCTGGGCACAAAATCACGAGCCACTCAAGCAGGAACAAACTTTATTTTTTGAAACCACCGCCAATGCTCCCTACGCGTCCGGGAAGATTCCCGATGGACCCACGCCACGTTCTCCCGGAACCCCAGAGGAAGGTCCTCCTCTGGAATTCCCCCCTACCGCACTTCCCCAACCAATGGGAACTCTCCAGGAGTCCTGTAACAGGCCGAGGTGGACATCAGGAGTCCAATATCCATATAAATGCAAATCTTAACATAATCATATCATCCCAATGGCTTGCTGGCGTCACCTAAACCAAAAATGCCATGCATTATATTACTTGGCTGTGGCTCTTAGCAACCATTCACTTTTATCTTTGACTTATTTTATCATTCAGCTCTTGATTTAGGACACCATCTTCATATTTTTTTTTTTACTTTAACATATAACATGAATGTGGTAATAAAATTTCAACGGGAGTAAATTGATTTCCATTTTAATCTTCATTGCTTACTCACTCAGGTAAAATAGTTTAAAAATGCCAATTATACCTTGAATTCAGTAGTTACTTCCCATTGGTTCTAGTAAGATATCTTCATAAAAATCAAGAAAGTTTGCATTCTTTGAATTAATATGATTCCTTCATCCTGTGTGCTCAAGAACTCCTAAGGCAATCATCTTCAAAGTCTTTTCTCTTTTGGGTGGCTATATACACAGCATTTTATAGAGTCTGTGTTCAGTCTTTCTACATGAACCTAACAAAGTACTTTTTGCAATTACAGCCTAAGGTCAGGCTCTGGCTTTCTATTTAAACTTCCTGGAAGTTAGATTTTTTTTAAACAACAAATCACACAATTGCAACTCAATCTGAAATCAACTATTTTGTAAGTATAGAAAAAAAATCAATTGCCCTGTAAGGGAGATGACAGAAAAAAGCTTGTATTTCTAATATAATGAAAACAATCATCATGATACGTCATAGAGTGAAATAATTACAATAAAATGTATCCCTCTAGATTTTCTGGGCATCTGTTAGAAGAATTTCTAGTCATGTGTAGTATTTCACTATAATAAAATGGTTTTCTATTAAATAGTTATTTTCATCTCCTAAAGGCAGAATAATAAATATAATATACTATATATGTAACATAAGGTACATAAATCACATTTAAAATGGTACATAAGAATTTTGATATTAAAATGTATGTTAATATTTAAATATTTAATTTAAAATGCATGAGTTCGATTTATTTGTTTATTAAATAGTCATTTTTTAGTTGTAGCTGGATACAATACCTTTATTTTATTTATTTTTATGTGGTACTGAGGATCAAATCCAGGGCCTCACACATTCTAGGCAAATACTTTACTGCTTAGTCACAACTCCTGCCCAAGTTCAATTCATTTTTTTAGCTTGAAATAAATTTAGCATTTGTTTCTAAGAATACCCTACATAAAAAGTCATAGGTAAATAATTACTGGACAAAAAGCAAAGTAATAAATAGCACATACAAACGCGAATTTTTAGGAAGACACTCTCTGGAGTGCTATTTATGGATTTTAGTCTGAATATATTTTGTATGCCCTTTTAAATTAATGAATAATCATTAATTTTCACTTACTTTCTATAATTTGCAGGTATGGGATGGATTCTTTTGTCACAAACACCTTCGTTAGAATAAATGTTTCTCGAGGGTTTCCATGTAACCTCAATTTTAGAAAATATATTAAAAAATAAATGTGAAAAAATATTATCCTGCAATGGTTTGCTTTCTCTAACATAAACAATATTGAGTATTTACTATATGATACTTGAGACATGCCAACATAGACTAGATAAAGTTTTGTTTTCCACATAGATTATTTTTCCTCTGGAAAATATGGAGGAAATAAGAGCCGCCTTCAGGGACTCACAGTGCAGGAAGTTCTGACTCTTCTAGAGTACAGCTAGGACATAGGGCAGTTCCAGGAGAGGCAGAACAGGTGAGGTCACTAGAAGGAAAAGCACAAAGGGAAACCTAGAGGGAGGGTTATGGGAGAAGAAATCAAAAAAGAGCAAAGAGAGCAGCAGCCAGAGAGCTCTCTGAAGTAAATTCTGCATAGCCTAAAGGAAAAAGACAAATCTAGATATCTATATTTGCTAGAATCAACTTGCATTTGATGTTATCTAATAGTAATATTTCTGATAATGACAGTACCTAAATATTTTCTTAAATATTATGAAATTATTAAGGAATTGTGGAAAAGTGCCATAATATAGGGGGATACTGAATCATGGCATTATTTCCACCTGCACTGAACTTAGAGGCTTGGGGTTCTCCAGTGAGCAATCTAGAAAAGACAGTGCTAAAAACTCTTAGTGGAACAAAGTTTCAATGGTGCTTACATTCTTATTCTCAGATGGAAGGTGAGTTGGAGGTGGTTACAATCAGTGTACTACAGACAAGAAGGCAACAGAATATAGGAAATGATAATCCATCTAAAAATTTGGTGATGGGCTTTTCTGTATAATTTTATCTTAAGTATTGTAGGAAGGAACACATGGAGCTTGGTTAACATATCTCAATTGTCCAATATTGGATCACTAAATTTATCACATAATTGTGCCTGGAAGAGCAATCTCTGGCTCTGCTTAGGCTCCCCCAGGCACCAGGGATAATCCAAGAGAGAGTCTAAAACCAGTAAATTTAAAAGGAACCTTGAGATAAACACTGTCAGACCATCTAGATTCTTCTGGGGATATAGAGTAGTTTTCAGAATTCAAAGTTAATAAAGTGTAAACTGAAAGGAGTACAAATACCCAACTAGGAAAGAACCATAATATGAGAAGAGTTGTGTTATTCATTAGAAAATTCCAAAGTGAAGGATAATGTAGCGAAGGGAAACAAGTATAAGTCTAATTATAGGTATTATAGTAAAATTGGGAGATAAAAAAATAATTATTTGTGAAATGAACATAATTATTTGTGAAGAAGCTGGACCATGCAGATCAGAGTAATAAAGATAATGGCCATCAGAGCTCCCCATCTTGTTCAAGAGATCTTAAAGTGCCAAGTTAGCAAAACCTACAATACTTCGTATTAATCCTGAAAGTGTCAGAAACAATCATGCTGTAAAAGTGGTAAACTTTTTTATTATTATAGTTGCATTATAATTATATGTAATATAGTGGGATTCATTGTGACATATTCATTTACACATGTGACAATTTGGTCAAATTATCTCCTGTACCTTCAGTTTTCCTCCCCTCTTTCCTCCCTTCCAAATTCACTCACTCTAGTTTACCTTAGTACTTTTAGTATTATTATTTTAATTAGTCCATTAGTGTTATATACAAAATATGTATTCCTTGTGATATATTTGCATGTGGACATAGAATAATTTCTTGGATTTTGTTCCCTAGTATTCCCCCATGCCCTAACTTCCTCATTTTCTCTGAATTCCTTCCTCTTCCTTCTATTTTTGTGAGCTCACTAACTGAAGTAACAACATTTCCAGATCATGCAATGTTTTATCAGTAATATTGCTTCATATTTGGTGACAAGATACATTTGAAAGAGTCTAATTGAATCAGATCCCTAAAGATAAGATTATATAAACAAATCCATTGTAAACTATTTGACCTATATGATTGAAGACTAGAATTTAGAGTACATAGTGAAGAGAGTTGCAAATCACTTCAGCAAGTTTTCAATTTTTATTATAATTCATAAACCGTAAGTAATGAGTCAACACTGATAATTAGATTGTCAGGAGAAATTTTTGCATTACAGTTTTTTTTTTCTGTCCATTGTCAATGTATAGCCTATTCTAAAGTGAACTAGTGAGACACAATCTTCACAACTTTAGTGGGATATATTTGACATGCCATAAATTTTGTCCTTGTTTTAAATGCACTATTCAATAAGTTAAAGGCAATGCTATATTCCATTATGTGTCATTGAACTTTTTAAGAAAGTCTGGACATACACAGTTATTAATGAAAGAGGAGAATTATACCTTAATTGAAGATGTAAAATCTTCTCGTTATTCTTTGAAGTGCAGACTGGAGTCATTCTAATGCATTTTTTAATGTGGTACAATACTCTTCTTATTAAAAAGAATTAAGGAGAATCCTAAATCCTTTTTGCCCCAAGTTGGATCCACAATGATTTGTGATTTTACTCTCTGGTTTAGTGCCTGGTTATTGTGAAATTGAGTTGAATGCAGAACTATGAGTTTTAAAAGCCAAAGAAAAATCAATGGTAAGGTTAAATTTTTGTTATAAAATAGGACAAGTTGAATAATATTGTTCCTTCAATGGAAATTATTCTACTAGAGAATGATAACTGGGCAGAGTTAAGAGCAGACTTTGATCATTTCACTTAGAGAAATGGCAATTTCAAAATGAAGTTTAAGGATTTAAGATATACATTGTGAAGCAGGTGCACGGTATTCTGGTTTGAGTCCAGTGAGACAGAATACACTTGTAGGTAGCAAGATACACTAAGTAGATTCATTACTTATAAAGAGGCTGCAAGGGACAACAGAAGTTTAGGATTCATTGAATTAATTTAAGGTAAAAAATGTATGTACATGTTTAAAGTATTACATATTTTCTTTGTGATTCCATGACTATCTACCAGTTTCATGATTTAATCAAAGTAGTCAAATGATTTACCCTAAGTCCATATTTACAGATAAGATTTATGACAATAAAGTTAATAGGAAAAAAAATTCAGGAAAAAAAAAAAAAAATATATATATATATATATATATACACAAAGTCATATATAAGTCAGAGAGGTCATATGCAGTTACTTTGTCCCTACTCTTATAGAAGTTAAAAGAAAACATCCTTCTCACTTCTTCCAAATGGCAGGAGCATATAAGAGAAATTCCTGACCCTGAAAGTCCTTTTGAAAAAAAGTTGATAAAATGAACTAAGAATCATTTACTTTTACTAAAATGATACAAATATTTATATTTCTCTTAAAAATCAAGGGAAGAAATTGCAGGTTATTGTGGATAAAAGTAATTTATGTTCATTAGTAAATGAAGTATAATATTCTTTATAAAAATACAAGGCATCTCAAATAAAAGTTGGAACACATTCAAAACCAATAGTCTTAGTCTATTATTTTAATTGTCAAATTAGTTAGAAATACTTGCACATGTTTTTGTATAATGATGACCCTCTTCTTCCACCATCCTCGCTATTCCCCTTGTATCTCCCTTTCCATCCCACCCCTATTCCCTATCTACAGATAATCTTATTCCCATGCTCTCCCTCCTTACCCCACTTTGAGTCATACCCCCTTATATCAGAGAAAACATTCAGCATTTGTTTTTTTTTGAGATTGGATAATTTAGCATAATCTTCATGTGAATTTGGTGTCAACATACCTTATATGCAAACAGAGATCTGATAAATTATGGTATAAATGTGTATTAAAAATTGCAATGCAAAAAAAAATAAGAGAGCTCAGTATAATGGCATAATTTGGCATGAACATACTTTATATACAGAGTTATGAGAAATTGTGCTGTGAATGGATAATGATGAATGTAATACATTCCACTATTGTCATGTATGAAATAAATAAATAAAAAGAAAAAAAAATACTTACACATGTTCTATTCCCTATGTTTCATTTTCAAGAGTAAAGTTGACAAGTGAAAATATTTATCCAATGTCACAATAAGATTTAAACCATTTTTCCAAATGTAATATGTTATGTTTAAGGCACTATTGTTGAACAAAATGTCTTTCAATAATTTTGTTCTCTAATACTCCTAGGTCTGCATAGCTATTGTCAAAGAGATGTATCACTGCTATGATGGACAAAACCCAATTTTTAATTTTATATTTTATTCATTTAAATTCAATTAGGCCCATGCAAATAATGCCCCCCATATGGGCAGCACAACTTGCACTTATAGATATGGATATTCTTCTGGACAACCACTTTATCTGGAAACCTGTGGCACATGCTATCAGTGTCCACTCATAGAATATTGTTCATATTGTTCCTGCACTTTCTGTATACTCTCACCCACAAATAGGAAAAACTGTAGGGAAGTTTATTTTCATGAAATATAGCCTTTAGGAAAGAAGCAAGTGGATCGATAGGAAAAGACTATCATTCTCACACTGCAGTGGGTGTGGAGATATTCTGAGGACAATGCTATTACTGGTCTGAGGATCTGCAATAGGATTGAATCCAGTTGCTCACTCCAATTATTTATTTATTAATAGTCCTTATTCTTTTTTTTTCCCCTGGTATTCTTCCTTTTCTTAAATGAATTCATTCTTTCTTCTTACCAGTAATTCCTGGAATCATCTCTCATATAAATCCTTGCTTTAGGAATAACTTCCTTATTTACTCGAAACAGGATTAATAGACTGTCACTTCTATCTCTCTATATTCATGATATTCCTTCCTTTCCCCCTCACTAATACATTTGTGAGCCATGTCAATATTTTCATCACCATTGCTACTTAAATATTGATATACTGCCTGACAACATCAATGAATATAAATATTTAATGAATGATTGGTTGGGTAAGTGAATAAATAAATGTAAGCATAATCAATAAAAAATTAAACTGAGTAAATTTCAAAACTCAGTGGTAGTTATCCACTTTTCTACTGCCTCTAAGCTGATGTCAGTTTTCCTTTTTCTTATGATTGCTAATTAATGTATTTGTTATCTACTTTTTATATTATTGGGTTTTGTGTTTTTATTTTCTTTTTTTCATATTTTCACTGTTCTCTCAAGAGAGTTTATGCACATATTTTCTTTGCTAGATTAACATACTTAATCTAGGTCTTATATAGTGCTTTCTTCCAGTTTTATCCTCAGAATCTACCCTGTATGCACAACCTTCTGATTGTTTTGTTATCCAACACTTTTATCAGTGCACAGTTTTTAACAAGCACATAAGCTGGGAATTGTATTTCCTTAGTTTTGCAAATGAGGTAAAACAATAACAATTTTTAAATTAAATGTTGAGAAAAAATTCAGATATCCTAATGTATCTGAGTCCCAATAGGAAACACACAACACATTCTAATTTGAATAATATTACCGAGTGGTTAACTGCAGAAGCACCTCAAGAAATAATAGTGCATAAACCTGGACCTGATCAAAATTGCTTTCAGTGTCCCTAGAGACATTTTATTGAAGAAATCTAGTTTTCTGAGTTTCTCATACAGGCAGAACCAAGGAAAAGTTACTCTCCCTCTCATTTCTCTGCTTTCTTGCAAGGGCTCCTCATTGGCCAACCCCAGCAGAAACCAGAGGACCCAGGTCTATTTGTCCAAACTATACAGATTGCTCTGTCAGGATGGTTGAATAGAGCAGGAGAAGTTACAGGGTAGACCTGGAGTAGCAATTAGAAGACCTAATACATACTCATGAATAGAAGGCTCAATTCAAAGCTCACTCCTATTCAGACAATTTCTACACTTCCAGATCCCCGTTAGCGAATAAATAAAAATATTTTGTAGAACATCTTAATATTTTGATAATTAGTATAATAAAAAATGTGGTAAGAATATCTTTCTATTCTGCTTCAATCACATTTAAGATATTATAAGGAAGCTTACAATTGCTAATAGCATGCTAATGCTTAAAAATAAAAATACAGTTATGTGGCATTTTTAAAGTTCAGAATTAAAGCAGAATTAATAATTCAGGTATGCGATTGCTCAGTAGGGTGACTATATATAATAAGAGCATATTGTGTATTTCAAATGGTAGAAGAAGAGGTTTCTTAAGTATTCATTACAAAGAAAAAAATGATAAATATTGGAGAGGGAGGGATATGTTTAATGTGATTCCACAATGTGTACCTATTACAAAACATCACTTGCTGAAACATTAATTGTGTATTTTTGTCTTTTTTAAGTATCAGTTCAAGATAAATTTATTTTAAATAACAAAATATAAGAATAGTAAAATATTTATGCAAAAGATCTAAAATCAGCATATTATAGTGATATAGTATTCATAACAGCACAATACACAATTGCATATTTATGAAAGCACTCTATGTGCCCATGAAAGGCAAATGAATTAAGAAAATGTGGCATATAAACACAATGAAGTTGTACTTAACCATAAAGAAGAATGAAAATATGACATTTGCAGGTAAATTAATCAAACTGTATAATTTTGCTTAAAAAGTAAAGCAACACATATAATACCATGTGATAAAAACATTTTTCTACCTTCTCAATATCATATGAATATTTTTATTAAAAAATGTAAACTAATTCCCAAGTATGTGATATTTTTATGTTTTTACTGTATTATTATATTTTTGTTATGTAGTGAAAAAGGAATGTATTTTTAAAAATCATTTTTGTGTTCCTGATATTAAAAAATTATAGTTAGTTTTTTGGCTCTTTTAATTGTCTACTCATTCAATATATTAATTTTTACTATGATCATTTCAGAAATTCAATTCTATACTAAATACATTCAAAGATTGAATACCATTTTCAGACATGGTAAAGGCGAGATTCAGTCATGCTAATATAGTTTGTTTAGTAATGGTGATGTTTAACATCACTGTGAATTATCCTAAGGAAATGTTAGGATAATATCTGATGCTTTAACACCTGCAGCTAAAATTTCTAAGAACAAGGCCATTGTCTCTTTAAAGTTGAAAAATATTACCTTTTTCCCCATATAATCTTATAAGTACATTTTCAAAAGCAATTTCAAATATTTGGACATACTTTTAAAATTTGTTGTAGTTGATAAAATACTTGCCAGATTCCCACAACATAGTTTTAAGTAAAATATAGAATTTATTTTCTTTAAAATATTGACTCGTACATAATATTTTTGAAATAAAGTTTTAAGAAATTTGATTTAAAAAATCCATGATTAAACAAATAAAACAAATAACAGTATCCTCAGAAAAATACAAAATAACTTATTTCTTAAAACACTAAATATATACTAACCTCAATATAAAAGTGTTGAGAATACACATTACTTTTAAAAAATTGAGTTTTATTTCTTGGAGAATAAGTAAGACAAAAATATGTTTGAATAAATCACACACTGAGAGTAGACCTTGTGTTAAATCCAAAAGGAAACTGATTTCTTCTCATGATAAAGGTCCATGTAATATTTATAATTCTCATCCATTCCTCCTTCTTGCAATAATCCTTGGCATCACAGTCTTTCTCCAAATGACTAAATGGTGCTGCATCTACCCTGAAAACATTACTGGCTTCCAGTTCAGCTGCTTGCACTCTGTTGTATTACGTTTTTCACCTATAAAGTCTGAGTCAGTTAGCATCAAACATACAAATTTCCTCATTGAGAAGGAACATTTAAATCAGAAGTGTAAATATCCCTTTGAAGGAAGCTCTGATTAAGGCAAAGCTCTTGATTAGGACTTATTTTATTAGTATTAATTGATATTAACATTAGTATATTACAAAATATTTTTCATGCATTAATTGACTTACAATATAAAGATTATAGTATATGTTATTATGAAATAAAAGATAAAACAATACTATGCTTATTTAAATTTTGTTTACTGTGGTCTTATTTTGTAAATTCCTCCTACATGATGGTAAAACTCAATGTAAACACTTTTGAACTGAACACAGATTATGGCTAACCATATAATCAGACTTCTGCAAAATGTGGGCGTGTGCTGTGATATGTCATATTGCTTTTCTTTCCTTTAATATGAAGATACTACAAAGGCTTTTCTATGAAAATATTTTATTATAGGATTCTGTTTCTCCTAATGTTAAGTAAACTGAACTTTTCTAAGGCTGTGTGGTATCTTGGATGTCTTTGCAAGTTAAGTACATTCATTTAAAATGTTTTATAATTGTGTAAGTTATAGGCAATGAAAGGTTCTAAATTGTGCTATCTGTGTTTTCATTTAACAAGATATAAGTTGTAAGAAACTTTAGGAATATCAATAATTTTTTTGCACATCTGAGTCTCTCTTTGCCAAAATATCTATCATAACAAAAGCAAAATCTCTAAAACTTATGTAAGTAAAATTGTTTCAGTTTTGAAACCTAAAAAGAGCTCAGAGAATTGCATATTCTGAACATGCATCCTTTTAGTATACTCTACCATGCTGGGTCAACAGGTGGAAAATGGCATGGACAACCAGAATTTTCTCTCTCACAAATCACATTAATTTTGCAATATGTCTCTTTTCCTACAAAAATATGGTTTATTAAATGTTCTGCTAATTTGATTGGGGAAAGATCTGTAATATTTATTTTCCTATATGTACCATTGGTAAAACCATGCTTTGTCCATCAAAGGTGCTTAATAAATAATTTGATAATATTTTGTAAAGTGAGATTGAATTATGTGATAAGGCCTCAGGAAGTTCAGACGTTGAAACAATTTAAGATAATCAATGATGAGAGAATCCCCCAATATATTTTATTACACACTTCATAAAGTTAAAAAAAATAGTTTATATATTTTTTTCTGATGGAATCCAGATTCTAACACAAACATTTATTGAAATATATTTTCAAAATTCCAAATACTAAAAATTAACTCAGATATTGCTGTCACAAGTGAAATAAGAAGTCAATATTCTTACATGTGAATTTATTTTTTAAATTATGGTGCTTTTTTCAAAAATTGCACAATCTTAAATGATTTTATTTTTAGAATATTAAATATGAAGTACCCTTTGATATCCTTATTTTGGTAGAAAGATTCTTACTGTTATTTCTGACAAAAACACCCGTGAGGCATTCCTCCTCACTTCTACTCTGGCTGGAATCCACATGAGCATTAAGTGGGCTCAGAACTTCTAGATAGCACCATGATACTTATAAACAGGCTGAACATGTCAAAGAGTTAAATACATCATACTCCAGAAGTTAGTCTATGTTCTCAAAATAATATCTGGTACAAATACTGGGAACTGAGACTATTTCTTTTTTCTTTCTTCTTTTTTCTTTATTTAATTTATTTATTTACTTGTATTTATTTAAACTTCTTGTTGAACCTCCAGGGAAAAGGAGGTCAAAAATGGTCTCTTTGGAGAATCTTTCATTTGATTACTTTTTTAAACTGAACTTTTCTTTTTTTTTTTTTAAAGAGAGAATGAGAGAGGAGAGAGAGAGAGAATTTTAATATTTATTTTTTAGTTATCGGCGAACACAACATCTTTGTTTGTATGTGGTGCTGAGAATCGAACCCGGGCCGCACGCATGCCAGGCGAGCGCGCTACCACTTGAGCCACATCCCCAGCCCCTTAAACTGAACTTTTCTAAGGCTGTGTATTATCTTGGATGTCTTGGCAAACTTCTTATTTTCTCTAAATTTCAGAACTAAAATTGTGTTGAAGAATAATTTCCTGAATGTGTTTTGCAATACAACTTACTAAAGCTCCATTTTTCAGCATAATGTTCAGTTATAAACCATAAATAGAAAAGTTCTAACTGGAATTAGACTTAATATTCTCATTGCTTTGCTAAAATTTAAAGGCCCAGGTGCTGTTATTCTTAGATCCTATCACCTGAAAAACCTATTTACCACTGCTGAAATCAAATGCAGAATACTTTTACTATCAAAATAGCACAGTTTATTAATAATTTTCTTTCAAATAAACTTCTGTCCCTGGGATATTACTTAAATACCAAATAATCTTTATTCAGAGCTTTAAAAGGCAACAAAAACACATTGAGAAATGGTTTATTTAGCACAGGTTGTACTGGAACACATACAAATAAAGTCAGCCCCTGGTTCTCATGCATTGCAGTAATTCCCACTGTTTCTCCTCATTGCTCCTATTCAGAGATTACGAACATGTATAAACTATTTTCAACTAATAAGATATTCTCTCTGGAAATGCATTGACAATTACAATGAAATATAAATATTAAAAACAATTTTAAAAACAAGACATGATTATATAAAACAGAGACTTCAATCTTTGTGTGTTTCTCTAATCCTCACTGAAGTACTTTAATCATGCTTGTAATCAAATTGGATGCATAAATTTGCTTTATCTATATACTCTATTTTCTATTCCACATCAAGTCACTCTTGTTTCTGGTATTTTCCTGCCGTTTACATCAATAAAAAGCCACACTCATCCCTGCGGAGAGCATTTTATTACCAAATACATCTAATTTTCTAAAGTGTAAACAGCTTTGTATCAGTGTTATCCATGCTGTCAACAATTAGCCTGTGAAGCAGCACTATAAAGCACATAGGGCTGATGTTGATCAAATTTCAGTACTTTGACTCAGGATATAATTTTGGAACTAAGTGCCTGACTTGCACTGATAAAGAAACACTATCCTTATTTATCAATGTCTATCTGAGGGGTCAGAATTCCAAATATTCTCAGATGGGAAGTATAGTAGTTAAGACTGGGAAAAAAGGCTATCTTTACTAATAATGTTAAAAATAATATGAGTTTCTTGGAGGTGTTACTCAAAATGTGAGCCCTAATGAAAAGGAACTTATGCTATTTAGCTCTAGTTAATTTTTCACATATGGTGCTGGTAACCTACAGCAGCATCATTTTTTCATCTCTATGTATTTTTAGGAGTCAGAAAATTTAAATTCTTTTCTGACTTCTCCAATAGTTAAATGTTAGCAAAAATACTGACAGTTCTCACAAAAGACTAAACACTATATAACTACTCTTGTGAGCTCTCAAGTAGAATAATAGTTTATTATTTAATACAACATATGTCCTTAATTGAGCACTGGAGGTACAACCAGTATGGAAAGTGGGATGGAGATTTCCCAAGAGACTTGGAATGGAACCACCACTGGCCCAGTTATCCCACTCCTTAGTATATAGCCAAATAACTTAAAATCAGCATACTACAGTGATGCAGCAACATTGATGTTTAGAACAGCTCAATTCACAATAGCTAAATTATGGAGCCAAACTAGGTGCCCTTCAACAGATGAATGGTTAAGAAATGTGGAATATATATATATATATATATATATATATATATATATATATATATATTCCACATTTTTTATATAATGGAATATTACTCTGTCATAAAGAAGAGTGAAATTATAGCATCTCCCAATAAATGGATGGAAACAGATAATACCATGCTAAGTGAATAAGCCACTCATAAAAAATTCATAGGGCAAATGTTCTCTCTGATACATGAATGCTAACCCACAATAAGGCAAGGTGTGGTGAGATGAATGGAAACTCATTGGATTATATAAAGAAGGATAAAGGGAAGAGAAGAGGGATGGGAATAGGAAAGACAATAAATAAATCAGACATAATTTTCCTATGTTCATATATGAATACACACCAGTGAAACTCCACATCATGTACAACCATAAGAATGGGATCCTAATTTTATACTCCATGTATGTATAATGTGTCAAAATACATTCTACTGCCATGCATAAAGGGAAATTGCATGGAAATGGAAGGAGATCCTCAGTGTTATACAAAATTACATATAAGAGGTTGTGAGGGGAATGGGAAAAAACAAGGAGAGAAATGAATTACAGTAGATGGGGTAGAGAGAGAAGATGGGAGGGGAGAGGAGGGGGGATAGTAGAGGATAGTAAAGGTAGCAGAATACCACAGTCACTAGAATGGCAATATGTAAAAACGTGGATGTGTAACCGATGTGATTCTGAAATCTGTATTTGGGGTAAAAATGGGAGTTCATAACCCACTTGAATCTAATGTATGAAATATGATATGTCAAGAGCTTTGTAATGTTTTGAACAACCAATAAAAAATAAAAAAATAAAATAAAATAAAATAAAATAAAAGAGAAAAATTTAAAAATATATTTTAAATAACAAAATTAAAAAAAAAACTTTAAATAACATAGAAGTAACCTTGTGAGTTTCTCTTATTTTACATACAGTATGGATCTAATCTTGTAGGTTATTTGCCTTGAAGTCAAAAGAGTATATCAAATTATGCACACCAGCAAGGGACATGTCTCTCTCTTTCTTTCTCTCTATCTCTCTCTCTGATTTCATTAAAATGTGAACGAATTAAAACAATGAAAAACTTTCTTTGTTTTAATGAAAATGGGTGAATGTAATGCATTAAAAATAAAATTGAGTCTGGGGTTGTGGCTCTGTGGTAGAGTGTTTGCTTGCCTGGACCTACACATGCAGGGCACTGGGTTTGATCCTCAGAAGCACATACAAATAAATAAATAAAATTAAAGTATTAAAACAGTTTATTTTATTTCATTTTAAGTCACATAAATTTTTAAATGAATCAATATTTTAGGAAAAGAGTAAGACAAAATAAAGCAATAATAAATTTTATAAACATCTTTTAATCAAATCAGTATTTGTTACAAAATTGATAGAATTCCTTTCACCATTCATATATAATACATTTATATATTCATGCAACTAACATTGATATTTGTAATTATGAACTTAGAAAGACCTAAAGAGAAACAGAAAATTTGACTAAAATCTCTATCCTTCACTGTTAAAGCACAAATAATTTAATGCGGTTAATCGAATGAATTTCTTATTGAAATGCAAATTTAAACTACATTGAGGACTGGTATTGTAGCTTCGTGATGGAATGCTTGCCTTGCAAGTATGAGGCATTGGTTTGATCCTCAGCATCATTCATAAAATAAATAAGATAATAAAATGTATTATATCCATCTACAACTAAAAGTATTAAAAAACAAACAACAACAACAACAAAAAACTACACTGAGATTTTTATCATAATCCAGTCAGAAATGCAATTATCAAGAATATAAGTAACAATAAATGTTGGCAAGGATGTGGGAAAAAAAGATACATGCATACATTACTAGTGGAACTACAAATTTGTGCAAACACTCTAGAAAGCAGTATGGAGATTCTTCAGAAAACTTGGAATGAAACCACATTTGACTCAGTTATCCCACTCCTCAGCATATACCCAAAGGAATTAAAATCAGCATACTATAGTGACTCAGCCACATCAATGTTCATAGCAGCTCAATTCATAATAGCTATGCTATGGAACCAACCGAGGTGCCATTCAACAGATGAATGGATAATGTGGTACATATATATAATTTAATATTACTCAGCCAGAAAGACAAATGAAATTATGACATATGTCAGTAAATGGATGGAACTGGAGACTATCATGCAAAGTGAAATAAGCCAATCCCTGGAAAACAAATGAGTGTTCTCTCTGGTAGGTGGATACTGACTTACAATAGATTTGGGGGTGGGCAGGGAGAGAGGAGTGAAGTTCATCAGATTACATGGGGGAGGGGGGATAGGAGGAATGGAAGATGGATAGGAATAGGAAAAACAAT
This sequence comes from Callospermophilus lateralis, assembly GCF_048772815.1. Lineage (NCBI taxonomy): Eukaryota > Metazoa > Chordata > Mammalia > Rodentia > Sciuridae > Callospermophilus > Callospermophilus lateralis. Next base: position 4,111,885 of record NW_027511570.1, on the reverse strand, counting down.
AGAATAAATCATACATAACTTTTCTATGTTCTTATATGTATATACCACCATTGTAACTCCACATCATGTACAACCACAAGAATGGGAAGTTATACTCCATGTATGTATGAGATGCCAAAATAACATTCTACTGTCATGTATAACTCAGAAGAACAAATAAATATTTTTCAACCACTGTAAATTCCTAAAAACTCAATTTCAACTTTTTTAAGAAAATAAGGGATTAGACTTTAACAAATTAAAAAACTCAAAAGCATGGCACTGAGATTTAGCTTTGCCCGTTTTACTTCTGACTTTCCTCTCCCTTAGTTCTGTGAATAAATTCTTAGACTCTATTGTGATCAAGTAGCTATTTGTTGCTTGCAAGTTCATCAAAATAAAGGGATTTTTTTTTCATCTACCAAGAAGCTCAGTTTTTTTTCCATGTATTTAGTCTTGTTTTTATATTTTAAGTGTTCTCTGTGGGGATCTGACTCACCAGACAAACAAAGCAAGGTTGTCACTGGTCTAGTGGGTGTGTTCGGTGACACCAGAATCAGAGGGCCAACAATGTGAACTGTATGTAATTCACAATTTCTTAGGAAGAATGAATGATGACTGGGTGATAAACCATTCTTTTTTGAAAATATCTTATGAATTGCATATTTGAATAATTTGATAGGGAAATGGAAACTGAATAAATAAAAATCAGTGAATTATTTAAGTTTCTGAATAATTTAAATCCAAATACAAGTAAAATATGTCAGTCCTCCAATGAAAATTCACCATCTTCTTTTCACCTTCAAGCATGTTCAAAATGTCATTGAAAGTCTATAGTCATGCTACAGCTGTTATCAGTGTGTGGTGGGCTTACCACTGTAAATATGTCCCTACCTGCTGCTGCTTCTCATAGTGACTTAGATTTTTCTTTATTTTGGAGGTCATTTAAAATGTTAATTTAAAAGATATTTTAAATTTTATTTCTTGGCAAAATGTTGTTTTAATAATTTTCCATACATGCTATGAAAAATTACATTTGTTGGATTTGAACAACAGTAATTTATGTTTGCACAGGTCTGAAGGAAGAAGTTTGATATTAGTTCCAGTAGATCAAAACTGAAGTATTGGCAGGGCCACATGCCCCCCAGAGGAAAAGTTGCTCCATTCCTGTTTGCCTTCTGATGATTGGCAACGTTTTTGGTCTGTTGGCTCCGTGCAGCGTTCAAGGAGAACATCTTCAGATTTTACCTTACTTTGTATTGACATCACCTTCTCTCCTCTGTTTATCAGACACCCTTTTTCCCTCTTTTATAAGGTCACATGTAATTGTATTTAGAAACCAAGCACAAGCTGAGATAATTTCTCTCAAAGTTCTTTTCCTTATCACATCATTTTGCAGGGAGACATTTTCTTTTTTTAAATATTTTTTTATTGGTTGTTCAAAACATTACAAAGCTCATGGCATATCATCTTCCATACATTTGATTCAAATGGGTTATCAGCTCCCATTTTTACCCCAAATACAAGTTGCAGAATCACATCGGTTACACATCCACATTTTTACATAATACCATATTAATGACTGTTGTATTCTGCTACCTTTCTTATCCCCTACTATCCCCCCCTCCCCTTCCCTCTCCTCTTCCCTCTCTACCCCATCTGCTGTGGTTTAATTCTCTCCCTTTTTTTCCCTTTCCCCTCACAAACTCTTATATGTAGTTTTATGTAACAAAGAGGGTCTCCTTCCATTTCCATACAGTTTCCCTTCTGTCTCCCTCTCTCCCACCCCACTCGTCTCTGTTAAATGTTAATCTTTTCCTCATGCTCTTCTTCCCTGTTCTGATCTTGGTTACTCTCTTTATATCAAAGGAGACATTTTCTAGCATACCACAATAAAATCTGATTTATCAAATATCTGAATGTAAACCTTTGTAAATATACTATTATTGTCTGTAGATTTAAACATTCATATTTTCTTTTTTTTTACTAAATACACTCAAGCACTATGATTTTGAGTTATTTGAATATATAATTACTTGATCAACTATATGAAATAAAATATATAATTTAATTGCATATAATTGTAATATTTGTTTTTTTTTTCAAGATTATCTTTTGTCTTTGATTCTGCTGATGGTCCACTGCTCATTAAACACTTTCTGGACCTTTGCCATATGCTACCCTTAGTTCCATAGGTATGTGGTATAGCAGAAAACAAATGAATAAAAACAATAAGAAAGAAATTTTAAAGCCATAAAAACTTAGAAGTCTGTAGGAACAAGCAAAAGAGTAACTGTGAAGGCATATTGCCTCTAAATTGCTATGCAAATATTATATATTATTTAATAAACCCCGCACTAATCACATAGTCCCTATAGCTAGAACAATATCAACATATATCTTTGTATCATGCTGTTATAGAAGAAAATTCTCTAAAATGTAGGGGTTTAAAAAAGCATTTCTTCTGTCAGTCAACAGTGTGCCTTGGGCCAACTTTTGTGGTTGTTTGCTGGTCTTCTATGATTACTCAAAAGGCTGTGATCAATAAACATGGCTTGAGCTGTATGATCATGAGGGCCACGTTTAGGATACTCATGATTTTCCTTCTGGCCATGTGTTTCCGTAGGATCAACATAGGCATTCTCATAAGGTGAATAAATCCAAAGCAAAAATGGAACAGAGCATGCCCCAGGTGCAGTCACTTTTAACTTTTTACACTGCAAGTTTTGGCTCCCTATTTACCCAAATCATGTCACATGATGAGGTCCTCAGGCAATGTTCAGAGCATGGATATAAAGAAGCATGTATCATTGATTATTGGTGTTATAATATTCTCCCACATTTCTTGTTTTTTTTTAAGCAATTTATGCAGTGTATTTAAAAATTCTTGATTATTCCATACCCGGGACCTAAGGGAATCTTTAATTATTTACAGGAAAGATTTTATGCCCTTGAAAATGCTCAATTTATTAGTGTCTACAGCTTCATACATGAAATATTATTACATTGTTTTAAATTAAAAAGGGTCTTCTGTTTACCCTTTGGAAATTCAAAATATCACTGAACAAAATATTTGGAACAATGATATTACCACTGTACAAGAGTTACTAAATTTCTTAGACATGTAAGCCAAAAGAAACCAGAAAATGTGGATAGAAAACATACTTGCATGAGACTGTAGAATGAGATGCTTTCAAATAATGTACTTTCATAATATCTAACCAAATAGTTTCTTATTAAATCCTCCTCAAATTTCTCTCATATCTGAATGTTCTTGTTAAAATTAACTACCTGTTCATTATTTTCTAACATGCTAAATTTTGTGTTAAGCATAAAGAAAACAATTGAATAGTTTATTACTTCATTTATTCTTGTAAGAATTTGTTTCCTGCTTTATGGACAGAATACTAAGATAAGTCTATACATGCCATACTCTGGACGGAAAAGTAAAACAAATCCACATGTGATTAGTTAAAGAGAATTAGGCTACATAATAAAGTGAAAGTGTCACCTCATTAATTTTACAAAGATAAAATTCATGAATAATAATTATGTTTCATGACATTTATTTACTACTTTGCATGGATTTCAAGAAGGTACACTAAGCACTGGGAAAATGTGCAATTGATTAATCCACCATAAGATTAAAGAATAGAAACACAATTTCCTTCAGATATATAGTATATATACATACAATCTGATGGAATTCTTTTATTTTAATAGAATGGAAAAAATAAGAATGAGCCACATGTGGTGGCTGGAATGCCAGTGACTTGGAAGGCTGAGACAGGAGGATCCTGAGTTCAAAGCCAGCCAGCAAGAATGTGAGGTACTAAGTAACTCAGTGAAACCTTGTCTCTAAATAAAATGTAAAATAGGACTGGAGATGTGGTTAAGTGGTAGAGTGGTCCTGAGTTCAATCATCAGTATCAAAAAAAAAAAAAAAGGAAGAAGAATGACTTTATAATTTTTACATTTCCTTGTATAATATAACATCTCAGCCTACTAAATTATCAATAAATATTTGTTGCAAAAATAAACAAAATGTTGAATTATTGAATATAAAGCTACCTGCCTATTTAATAAAATGCTAAAATTTATAAAAATTATGACTTGAAATAGTTTAATATTGTTGTAGGCTATTTTTAAAATGAACCTGTTATCTGATTGGATAAATGAGTTTTGGTACAGCTACTATGAAAAAAGTTATTTGTTTATCTAAAGGAAAACATTTCATATAAGCCCAAGAAAAAAATCATTCTTAAATACTTCAGTAACTTTTAGTGATAATCTTAGTAACCTGAGCCTGAAAACTTGCAAAAAATGATGGCTCTATTAAAGAAGCTTTATACCATGTATTTTTTTGTGTGTGTTATCTAAAGAAAAAACAATTGAATATTTGTTACTTATGTTATATGGATGTATTAAGACATGTACAGTTTTGTGTCCAAATTATTTATTGTTTATCTGGCCTAATTCATGTAAAGACATATAAAAATGCCATGATTTTTCCAATGTAGCTTCTTTACTGACTGGCACAAAATAGATACACAATGAATGGTATTTCTTGAAAGAATGAATAAATGACAATGACAGCACTCAAGAGAATATTAACATAATTCTGATAGTGATCTGAAAACCCTGACAACTTGATAATCAGCAAAATAAAAGATAGATAAATTCTTAGAAGAAAAAGATATAAAAAATGTATAGTGACTTGAAAAATATCTTCCTTAGAGCTTTATCCGTTAAAATAATTTTCAAGAGTACAAGCAGTATAGTATGCATTGGCTCAGATACTATCAAATTGATACTACTGAAAATTGTGCAAATGCTATCTATAAGAGACAAGGGAAGAAGGATGAAGTGGGAAACTGTGGAACAAAGAGAATTACTAGTTACTCTATAAAGCTGCAAGTATGATTTTCTGCAGAGATTAGCTAGAAGGGTGGGTGTGTGCCAGTGAATGTAAATGAAACCACCAGATAATTTTTAAACAACTTCTATAACAAATGACAAGAGAAACCGGCCAGGGATAAGTAAGTGATTATCAAGCTTAGGGATGTCAAGAAGAGACAGAGAAATGAAACTGGAAGAGCTTAACTCCTGAAGGAAATTCAACAAAAGCTCCTATAAGAGTTTTCAAAATTATTAACTTTGAGGCCGTGGAAAATTGTATAACTTCTAGTGTCTCAGTTTTCACACGTGAAAAAAAAATTAGACGTTTAAATCTGACCACAAACAAATTGACAAAACAGCATATTTTGCTTTTCCTTCAGAGTGAAAACTGAATCCTAAAGCAAGACTTTTGTTAGGGAAGAGGTTTGCCTGTCTAATTGTACTGATTGTCAATGAGAGAGGCTTCTTTTGATAGAAGGGTCCACTTCAGAAGTGAAGTGCCTGAGAAGGAAAGGAACAGACATCAGAGCAGATGAACTTCTACATCTTTATGCAGAAACAATTCTTTGTGAAGTTTAAAACTGAGCATTTTTTTTCTGATCTCATTTTTATCATTTCTGTTTTTGTAAAACTGGGCTTTTATTCTGACCTTTGTTTTTACTGTTGCTATTTATATTTTACCTTTTATAAGAGAGAGAGAGAGAGAGAGAGAGAGAGAGAGAGAGAATTTTTTAATATTTATTTTTTAGTTTTTTGGCAGACACAATATTTTGTTTGTATGTGGTGCTGAGGATTGAACCTGGGTCGCACCCGCACGCATGCCAGGTGAGCACACTACCACTTGAGCCACATCCCCAGCCCACTGTTATCATTTTTATTGGAAATACTTTTCTCCTCAGAAAACTTGTCACGTAAGAGTTATGTAACTGTAGGTGCATTTTAAACTCAAGCTGATAATTTCCATAAGGTTTTTGTGTAGATTAAATGAAAAGATGGCAGTAACTGAAACATGAATGTTATTGCTTAATATTCATTCAAATAATTATTCCAGTCGAAAATTACATGTCTATATTTTAAAATGCATTTCACTAAGTCCTAAATATTTTTAAATTATGAATTGTGCTATTGTTTCTTTATGAAGTTTTCTTAGAACTCTATAAATTAATCATATTATTTGAATATCTACAAGGTAGCATTCCTTGAGAGATAAATTCTCTGAAACAAAATACAGCATACTTATGAGAACAAAGCTTTAAGCATATCTCTAATTTGCTTTGTGAATTTGACTTAATCTTTTCTAGCCACTCAGAGATGCCATAATGAGGCTGGATTTTTAAGGGTAATAATTTCAGATTTTCCTCATTTTCTATCTACAGCTGGAACATTCATATGCTGTGTGCATGATGTATTTTTATCATTTTAGTTTGCATATGACCTTTTCATTTTTCAAGAATTTAAAGGAGTTTATAATAAATGCTCATTATTAACCACTAATGAGCAAAGCCTAAGGTTTTTCTCTGCTCATTCTTTGTGTCCATAGTTTAATAATTTGTTGAGAAATGGCATCTTCCATGTTTTATTCCTAAATAACAACTTGGTATGTGATATTGCCATAATTGAACAAGTGTGTATAAAATAGCCAGCCATAATATACCAAACCCTACTTCCATTTCATAATGTTGAGGGGTTTAAGAACAGTACATCCACCATTTTTAATATTTAGAGGAATGTGTATATGTATATACACACACATAAACAATAGTATTTCAAAAATCATCTGAACAGGCTATTATAATTGAATGTTCAGCAAATTTTACTTGTTTTTTTCTCATGTATCATCAGCAACTCACTTTTATTCTAGTATATATTTAGGCAAGTCTAATTTTCACTTTTTATTTTAACTTTGCATTTTTGTATAGAGAAAATTTAAGCAACAACATATAAGAGTATATGTTGACAATGAATGAAAAAAACATTTCTGAACTACAAATAGAAAGAAAAATAGTTTGGAAACACTAAAGAGAGTAAACACCAGATAATAAAATAAAATTCTTTGTCACAGAAAAGTACTTTGAAAAGTCATAGACTTGAGATATATTTTTAGTGAAACATTGATATTTAATCAGAAGAGTAGAGAAATCTCCTAGTCCCTCACACTCCCCAAATGCAAATGAACTGTAGTATAATATTTCATATATGCCAATTAAAAGTCATAGATGATCAGAGTAAAGAAAAAAGAAGTATTGATATTTTCTATATAAATACTGAGTATACATAAATAAGAAATGGATGCAACAAGATGTGTTTCAGATTTTGGTTTATTTTTTGTATATTTGAATATTTGCATGTGCATAATGAGATATCTTGGGGATAGAACCCAAACCTAATCATAAAATGTTTCATTTGCAATTTATATTAATAATCTCTTGGTATTTTTTTACCATATTTTTAGAGTGCATATAATTTGACTGTGACTTCTTCCATGAAGCCTATTATGACATTTCAACTTGTGGTGTCATGATGGTAATCATAAGATTTTAGATTTTGAAGCATATTGAATTTGGTTTTTCAGATAACCTGCACTTAAAAATAGGTTTAAAATTATTAAGAGGTAAAAATAAAGAGGTAAATGTATGCAATGCTAGCATTAATCAAAAGAAAGCTGTAATAGCTATACAAAATTTAGAAAAAACTAATTTCAAAACACAAATTTTCAGGCATAAAGAAGGACATTTATCAGGTGTTAGGAAGGTATCAACCCTCCAAGAAGAACCACAATGATAGATAAGTGAATGAGGCAAAAGAAACAGACATTATGGGAGAGATAGAAAAATCCAAAATTTTATTAGGAACTTCCACATCTATTTGTTGGATAGATATTTACAAATCAAATTGGTAAAAAAGTCAGTGAAGATATGAATGAGATGTACCTACCTGTCCATTTTATGTAATTGACATTGAATATTTCATCCAAAGACAGTACCATGCACATTCTTTTCAAACAGGTATGGAACATTAACCAAAATAAACCATATTCTTGGCTAAAAACTTGCCCGAGAAAACTTATAAAATTAAAAATAATACAAAATAAAATGCAGAAGTCAAACAAAATATTTTCTAGATTTTCAGTGGAATTAAAAGTATAAATCACTTGAATCAAAGTGTGAAATATGATATATCAAGAAGTATGTAATGTTTTGAACAACCAACAATAAAAATTAATAAAAACAAAAATAAATAAAAGTATAAATCAATAACAGAAACTTGGAAAAAAACTTAACTGTTTCTACATTAAAGATTCTTCTCTAAATAATACATAAACTAAGGAAGTTTTCAGAGAAGTTAAAAATATGTAGGACCCAATGGAAATTAAAATGTATCCTGTTAAAATTTCAGGGACATGGTGTAAATTCTCTCTTCAGAGAAAAGCATGTATAAAGTTGGACCACTGTGGAGTGTACCTGCAATCCCATCTCCACATAAACAGAGAAGGAGCATCAGGAATGCAAGAAAAACCTGGAAAACATATAAAACCCCCACCTCAAAAATGCATATATTTAAAAACTAGTTAAACTGATGTTCTACCTAAAACATCATAGAAAAAAGATTAATATAAACCACATAAGGTAAAAGAAATAGTAACAATTAGAACAGAAGGTGGGAGTGGTTGCTCAAAACTGTAATGTAGCTACTAGGCATGATGAGGCAGGAGGTGCAGGAATTCAAAGTCAGCCTGGGCAACACAGTGAGACCCTGTCTTAAAATTTTGAAAAAAGGTGCCCAGGGATATCTCAGTGATAAAGTGCTGCTGAAGTCATTCCCAGCCCTGCAAAACAAAAACAACAACTATAAATAAAATAAAATAAAATAGAGCAGAAATAAATGAAAATAGGAAACAGTATAATAAAAAAATCTGTTTCATTGAAATATATAAATGACCAGTTTATTTTTATTTAGCAATCAAACTAACCATGAAAAAAGTAATAAGACAAAGATTAGCAACACCAGAAACAAATTAAAATTGATCACCATTCTTGTGAATTTGAGAGGCATAGAAATTATAACTAGTGAATTCTGTGACCAAGTCTAGGGTCACAAATTTTATATCCTTGATACCAGAGTCCTATTGTAAGACACAAACTAAAAACAAAAACAAACAAACCTCCACCTCACACAAGAAGAAATAGATATCCCTGCACCTATTAAATCAATTAAACACACAATAAGTTTATACTAAAAATGTAACAGGTCCTGATTATATCACTTGGGATTTCTTCCAAACTTCAAGTAAGAATAATACCAATTCTAAATAATATGTTTCCAAAATATACAAGGATATATAATACTAGCTAATGTATTTTATGAAGCTAACATTACCCTAATATCAAAACTAGAAGTGATATTCAAAGAAAGGAAATCCAGGTTATATGTATATAACAAACACAGGTGATTCATTTCAAGTCTGCTTCGATATTCAATATTTGTAAATGTTATCTACAATGCCAATTGATTTACCAAGAAAAATCATTATAATCATACAATGAAGAGAAAAAATATTGACAAAGTCCAACAATCATTCTCTATTTTTTAAAAAGTCTCAACAAATTAAAATAGAAAGCAATATTCCTAACTTGATTTTACCTAAAAAAAATTATCTAACATCAATCACAATACAGGAACATGACAAGAATATCTGCCATAACTATTTCTTCAACATTGCAGTGAAATTCTTACCTAGAACAATGAAATAAATAAAAGGATATATTGATTTTAAAGGAAGAAATAAATATTTGTTTATTTGAGTATGACATAAATGTCTATGTATAAAATTTGCAATGTACAAAAATCTCAAATGATTAGCAAATATAGCAATATTACAGGATGCAAGTTCATTTAGAATGAGTCAATTTCTTTCCTATATACCAGTGAACAATTAAAATTTTAAAAGTTTTATATGCCATTTACAATACACACCAAAAAAGAACCATTTGTGTATAAATCTAATAAATTATATACAAGGTCTTTACACAGACTACAAAAACTATTAAATAAAGTAAGAGACATATAAATAAATTGAGAAGTAGTCAATGTTTAAGGATTAGGATATTCATTTTTGTTGAGAAGTGAATCCCTTCCAAATCAATTTAAAGATTTGAGTCATTACAATGAAATTCTAAGAAAATTACCTCCTGACTATCAACAAATTTGTTCAAAATGAGTATTAAAAATCAAAAACCTTCAATGACCAACACAACATTGAAAAGAAAAACAGGAGTACTCACATTCTCTATCTCAAGACTTAAAGAAAGTGATGGTGATCAAAAGACTGTGGTTTTGTGAAGGAGTAGACACAAAGATCAATAGCACTGAACAGAAAGTCCAGAAATATACTCCTAAAAGCCACTGGACTTCTAAATATTTTCCCAAGTAATTTGAAACTGATGTTCTACCTAAAACATCATAGAAAAAAGATTAATATAAACCGCATAAGGTAAAAGAAATAGTAACAATTAGAACAGAAGGTGGGAGTGGTTGCTCACAAAGACCTGTATGTGAATCTGTATAAATCTTTATTTACCATCTCTGAAAGCTAGAAGCAACCAAGGTGTCCTTCAGTAGCCAAATTGATAAACTGGTACATCCATACAGTGGAATGAATTCCATAAAAACAAATGCATTATCACATCACACAAAGTCAAAGATGACTCTTAAATTCATATTGCCAAGAAAAACATCCAGTGTACAAGGGCTACACAATGTATTATTCTATTTATATAACATCATGGAAGTCAAAAACACAAAGATAGTTCATAATTCATGTTTCACAATAGTCTAGAGAAGTCTCTGGAGATTACAAGAAGTGCAGCAGATTTTCTTTTTTAAAGCAGTAAAACTATTTTGTTGAGACTAAAATAGTAAACTAACAACACTATAAATGTGTCAAAATCTATAGACCATTATATTACAAACAGTAACTTTTAATATGCAAACTAGAATTTTTATTTAGGAGATAAAATGATCTAAAAATTGAAAGAGAATGTGACAAAATAATCTCACTGTTTGACAAATGGTCAAAACTGCATCACTGGTAAAGTTATGATGAGTGACATTGAAAAATCTAAGACTGAAGGCTAAAGAATTCTGATAAAGTCGTCTTATGGCTTAATAGTTCTTAAACACTATACTGGGATTGAAGAATTCCTAAATGGAGGACCGATGCTAAGAGGTAGTTTTCTCAGTAATGGAGTGAACGTTTTTCATAAACAAGAAAGACTACAAACAATGATGTAGGTGGTAAAGAATTATAGATGTGATGTTACCCTGACTCATTCTGAGCCTAATGAAGCCACCACAGATGGTTACACACTGCAACACTTACAGACAGATTCTGATGCTCACACATGTATTTTCTTGTTCTATTATCTGAAGACCTGAAACACACACCTGCTAATGAGAAGCACTTTTACCTTCCCACAAATTTGTAAGATAATTTCCAACAAAAAGAAATAAGCCTTTTTGAAGAAATGGCTAATTCCAGAACTCTGTCAAAATAGTTTATAAGACAAGACTGGAGATTGCAGTGGCAGACTGTAAGACAGTGTTCAGAATATACTAAGAACCAAACACACACACACACAAAAAAAAAAAAAAAAAAAAAAACTATTGAGGATATGCAAAGGGCTATACGAATGAATGGAAATAGGTTTATGAATAAAGTAACATTGAATTATAGGCCAAAATATCAAATATCTATGAGTCCATTGTCACATAAATAGATGACTAAATATATAAATTGAGAATAGACACATATCTCATGCAAAATTAAAATGTTTTATGATGAAACTCTGCTCTTAAGTCACAGAACATAGCTCCATGCCTCTTACATGTGGGCAACATGAAGAAACTCTCTTGCAAGAACTGCATAAGTATTTGGGGAAAATTAGCAATGTACAATAAGAAAACGTGAAAAACTAACTCAGCCAGAGGATAAAAGTTAATATCAACAGTGATGTCATTTGAATAGCATATCATTCTGATCTATGTGAAGAGAGTGGCACTTTATCTCTCTGTTCTTCCCCAGAACACATCCTCAGTCAAATCATGAAGTGAAAATATCTGACCAATACCCAGTGAGGGACAGTCCACAAAGCACCTGATCAGTAATCCTTCAGACTTCCAAGAACCTGTGAAGTAGAAATCTGAGAAACTGTCACAGCCATGAGAATCTTAGAGTGACCATATGCAATGACAACCCTGCATGGGATCCTGAACGGTGAAAGCACATTAGGTAAAAATAAGGAAAAATACAGATTTTAATTGACTGAAAATTATCAGTACTGGTTCATGTCTGTAATCCCAGCAGCCCAGGGAGCTGAGACAGGAGGATTTTGAGTTCAAATCCAGCCTCAACATAGTGAGGACTTAAGCAACTCAATGAGACCCTGTCTCTAAATAAAATACAAAATAGGGCTGTAGAAGTGGCTCAGTGGTCAAGTGCCCCTGAGTTCAATCTCTGGTACCCTAACAAAAAATTATGTAAGAGTAGGGAAAACTAAATATAGGGTATTTATATGTATATATATATACATATATGTTCATATTTATACATATATAAGTTTTCTGCACTTAGTAATTTTAAAAGTTTATTTTTAACAGTTGTTTTATTACTATAACAGCAATACAATGAGAGAGTGGCAATAGTATTGGAAATAAAGATTATTTATATCTCGGTGGAATTATATTGACATAATAGGGCAAGTGATAGGAAGGTTTTGTGTGTGTGTGTGTGTGTGTGTGTGTGTGAGAAAGAGAGAGAGAGAGAGAGAGAGAGAGAGAGAGAGAGAGAGAGAGAGAGAACAAAGAGTTTAGAGTACATTAGAGTCCATTTAACAACAGAAATATTACATTCAGGAAGTGGAATATATAGATTTGGATCTAATGAATTCAAAGCCAATGAATTGCCAGGAGTATATATTTAGAAAGTAGCAAATACTACTTACTTATGAATATGTTTTATATATAAATACATATATATATATATATATGCTATAGGAATTATATGTATGTATATTGTGTATATAGATATACACACATAAATTTAAGAATTCTTTGAATGCTATTTTCTATAGAGATAAAAATTGCTTCATGAAAAAACTCCAAATGTTGATGATACCAAAACAAAGAAAGAAATGAAAACAGAGTGAGAACTCAGTGGAATTACCTCTGTAGAACATGTGAGGGTATAAAATACTTAAAAAAAAGAATGAACCGAGGGGTGGAAGCAGAATTTGAAGATGAGAGATGACAATGTGCTTAAAACCATGGAAATCACAGGAAGATGAAAGGAAAGGTCGTTGAGGGTTTCAATTTTGAAGTTACTAGTGAGCTTCAAAAGAGACAGACTTCAGGCTGTTAGTCATGAGTGAGTGAGGTAGGAGAGTACAGTACACTGTACCTCATTACTGACTGAAGTGTGCATTTCAGAATTCTGTTAAGGTCCTGGCTCTGCCACTTGCTTTTGTCTAAATAGAGGCCTTTCATTACATTTTTAAACCTGATATACTAATTTACAAAATAATAATGATAATTAGTGTCTCATCAATGTATTCTAAGAATTAAATGTTTATAGTATAATTGTTAGCATAGTGTGTGCTCAGTAGAAACTATATTTTAGTTGTTGCATTTTTTAAAAATGGTTACAGGGCAGAAATTTGGAAAGAAAAATTTGATAATTGTTACTGACCATCTTAAATCATTCAGTGACCATATATATATAGTAATTTTCAATCAGGTCAAGCACCATATTCAGTGAATGATGTATTGGGAGAAATATAAGGTAAGTAAATTACTTTTGGAATTTGTATCTTTAGTGTTGCTAAAGGTTAAGGTAGGAGTGCACTCAAGGCAGCTAAAAAGAAGTGACATTGAACATAACTGCATTGAAAAATAAAGGCCAAGGTTGTATTTAGATGACTTATGTGAATGCAGTAAAAGGTATAATGCAAGGTGGTTTCCTATATTTGGATTACTGGTAATACACACATGGATATCTTCAATTTTGTAATAGAGTTCTATTTGTACTGGGGAAAAATCTTGTGTCATTCAGTCTTGACTCTTGGGTAAGATATTGGATATCAGAAACAATGGTGTTATTTTCTTGATTAAGTATAATAATATGTTGTATTATGAACCATAATTCCAAGAAGTTCCTGTTGTTTTTATTTTTCATTGTAGAGTAGTAAATAACAGTGTTGTGGTTGGAAAACCATTGAGAAAATACCAAGAATGGAAGTTAACATTAGATTTATTTAACTCTCCATGAATAAAGAACTTTACTTCCTATTCATTTTTTATTTCTCAACTTTGCACAAGTTGTTTGGGTATCAGTACATCCCATAACATTAATTTTAAAGTGAGACAATAAAAAATGTGATTAAACATAAATACCTAAGGAATTTCAGAACTTTGGAAAAAATAGAGATTCAGACTGACTGTTATAAAAATATGTGCACTAAGAATTTCAAGAAACTTGAACAATGTGGTGGTTCATAAAAAAATTTAGACTTATTAACATGCAATGGCTAATATATAAGTGTATTATTTATATAGTGTAACATATATTAACCAACCATGAGGATTTAGTCTCACTGTTTTATAACAAATGTCAGAGACAAATTATTAAGGTTATCCAAGTCTTTATATAATTGTGACTGTTTATATGTCTCTGCCATAATTAGACAGAGTGATGAAGATAAATAACATAATGTTAAGGAAACAAATATTTATGAATCATCTAGAAATGCTATTTTTATATTATTCGTATATGCACATCAGTGTATTTGTATTTTTACACAATAAAGAATGTGGCATATTGTCTAATAGCAGTCAAGAGTTTTGGGTAAATGACTGGAAGTTTGGTGGAACTCATATTGCTGCTGTTTGAGATTCTATCTTCTCAACAGAACACTTAAAAGTTTCAGAATTTGTTCATATCATGTTTGGCAGAAAACTGAAATGAGATCTGAATTTGAAATGGAATACATTACAATTAAATCTATAGTTCTTTTTCCTGTACTCATTTGAAGCTCATAATGTATGAAAGAATAAAAAAGTGTAACTATTTTTAAAAAGAAGCTACAATTAACATCATCACAGAAAATGAAGACTCATTTAAATATGACTCATCTAAATATAAGAGCAGAGCAAGCAGGAAAAAAAGAGAACTACCAAGAAAATTATTATCACGAAAATAGGATAAATTATTAAAAGATACAAAATTAAATACAAGACAATGAGCCATTACATCCAGACCACCAAACAAACAAACAAACAAAACAGCAACAAAATAATGAATACCAGAAAATCTGCCAGAAGTGAAGGTTCTGAGGCTGCATATTTACAGAAGCCCTCATATATCTAGTCCTAAGAATTAGGAAATTCTCATCCTTGGCTCATTAGTATGAAATTTTGTAACTCCGAGGGTAAGAAAAAAATTTTAATATCATCCAACACAAACCATTTCACATACACATGAAAGAGTAGTGCAATCATATTTGTCTCTTCAGCTGAGTTGTATGCCAGAATATGATAGAATACTTAAAATAATGAGGAAGGAACGATTACAACAAGAACTGAATATCCGCACAAGCTGCTGCAGTTCAGGAGGCAAAAATAGATATTTTCAAGCAGGGAGTGATTTATACAATGATCCATTGTACAGGCATACTCTTTGGAAGGATACTGAGACTGTTTACTGATTTTTTTATCACCTCGTTTTTATTTCTAGTCACAGTTTGACCACCTCACATATAATACATATGCAGTTACATCTGTTATTAGTAATTCTCAGTTTTATACAATAGCTATTGAAAATTTTGCAAAGATTTCTATAGGGAATAGTGAATATCTTTTAATCTTTCCTTTCGATGATTTATTTTTCCTCTTTGCCTCAAGATCTGGGCTGTAGCTATTTTCGTACTATTTTCTCTCTCTTCCTATGCACACCTAAAGAACTTCCGCATCTGTATTTTAAAAATGGCTCCTTTCTGTGATAGAAGTGGAAAATTTTAATGTATGATCAATCAACGACATACTTCAAAGATTTCTGTGATTTATGACTTAAAGATCTCTATGAGTCTCAAGATTTTTTTGTAATCCACAAATGATTTGATGGACTTGTGATTATAGCTAGAATTTAATAGCCAATAAATTTCAGAGGAAGCTTACAAAACATTAGGGTGCAACAAATTAAATTTACCACAGTGACCACTAGAACATTGAGAGATGAAGAAGGAACTTGCCTCCTTGGACATTACTAGCCAGAGACAGAATTTGGTACAAAAGCAATTTTATATTATTTCTAGTGTATCAATCACAAAGTTTCAGTGCTAGATGTTGATAAATATTCTTTGAATAAAATCAAAGGTAGTATATTTAAAAATTTATAAGTAACATACTTACTTATATATAATATGTACATATATATTTCTATAAAGATACATATGCAAGACAATAAAATTATAGTTTAATTATAGTTAATAGTCAATATTTACCCATATAAATATAAATTATTAATAATTTTATATTGCTTATAGCTTGAATGAAGTTTTGTGATTGTTAATATAAATTTTTTAAAAAATTGACTGGGTTTCTGGTTTAGTGAGAGAGTGCTTGCCTGCTACATTGAGGTACTGGGTTTTATATTCAGCAGCACATAAAAATAATTTAAAAATAAAGGTATTGTGTCCATCTACAACTAAAAAATATTTAAAAATAAAAATATTGATATATTAAATCTCTTTTTTGTCATAGCATAAAAAGTATTCTGTAACACTTCTAATTAGTTAATACTAACAGATCTCTTTCCCCATATCGATTTTTCTAGTTTCCCATTGTAATGAAGATTATTTTCATCACTTTCTTTTGACATAATTGGGTGGTTGGCTATTAGAAATCAAATGTTTTTTTTGGTTAAAAAAAAAGGTTGCTGTGATGATCTGTATTGTTGTTATATGCCAAATCCCTATGCTGAAATCTATCTCCTAATTTGTCTTTGCGACTGCATTCAATGCTAGGGACCTAGAATAGATAAGTAAGGTAAAAAAGAGGTTACATGACTAAGACCAAATCTAATATTCAGCAGGTTCTTTTAAAAAAGTAAATAAAAACATAAACACAGAGTGAAGACAATGTAAAAACACAGAACAAAGAATTTATCCTAAAGCAAAGAGAAAGGCCTCAGAAGAAACCAACCCTCCAGAACTGTAAGGAAAAGCACCTCTTGTTAAGCATTTCAATCTTTGATATTTTGTTAAAGTAGTCCTACCACACAAATAGTGTTGAAAATGTAAAAGAGATAGATGTCCTAAAAATAAAATTTATTAATATGATTAAAATAAGATCCACAAGTTTCATACTTTGGCTTAGTATTTTAGTCACATGGTTTCACATAATCTGCCCCTCCTAATTTTCTTCACATCACATGGCTTCTGTTGAATTTAGATCCAATGATATTCCTTTACAAAATGTCAAATGCAATAATTTCTGCCAATAATAATCATTTCAAAAGGGAATGATATTGCACATTAACCTTCTTCAGGAGGTTTTTCTTCATTACATAGTGAATCATGTTGTGTGGGCAAATCTAGAAATTATCTTAATTTTTCTCTTGGGAAAGATGATGATATTATAAGCTTCCTAAAAAAGTATGTAAATATTTCCCAAAGTGTACTATATTAGAAAGTATTATACTACATGAATATTGTAGTTCTCAGGAATGAGACTGAAGTAAAAACTGGGTGATGAGTAGAGGAAAGCAAGTTCATCAGTCATTCCTCAGAAGGAGAAAAGGAAACTATGCAACTGGTAGAAAGAGGAAAAAGATGGGAAATGCAGATTTGAAGGATCCCATTGCCATAGTATCAATAATAGATAATTTTAAAGTAAGCATTTGTGTGTGCATATGGCTGAGTATAATTTACCAGTTATTCATATTTCCACGTGATTTTCCCATATGTGAATTCTTGGTTTTATGATCTTGTAAATGTTAAATATATTCATAGATATTTTAAAACTAAAGTTAGATATTGATCTTAGATTTCAGATGGAACTACAACAACTTTAATTTTCTAATTATACATAGTGTTTATCTTTCAGAAGACACATTTATAGGTTTAATAATGAGAAATATACAACTTTAATTAGTTAATATCTGTTATGTGTATTTCTAAATAGTATACAATCCAGTTGAAATTAACATGAGTGAAGTTTACTAATATGCTCATTAAATTGAATATTTCTTAGGAACTTGTATCAAATTAAAAATCTATTTACAGGGAAGTTGTAAAGGATGATGAATCTGAGGATTGTTCTTTGTGAGATAACAAAGAGTTAACTCTGAGCTGTAGTATAGAATGGCATTCACAAAGTACATGTTAGTAAGTGCATCAGCTGACTGATTTTGCATTTGTGTCCCTTTTAAGATTTAGTCATTGGATTCAACATTCTGAAGTCCCTGACTTATTTGTTCAAAAACATAAAAAATATTTAGAGATATATCGTGCATCTAGCCTATGTTATTTGATATGTATTTTTTTCATTGGCCAAGAAAGAATCACTAGAATGTAATAAAAATCTAAGAAACTGTAATGAATTGCTCTTTATCTATTTAAATTAATAGTTGTTGTTCCCTTTGAAAATATTCATAGAAATAGAAGCTGGTATTTTATCTACAACTGAGAGTTTAAATGATTTAGTGACTTTTTAAAACCAATTTCCACACACCACTACAGTATAAAACAAAACCAATATTTATTTTAATGTAGAATTTTAGCCCTGAGGCCTCCCTTTATAAAGAGGGATTTTTTTCCATTTCTTTTTTAAAATTTTATTTTTTTGGAAAAAAACTAATATATTAATTAACATTTTTTAATATGAACTGATGTTACGATCAAACATTGCTTTTCAAATTCATGGCTTACATATTTAATTTGATATTATTATATTTATTTCAATTTTCTGAAAGGGTAGGAAAAGCAAATATGTCTTGGCATACAGTTTTAAAAAGAAACACCTTTGAATTATAAGAAGATGGAGATCAGAGTTTCCTTTTTGTCTCAAAAGGAATGAGAAGAGTCAGCAGGGTGCTATTGCTCCTTGAAGATGTCTTTGTTTATTCCTCTTTATCACTGAATCCTGCAACCACATCACAGCAGAGTGTAGGGTACACCACTTTAAATGATAAGAGTTTCAATAGGCACTTTAGTGGAATTAAGAAAAATCTAACACTCTTCCACCGTGATGCCACATAGCTCTCTTCGTTGTAGGTTGTCATATCAGTAAATCGTATTTAATAGGCCTGAGCATGTCTCAGCGTGTTTCTGAAATAACAAAACAAAGCAAGTACATATTATAGGATTTATCTTGTGTCAACAGAATAAACCAAAACTGACAGTGTGATAAATACAGCCACTTGCTAGAAACCAGATCGTCAAAAGAATCCTGCATTATAAAGCCTGTGTGTGTGCGCGCGTTGATGTCTACTTGTGTTGCTCCTGTTAAAAAATCTCTCCTCCTCTGCACCTAGCCTCCGCCTCTCCCTAAGTGACTTTGTCGGGGTTGTAGCTCTCTTCTTCATGGAACATGTCAGCAAGGACCTTGAAGCGCGGTCCCCAGTCCGCCAGGTAGTCGTAGTCCTGGTCAGCATCAGTGGCCAGCTAGTCAATGGAGCTGAGCGACCTGGCTAGCGACCCTGCGCCCTCGTAGGCGAAGGTGGCCAGCGAGTCATAGGGCGGGGCAGCAGGTCCAGGTCGTGCCCCTGCAGCCTCTGATGGATGAAGTCCCTGATGTCCGTGCTGTCTTCTACCGGGGGCCTCTGGCGGGGCAGGCAAAGTGAGTCTGGCTTGATATCCCTGCGGATTTTGTTCTGTTCGAATGCTGTCGGGTTTCTCAGCACCCGGATGTCGAAGGCCTGCGTGTCCTCCTCTCCACCTCCTTCATCGTCATAGTGAATAACGTTGTCTCTTATGTCTTCCTTGGAGGTCATCAAGGTATCCTTCTTCCTCTGCCTGCGCAATGCGATGTACAGCACAACTATGGCTGAGAGGAGACAAATTGCAATTGGGGAAAAGAAGGCAGATGAGTCATTTATCATTCCAAGAAAGTTAAAATTGATCAAGGCATGCTGTTTCCAAACTTAGATTAAAAACACTACAATCAATAGGAGCACGTATGTGTTTATGTTTTTCTCATTGTCTGAAGTCAACAACTTTATTTGGAAATGATAACAAGAAACCACAGAACAGTTATTCAAAATATCATTTTTGCCCTTATATTTCCATATTTTAGATTTCAGTTTGACAAAAATGCCGGGGTGGGTGGGGGTGGGGATGTTCTAACCATACAGAGTTGTAAGAATTGATACCAAAAAAAAAAAAAAAAAAACTTAAATATCATCATCATCTGCAAGATGTAATTATCATGGTTAGTTTCCAAATTGTAGTATTCTCATTTGGAAATTGGAAATTTGTGTTTTTAATGAAATAAATAATTTTTTGAGGTAATCAATTAAAAATAATTAGGGGAGCAAAATCCTTTTGATTTACAATGGAAGAGTCTGGAAGACTCTTGTCATAAAACTAGAGAGTAGAGAAGAATACATCATGATGAAACTAGGTTATTTCACTTTCTCCAAAATTAGAGTCAGGGGATTGGAAGAAGGGAGGGAACCTAGGGAGGACTTCTGTACACTGGGACTTTGAGAGAAGTTTAACAGCTCTGCACTTTCTCTATGACTTAGAGAATCCCCAAACCTAAGAGACTGTTGTTTGATTGCCTGGGGAGTATGTGAGAGACTGAAAGCCTCATAGAGAATTCCTGAATGCAAACTGGTTTAGGAGTCATCATGGCAATAAAGCAGACTATTATAGACTTCCCTGAAGTCCACCTAAAAGAAAATCAAGTAACACTGAATTCTTGGGCTTCCCATCAACTCACAAAGGAAATGAAAATGGCAGACCTAGTGAAGTCTGTGATTGGTTACAGAAGTCAAAGAAGTGGATATTTAAGCAGACACCATGGAAAGATGAAGAGTGCCAATATTCACTACTCTGTTCGAGTGAATTCACAGCCTCTAGAATAGCACAGGTATTTTGCAGGCATTAGGAAGCATAGAATGAAGGAGTGCATGGTAGATTTCAGGGCTTTGTAATGATGAGCAGACATGTTACTTGCTACCCTGTTTCAAGGTAGCAATACAAATAGACCAATACACTCCCAATGTGCCTTCTCATTTTAATCAATTAGAAATAATTAGGGGAGCAAAATCCTTTTTACTTATATTGGAAGAGTTTGGAAGACTCTTGTCATAGAACTATAGAGTTCTTTCATCATGATAAAACTCGGTTATTTCTCCCCAGGCAATCAAACAAGTCTCCTAGGTTTTGGGATTCCCTAAGTCATAGGGAAAGTGCAGAGCTGCTAAATTGCTATGAAATTACTCTGGCATTCTAGTAGTCACAAGACAAATGAGCAGAATGAGAAAGGAACACTTGATTTGAACTTAAACCTAATTGATTATGTTCAATTCCAGATGTTAGAATTTTTTTGAATGTGCTCTTTTAAGTTTTATATCAACAGCACAAATAGATACTAATAATTATTTATTATAAATTATAAGGACATAATATTTCATTATGCTTATGAAAGTTATTTAGATGTAATTAATAATACACATGTAAATTGGACTACAACTTTATCATTCAAGACAGCATGAACATTTGTCTCAAGGCATGTTCCCACAAGGTATCATCGAATTCCTTACTCCATGTTCTACCTCCTACAAGTGGTTTAACAGTTTTGCTTTCTATCCTATAGTTACTAGAAAGTGTTCATCTTTTTCAGAATATTTTTTCCTGAATGGAAAATATGCATATACAAACTTATCCCACAGTGCCCACCAGTGTATCTGTTGTAATTTGATTTTAAAGAAGTGATGCAAAATTGAAATCTCTCTGTACTAGTGTGAATATGGCAATAAATTAGAAAGTGAAATAGAAAAGCTGAACAGTTGATGGGAGAGGCAAAGCCCTGAAATTGGTTGACAGTCACTATCACAGAGATGGTGAACACATTTTACTTCAGTCCTTTTCCTTTGTTGTGTGCCTAGATATTTTAGTCAGTTTTCTTCAGAGTAGGAATAGTTAAAATTTTGATGTGAGGGGATGTGGGAAAATTGGAAGAAGAATTGCTTCTGAAAGGCAGTTTTAACTGAAGAAAATAAAATTTGGGGATTCCTTTATATTCTATTTCTTTACTGCCCTTTTCTTTCTTCTCTTTTCAGAATTTGAGAGCTTTTGTTCACCTAGTACATTTCTTAGAAGACTATAGGATCTTTTATTCAATTGTAGTAATACTAGAATATAAAATGAATTGAGAAATTGTTGCCAAAAAATAGATATTTTTAGAGAGAATCTCATTTTGCAAAGGCCACAAACTTGAAAATCCAGTTTTATATTTTAAATTATGTGATTTATGAGGGATTAAATAAAAAATATATCTCACAAAATATTGTAATATAGAAAAATTATAACAAGAAGTGACAGCTCACTGAACAAAAATCTATTTACATGGTAAACTGAGAGGGAGAGCATGCCCGCTCTAGAAAGAGAGAGAGAGAGACAGAGATAGAGAAATTGTTGCCAAAAAATAGATATTTTTAGAGAGAATCTCATTTTGCAAAGGCCACAAACTTGAAAATCCAATTTTATATTTTAAATTATGTGATTTATGAGGGATTAAATAAAAAATATATCTCACAAAATATTGTAATATAGATAAATTATAACAAGAAGTGACAGCTCACTGAACAAAAATCTATTTACATGGTAAACTGAGAGGGAGAGCATGCCCGCTCTAGAAAGAGAGAGAGAGAGAGACAGAGATAGAGACATAGGAGTGTGTGAGAGAGAACTTGATCAATGTTGAAACTAACCTAAAAGTATAATGAAACATAGTAGGATTTCAATTAAAGTGCCAGTGCTCAATCCAACAGGCAGAAAAATTGCTTCCACATTACAAGACAGGATGGTACCGTCAGAGTCACACCTACAAACACGAATAGTCATTGTGTTTGTACTGCTCTGGATAGGGTAGCTGCTGTCTTCTATTACAACAGGGAGGAAATACAACTCTTGCTGTCTGTGGCTGTATCCATTTCTTCTGGTTTCAATTCCAGCTGTGTTGTCTACAAAACAGGACATTCAGATAACATGGTTACTGTGAGTTTCACTTCAATTCTTTAAGTTGGTATCCACTAAGTATAAGAAAACCTTCTTGAACTGGTAAAATGCAACCTTATATTAGTTATGTCATATATCATCATGAAAACTGCCAGAAAAATAATCCTTAAAGAAGGAGGAAACACTAATCTTGTCTGCTGCAAGAATTAGCTTTTGTATTTGGAAAAAAATACAGAATGTTTTATGAGAAAAGAAGTCGTTGGGTTACTCTTTTTTCTTTTCTTATATGAAAATGTCATTGAGGAAAAGAATATTTCCACACATATTAGCATAACAAAAAATTAAAGCATTAATCTGTTGAATATCTTATATAAGAATCTATTCTTTAAAATTCATTAAAAATCTATTGATGGAGGCTATGGTTGTAGCTCAGTGGTGGAGTTCTTCCTTGCCTAGCATGTGAGGCATTGGGTTCTATTTCAGAACCACATAAAAAAATAATTAATTAATTAATTAAAGGTATTGTGTCCATCTGCAGCTAAAAAGATTATTTTTTAAAAAATCTATTGACTCTTTCAGATTAAACTTGTGATTTGTCCTGTGTTTTACATGGATCATTTATACATAAACAAATAAACATGTTTATATACGGACCCCCCATATTCACACATTCCATAGCCATGGATTGAAAATTTGAGAAAACAAGCAATGGAAAAAAATTTCCATTGCTATACATAAAGAGTAAAATTGACTGTTTATTTTTGTATCGTTTACATTGTGTTAGGTATAATAAGTAACATAGAGATGATTTGAATTTTTCAGAAGGCTGTGCACAGATTATGTGTAAATACTATGAAATGCTTTATAAGAAATTTGTATTTCTGAAAACTTTGGACTCTATGGGTGTTAGGGTCCTGGAATTAATCCGTAACATACCAACAGACAACTGCAGGTATGAGTGTGTGTGTGTGTGTGTGTGTGTGTGTGTGTGTGTGTGTGTGTGTGTATGCATGTGTAGGTATTTAAATGCTTTCACTCTTGCACATCAGATAAAAAAAGAGAGATGGAAAAATACATTCCAATTATAAATGTAAAAATACATAACAATTTGTGAAAATCATGAACTATTACCACTTTAATGTAATTACAAAGGAAAATCATTTTAACTTGAATAAAATTAATAGTAGTGATATTTGTAGAAATAAAAGACACCAAAATTCCATTTCATATAAATTTAATTAATGTTTCAATTGAAAATATTATTTTGCATTCATTTGCTCTTTTCTTATATGTTTCTATACATGAAAGCATAAATTTTAGTTTATTTGAAAACTCTTCATTATTATTTCCAATAAACTCCCCCCAAATGTTTTATTTTTACAAATAAATTGACATGTAGTTTATTATTTATCAATATATTAACATTCATAATTCCCACTTGAAAATAGATTTAAAAATTAGAAAAATATATTACTCAATAAAATATAAGTCTGTTAAAAATGTTATCATTTCCATTATGTTACATTGTACTGTTTGTAGATACTCAATGGAGCCAACAGAAGTTACTGAAAAATGGAGTACCTTGATGAACAAAGTATACATGTGATAAGATCAGGGTTTGTTTTGGTAAGATTACTTTGTTATTATTGCAGACATAACACTTTAAAATTAAGAAACAAAACTTAAAAATGCCAGGTGTCTACTAGGATACTCCCAATTAAATTTATGTGTCAAATGATTGTGGGGACAATAAGGATAGAAAAGTGGAGACTAGTCGAAGCAATGCTAAAATCTTCAGCACTTGATGTTTTTCTACATGAATCTGAGGAAAAGGAACAAAGATTAAGTGTTGTAACCTGAGTGAAAATAATTAATAGTTTTATTTGTGTAGCAGTACTGAGGATTGAACTCAGGAATGTTCTACCTCCCAGCTACTTCCCCAGCCTTTTATGTTTTTATT
This sequence comes from Callospermophilus lateralis, assembly GCF_048772815.1. Classification (NCBI taxonomy): domain Eukaryota; kingdom Metazoa; phylum Chordata; class Mammalia; order Rodentia; family Sciuridae; genus Callospermophilus; species Callospermophilus lateralis. The sequence goes on along the minus strand of NW_027511570.1, from coordinate 4,086,811 downwards.
TTGACACGGGTCTCGCTAGTTTGCAGAACCTCAAACTTGTGATCTTTCTGTCTCATTTTCTCGAATAATTGGAATTACAGAAATGCACCACAGTGTCTAGAATCTTTTGGGATATTTAAAATATTTATTTTCAGTTTATTATTTTTTGAAAATAGATTGCATGAAAATTGTACATTGTCAATAGTGAGGAAAAAAAAAGATATAGTAAACCTCATTTCCCCACTTAAAACATTTTCTGTACCCTAAAAAGTGTACAAATATAGCTTGCAGTAAAGAAGAGCAATAATTGACATTAAATTCTGTAGCAGGTATATGTGCAGTCTATAAGCAAACACTGCTCCTGAGACCAGTGGGTCTGGTCCATATTATCATGATTATCTTGGTCTTCCAACAAAGATGGATTAGGGGGGCATAGCAGATACTCAGAGTGAGTAAGTGATATGAGCGTCAATCTTATGATCTGGAAATCTGATTTGTCTGCATTATATTCATGAATTAAACCAAGGGCATCCTGCATTGGGCTCTATGAATTCTTTCTCCATCCTCTTGTCTTCATCTTCACAGCCAGTCTCACACAATAATGCAAAGGTGCCAGGACTAATCTTTTCTCCCTCTCATGTCTTTTCCATATTACATAAGACTGATCTTCCCAAAATGAAAATCTGAACATGTTATACTGTTGCATAAACTTTTCAATGACTTATAAAATTACTCTATTTGAATTACTATACCTTTACCTTATTTATAAATAGTGTGAACATAATGACCTGATTTGTTTTGGACAGCTCTATTTTAGATGGGTTGCTCTAACTGAAAACTATAAATATTGTCTACTTCTGTTCTCAGAAGTGTTACAATTTTCATGATAAAACATGTGCTTGTTTTATTCATAAAATCCTTCAACTTTGGGATGCTGTTTCATGTACAGCTGTTCTTCAGTCATTCTCACTCAACTTTCTTTGGTGACAATACATGGGTACTCCAATTTCTTTCTCTAATTATTTAAAGCAAACCCAGTTTTCTCAAAACATCCTTGGGCGTCTACCAATAATCACCATCATTATCATCCCATTATAATTTAAGTACTTAGTTCTAGAAACAGAATTTATTAAAACTTTAGCTTCTCACTACCCAATATTATAAAAATTGGCATTTTAATTCTTATTTTTTAGCATATAGAAATTTTGAAGCCAGGAGCAGTGTGGCACATGCCTGTAATCCCAGTGGCTCAGGAGGCTGAGACAGGGGGATAACAAGTTCAAAGCCAGCCGCAGCAAAGGCAAGGCTCAAAACAACACAGTAAGAACCTGTATCTAAATAAAATATAAAATAAGGCTGGGGATGTGGCTTAGTGGTCGAGTGCCCCTGAAGTTTAAACTCCAGTGGTCACTTTATTTATAAAATCAAAAAAAATTTAAGAGATAAAAATGTCAAAGCAAAAAACAAAAACAAACAAAAAGGCAAAAAGCAAAACTATAATTTGCAATTACTTAATAGAGAACACATAAACCTTAATATAGACAGTTCCCAACTTCATGGTTAAATATTTTTAGTCCATATGTTGTATGAAAGCATACCCATAGTATGAAATTGTTACCCTTTTCATTTTTAGTATGATATTTAAAAATTGCATGATATATTCCAAACTTTATTCTAATATAGACAATCTGTTAGATGATTTTGACCAACTGCAGATTAACAAACTGTTCTAAACACATTTAAGATAGGATATGCTAATCCCTGATGTTTAGTAGGGTAGGTATATGATATGCATTGTCAATTTAGTATATTTTCAACTTTATGATGAGTTTATGGAGACATAATCCTATCATACATTGAGAAGCATCTGAAATCCAGTATTCTTTATGTTTTTTGTAGTGGATATAATCGTGTCACATGCAATAGTAATAGCAGAAGTAGTAGCAATGTTGGCCAGGATAGTAGTAGAAAGTAAGTGTAAACATGGTATATGAGGGGATAACTAAAATTATAGTGGCAGAAATATATTATAACCATTATGTTTTATACTTCATATACATGAATTTAATACAAGTAGGGTGAAGTTCTCATCGTTTAGTACAATTTTCTGAGCGTCAACCATTTTGGTATGGCCTGGGAATCATTCTGATTACAATATCTACATTAGTAACCAGTGCTATACTGAGTGTTATTAAAATAAAACAGATACTATAGAGTTACCTATTTGTATATACAAGAAATATGCATGGGAGCCAAAGGATATATTTGATAGGGACAACTTTCAATTTGTCTGGTAGCTTTTTACATGCATGGCTCATTAAGAGACATTCCTTTGTATGGTGGAAATACATTGGCCTTCTAGATAGATCCATATAGATTAAATATTTAACTTATTACTATTTAGGCAATGTTGGATTTCTCATATGTGGATTTCTTTATTTTACAAAATTGAATGCTTTTAGGAAAAGTATTGATTCCTCTATGTGTGCCCTGTGAAAAAGCTACTTGAAAAAGGTAAATCTTTAAGTGTTTATACTTACTTCTGAAGTCACGGACTGTAAAATTTGGTTTGATGGCAGCCTCAGGGGATAATCTAAAGGAGAACTGCTGCCCAGCAGGTGAAAGATCACGATCTTCAGCACTGACTATCTGAATTATCTGAAACAAAGTAAAGATTAAACTTGAAGTCAATCAGTTTTGAAAGGAACTTTACATAACAGGTTTATAAATCCATTTAATGAAGTATACTACAGAAATTATACTTTTTGAATTTATTTCAACAGGCCAATTACTCACACATAATTTTTTTAACAATTTTCTAAATGTTTACAGGTTTTAATAGCTGGCTCAATTATAGGACACAGGTTAATTCTAAATCAATATATGTGAAACTGAAAAGCTTAACAGCATTGAAAATTCTCACTAATAAGCAAAATGAAATTAAAATGTACTTGTTTGCATTTTAAATTAGATGAATTAAATTCTTTCCAGCCTAAACCTGAAGCTGCTTACTGGAAACAAAATATTTGATTATCTAAAAGTGCTAGAAATAGCAAAATTTTAGAACTGTTGTTTGTTAGAATGAGTTTTATTTTCATGTATAAAACAATGGGAAACAAAGAAAGAATGTGTATATTGTTTCTGTTGTTACGCTAATTTTCCTTCATTGGTTAGGAACAAAAATATGTTTTTATAGATTTCCATAATAAGCATTACAATCTCTATTTCAAAAAATGTTCTTCACTGTCATCAAAAGTAGCACATAGTCTAGTTAAATTCCTGATATTTCAGTAAGATGCTCTTAAATTTGAAAATAATCAAAAAGTAATTTCTCAGAGCCAAACTATAACATTCATAATTCACTACATAGATAAGCAAGTTACAATGGCTTTAAGTGATTAGACAGTCAGCTCAGTGGTAGAGTGCTTACTTAGCATGCACAAGAATATGGATTCCATTTCACCAAAAACAAAACAAAACAAAACAAAATCAGAATGGCTTCCAGGCACTTTTGAATCAACATATCCAAAAGCTGTGTGCCAGAAAGACTAATTTCAGGAAGCATGTGTGGGAAAAGACAAAGGATATGTGCTGATCAGAGGATCATGCTTTTGAACTAAATTTCAATCTGGCAGAGGAAGACGTTATATTCAATTATGGCAACCTGCCATAATTGTGTAAAATATTCATCATATGGCTGATGCTATTAAACTGATGCTTTTGATTTTTGTTTTATTTCTGGTTTTTATTCCTGGTTAAATCCAGTCTCCGGACTACAATTTACCTTCCCATATATTTGGGCACACAGAGAGATACCTAAATAATGGATAGATGAATCACAGTTGTTATTGGCATTTATGTATCAGTGCAGCATTAGTACCAAAATTAGGGATTTTGGATTCTGGATTTGAAATTTTAATTTCTTACCATAGTGCAAACTCTTTGCACAGAATTTATTTTCCTTGTATAATTGTCATAAATGAGACTTTTATAATTCATCATTAGACAATAGAATATAATAATTTAGAAAGAATCTTGATACATATCCTGAAAAATTAACTTTTTTGACTCAGACCAATGGACTCCAATCATAGAATTTCACCCCTAAAAGTTCTGTACATTACTTAGGGACCAATATTTGATTGTCAATTTTTATTTTGTTTTCTTAATGTTGTTAGCTAGTGCCACTATTAAATTAAAAAAAATATTTAACAACAAAATATCAAGAACATATTTTTGAAGAAAGAAAATCATCTTAGGACAGCATATAGAAACTATTAAAGACATTCATTTATCTGGAAACGTTATTTGGATAGCACTGCCCTGAAGAAAATAACTCTCACATAAATTTTCACAGGCTTACATAAGACCAACTTATTCCCTACTATTTCTCTCCTTTTTAGAAAAGTACACACACACACACACACACACACACACACACACACATATATATATATATATATATATATATACATATATGTATTTTATATATATTCAAGAATAATCCAGAAAAGAGAGCTATTTGCTATGCATGGTTTGTAGGCCAGGGGCACTATAGTTGGGTACCCAAAGCAGAAAATGGCAATATATCACACACCCTGCAAACTCAAGGGACATTTCAGCACTGTGCTTTGAACATAAGTATTGAGGAGTAGGACACAAAAACCCAAAAGATATTTTTTGATATAGAGTTCGCAAGAACACAACAGATTTTTCACTACTTTGTCCACAAATAAGAAAATCTGGTTGATCTCTAGTAACATGGACTTGTATCAGTATTTCAAATCTTTTACTTTATTAGACAAATAGAGCTAAATAGAGCTCTGTTCCCAGAGGCTAATTTCATTTGGAGCATTATAAGATTTTGATTAGTCTGATATTATTGATATTCTTATGTATCCAGAAGACAAAAAATGGCTTTTTTATATACTTTGGCACAGTGGAGCTCCTCAAAAGTGAAAAAAATAGTTAATTTGTAGAAGTTTTGTAAACTTCTTTTAATTTTCCAATTATCAAAAAAATTAATTTATGCTCAAATACTTATGTAGCATCTACTATTAAAAACATTGGAGCAGAACAAGCGAAACAGACATCCATATTGTGGATGCTTTCAAGGTGATAAGGTTTAATCCATTCTGTGACTATTATAAATTAATGATGCAGATTTCTTATTTGAGGTATCATGATGAAAATATGTAGTAATGTAATTCATTTAGTGATTTCCTCACATCATCTATGAATGATTGGGACAACACAGTCAATCTAGAAGTCTCCATGCTTATGAAAATGTAACTTTACTCACCAAAATGGTGTCTGCTTGACACATACAATTACTGAGCACTTGAAATGTTACTAGAGTGAACATGGGCTCTAAATTTTATTTAAACTTCATATAATAGTTATATTGATAGTACATATCACTGGTGCACAGCTTTTGGACAAATAATCTACTAAGTAGTATTACATGCACAAATTGAAAGACAGTAAATTTTAAAGCGTGCCCTTTAAAAATATTGTTTCAAATGTAAAATTTATTTCAAGAATTAAAACTCATTCAATTTACCTAAGTAAGTGGTTATGTTATTTAAAAGTGATTGAAGTTTACATCAATATATCAGCATAGAGTGTTTGCTCACAGTTAAGTTCTTTAGAAAAGCCACAGTAAGAGAGTACAAAAATGGAAGAATGCATAATCCAAAGAACTTACTAGGAAATCAAAACTTTATTTCCCATGGGATTATTTTCACATCCATATTCACCATAATCCACTCAAGTTTAATATCTCTTATGATTTATTTTATGAGGACTTGTTCTGAAATATGAGCATATGCACATGTATATATGTCTGGACTTAGAGTTGAAAATATACACATATGATGTGTCTTTAAACATTTTTTTTGGCATGGGGCAGTGGGTTCTGGGATTGAACCCAGGGTTTTTTTACCAATGAGTTACATTTCACTTTTCTCTTTTTGAAATAAGGTTTCACTAAATTTCTGAGGCTGACCTCAAACTTGTTATCTTCATTTCTCAGCCTCACAAGTCAATGAAATTACAAGTGTGTACCACCAATAGTTTTATATACTCTTGATTCACACTATTTCTAAGATACCTGTCCTGGTTTTGCATTTTCACAGAAGGCTGTCTCATATGGCACAGATATTTCTGGAGGAAATTCATTGACATCTAAGACATTAATTAGTATGTTGACTTTGCTGGTTAATAATGGATTACCTGTTGAAACATAAAAACATAAATTATGATTAAAATTGTTTTAGTTATTCTTTCTTCAATAAAGAACATCAGTGCAACACTGATGCTTAGGTGTCAGAACACAAACAATGCATATTACCAGGGTTCATCCCTGAAACTCACCATTAGGTAAGACCAACCACTTAGCTGGCATTTTATAGGTTTAGGGCATTTCTGGTGGAATGACTTACCTATCTTACCAGGATTAGTTCACAAGAGTAATCTTTGCCATTAGCAATATTTTTATTAGATTAAAAAATATAGTTTTCTAAGTTTTATAAATGTAGTGAAAATTTTACTCTCTGCCATGTTTTACATCATAAATGACCCTTTTGAAATTAATCATCTCAGAAGTTTCTTCCTGAATAAAACAATGATGAGTATCAAGAAGAAAGAGAAATTGATTTACATAAATCATAATTAGAAAAATAGCTTTAAGGGAGTAAAATCAAGGAATATCATAGAAAGCTAGGATATCCTGAAATTAATTGTTGATTATATGAAAGAAAAGAATAAGCAAACTTTTGTTAGAGAACAGGTTCTTTCTACTGTATCAAAATAAATCTCAACTGAAAAGGTATCAGTTAAAATCCCATCACAGGGTTTGGGTTCAACCTAATAACTTACCCTTTGCTACCTGTCATTTGCTGAAGTATGCTCTAAATAATTTATTACAAAACATAAAAGTATTTCTTACAAAACATAAAAGTATTATGTTATAAATAATTAGTTTAATAAATTATAACATAATACTTTAATATTTTGTAAGTTTTAGCTTACAACATACAAAATTTACCTTTAAGAATTTAAAGATGAATCAGTTGTCTCAAATTTTCAAAGGCCTACCCAGATCACACAGCTAGAAGAATGGGGAGTTAAAAATGTAAGTCCAGGAGTATGAAAATTGAAAGACGTATATATTCTACCATACATTCTGTCTTGATTCTTCTGTAGAAGAAGTTAAATTCTTCTATAGTGTTATTGAAAATTCAAAATATTTTTATACACCTCTATCTGGAAAGCTTTAAAGAAATGAGTACACAAATATTTTGAATGACTGATTGTCATAAGTCTATAAAATTCAGTAGAAAGAAATTTTAAAATGTTGAATGTTAACACAAAAAATATCTACACGTTGCCATATGTCACTGTGAAATCTACTCATGTATACCAGTATGGACAGAAAATATATGAAATGAGGATACTTGGTGTAATTATGAAAAATATGTTGTTAATCTTGAAGAATGATTGTGAAAATACATATGATGTAGACATTGATATTGGTGAAAGCATACTAACTTATTTGATAAGAAAAACTTTGGCTTAGTTTTCAAAAGTTATTGAACCTTTCTTATTCAGTTATTTCACTGAGTTTCCCCATATAAAACACAGGATATCAATAATTCCTACCTCATAGATTTGTTGTATTAAATAAGATGATGTTTTACATAACTTTCAATGTTTTGGTGAAATTCTTATTATTCTTATGACCAGTTATATTCTGTGGAGATTAGCTAGAGACAGTTATTTTATTAGTACTTACATTTATGTAGTGCAGAATAGGGATAAAAGTCAGTAAATTTGCTAAACTTGGTTTAAATTTCTAAAGAAACTGTATATCAACAATAAAAATAAAACAAATGCTTAATACTTTAAAAAGTAAACAATGAATCAACAACATTCTAAAACACATTATACAGATTAACTCATTTATGGTTCATGGTAACTATTATATAGACACTATCATCAACCCTATTATGCATATGGAACTCTTAAAAAAATTGGCGAGTTGTGACTTTTCCAAAAACCACAATTGAAGGTAAAAATGCTGACTTGGAATCAGATGTTCTGGCTCCTTAGTGCTTCTCAATTCTATTATTTATTATTATTTTTAAAAAGCACACTGATAATTATACAGCCACTTAAAATAGATAAATAATTTATATTATGTCTTAGATTTTGCTGTTAAGAAGAATGACAACCTGTTCAACATCTGGACAATGGGAAACAGTCTACTTCCTATTTTACATGGTAAAGTGGGTTCAAGTCCAGAGCCCACATGAAGAGGAGAATTTCTTTTCCACTTTTTTCTAGGGTAGGAGTTTTATTTCATTAGGTTACAATGAGAGGGAATTTCTTCAAGAGGAGACAAGTCTTATCCCTCAATTGTATTTATCTTAACAATCTACTTTTATAATATATAAAAAGATTATCAAAATGAATTCAGGCCTACATTCATTCATCAAAAGTTCTGGGTATTCTTTGAATTATTGAATTATTGCCCTAAAATGTCATTTTAGTTGATGTTTTCTATGAGTAAATTTTCACAAAAAAACATCAATACTGTAATAACTTATTGTTAATAATGTTACCCCAGGGGATGCTTTAAGCGTTTTAACTAAGACAAATCTTTGTTGTGTGAAACAATTCTGTGCACTGCAGGACACCTAGATTTCCTGAAATTAAATGTCAGAAGCCAGCATTGCAAAAGCCATAAAATAAATGTTCAGTCAAAGATAGAGGAAAAACAATAAAAACAGCATGTTCATATTGCTGAAAATGAGTAATGGGTTTATGGATTTAATTCTGTTATTTTTTCTCTATTAAATACATTTTTAATTTTTCATAATTAAGGGCTTAAAAACAATATACTGAATTCCTTAGTGCCAAGCTAGGTAGGAAGAACATCTCTGTTTGAGAACTACTGAAGTCTAATAAGCCTTGAAATTTTGCCATAGTATATAATTTATAAAAGTAATGCAGCATTCTTTCATTTAGGTATATAATTTACTAAAGTATGTTGACAAAGTAATGACATATTTTCTTTCTGACCCATCTAATCTATATTACACAGAGCAATAATGAAATTTCATTTAACTTTGATTCAGCAAGAGTATAATGACCAAATATTTGACAACAAAATTATACAGGGTTTAGTTATTATTTAATACTTAAAAAACAAATTCAATTGTTGGCTTAGTAAACATTAAACAACTGATGTCACACATAATTGTGATGTTCCTAATAGACTGTTTAAATTTCCATTATCATTAGTCTACTTTGTTTATATTTTAATTATCTGCTAATTAATAATTTGTGGTCCATTTATGATAACCAAGATATAATTCTGGTCAGGTGCAGGGTGCACATATGGCTGCTTTGAAGGCTGAGACAGGAGGGTCAACCAAGCCTCAGCAATAGCAAGGCACTAAGCAACTCAATGAGACCCTCTCTCTAAATAAAATACAAAATAGGGCTGGGGATGTGGCTCAGTGGTTGAGTGCCCCTGAGTTTAATCCCTGGTACCAAAAAAAAAAGAAAGAAAAAGAAAGAAAGAAGAGAAATAAAAGAAAGTATTCTGTATTTGTCTCTCATGCCTTCAAAATATTTTGTCAGATGTTTGTCCAAATCCTAAACGATATTGCAGTCCGTTCTCATGCTCACTCAGTGAATGAGAATTAGAATTGCTTATTCATATTTAAAGTACAACTTTAAAATAAGGAAAAAGAAAAAAAATTACCAAAATCAGAATAAAATAAGAAATATATTTTAATCATAAACAAAACAAAATATTGTAAAGAAATATGATAAGTTATTTTATTGCAAAAATAGTAAAAAAAATATGGTCAAATTCTTATAAAGATTCAAATGATCAAAACTGACAGAAGAAATAGGAGACATTTGTGTTCCTAAAACAGGTATGAAAATTTAGGTATAATGAAAAATCTCTTCACAATTAAAAGCCTTTTTCCAGATGTCTTTACTAGAAATTCTATCAAACGTTTAAAAACCAAATAGTGTAAATTCTTCAAAATAGAGGAAACATTTATCACTTGATAACAAAGCCAAACAGAAACTTCACAAGAAAGCAAAAGTACAGACCAGTATATTTTATAAACAAAGGCCTTTACCCCCTAGCTCAGCAACAGAACCCACTTCAAGCCCTACCTGGGCGTTACCTAGTGGGAATGGGCAACCCCCTGAAACCCAATCCTTGCCTTATTTGGGTGGAATATTCTTGAATATCTTTTCCCCAATAAACAGAAAGTTTCCCGTGTGCTCACTCTTTTGTCTTTCCAGGGCTGGAGCTGACCCTTGGGTTCACGGAGCTGAGACATCCTGTCTTATGTTTCTGTGATGTGTGGTTAATTAACCATTTTCTTAGTTATTGATAGAGTCAGCTCCTTTGATCCCTGTTCATCGCCAGTCCATCTAGGTGGTGATAGGAAAGGGGAACATTCTCAAGGCAAAAGCTGAGTTGGTCCTCTCAGAGAATAAGAATATTTCCTTTCCTGTCTTTAATTTTATTGGGGATCCCAGGGAAGTTTCCAGAGAATCCTACCTAGGTCCACCTCTTGTCTTGACTGATAGCAGGATGACATTGGACTTTCAAGTCCTCACTGTCATCACAACTGTAGGTCACTTTGGACCAAGCTGCCTGTACTCACAGGAAGCTGTTCTTATAGATTCTATGATTTGGGTGGATCATACTTTTCATCCTGAGTTATAGGATCTGGTATGTGTAAAAAGCCCCCCTTTTCAGAGAGAATAATTTGTATTCTAATTGGCATTTGGGTCTGCATTTTTCCTTTATATAATAGATAGTGTGCTGAGGACTGTTAACATATTCTGTCAACTTAAGCCAGGCAGGACTGCAGGTAAATTGGCTTTTAAAAAAGAAAGCATGTGGGAATTAACACAATTAGTACATTTAATAAAACTATTCCCTTCATGTTCCCATAACTCTAGTCTGCCTGTTATCAATTGGAAATTAAATCAGAAATCTTTTTTAGAAACAGGTCACTAGTGACTATTCTTTATATATAACATTGATAATCCTAGATAAATAAGACTGTTACCTAAAGAGAATGTAAAATTCATGTAACTGTACTATTCTCTCCCAGGTCTTCTCAGTGCCAAGTGGTTTCATAGAGAGAAAACCGAAGGCGATACATTTATGGAGAGCTCTCTTTTACATAGTACCTTGAGACTCTGTACCAGATTTAAATTTGCCATAGTGTCCTAGTGATCTACAAAATTTTAAAATTTTATATCTATGAATAGGTGAGAAAATGGGCAGAATCTTCCCTAAGATTTCTGCAGAAGCCAAAGCAGAATTCTGAGTCTCCTCAGTGTTTTTATCAAATCCTGAGATCTGAGATGTCTATGAAGGAACTGAAGAGCAAGAAGGCATGCTGCCTGAGATTGCCCAGGCAATTATCACCTCTCTTCCACAAGTCACCTCATAATGCACTCCAGCCACCATGCTATGGGGAAACCCCTTTCAGAGCCAAGAGAGAGTTTTGCAGTATTCAGCTCTGTAGATACTCAATAAATATAGTCAAATAATGCAACATTTCTTAGAACCAAGTGAGAAGTCTAATACAAAATGTTTTGAAAATTGTAAAGTTCTAACAAATACCAGGTTCTGGTTATATTAATAAACATGGGAGCTACTTTGCTTCCTTATTTAAAAATGACAAGAGCTTGGAATAGCTATATCAGTGAAAATTCCATTTTGTGATTGTGTACTAAATTATAACTACAATCACTTCAAAATTGGAATTGTAGCCTTTTATACCAAAAACTGAATTATAATTGTACAAACTGAGTATGATACATGTAAATGAGTGAATAGTAAAGGCTTTCTTTGGCTTTCCTCTTTAAACCAGTTCACTTCTAAATTGCAAGTCAAGTTAAACTATGTTTAATAATAGCTCTGTTTAGTGGTGTGATCTGCAACTAGACTGAGCAATCCATAAAAAGGATTTAAATTATTCATAGATGCCTATGGGAAAGTCAAATATTACCTTTTGTGCTTCTGGTTACAAAATGTGATCTCCAAAGGAAAAAAAATCCCTAACAATACCACTAATCTTTTTATTTTTCATAATGAAAACTGTATGAAGAGTAATATATATATATATATATATATATATATATATATATATATATATAAATTTAAAATAATATGAAGTATTAGATACTTTGAATTCCTTGAGGACAAGAACTGTGCCATATTTATCTTGACATTTAGAATATAACACAGTGCTACTACATGATACTCAATTAAATATACAAACAAATAAATATAGTATTAAAAACAGACTAGGCTGAAAAACTAAAACAGTTTCTATGGAGTTGACAGGTTCTCAGTGTATGTTCCCTGAATTAATCCATGCTTAATAAAATCTATACACCTATCAATTCTATTTTACTTTTTGTAAAACCATTTGTAATATAAAAGGTTATTCTCAAATTACTGCCTCTATAATAATTACAACAACATTAGATTAATATTTTATGGTCAACAAAGAATAAGAAAAAATGCTAAACATCACTAATCATCAGGGAAAAAAATCAAAACCACAATGAGGCATTTCATCATCCCAGCAAGAATGCTGTCATCAAAAGACTAAAGATAACAAGTGCTGGGAGAAAATAGAAAAAAAGGACCCCATGTACATTGTTGGTGGGAATGTAAACTAGTACAGCCATTTAGGAAAACAGAATAATAATCCCTCAGAAACTTCAAAATTGGGCTACCATATGATATAATATTTCCACTCCTGGGTATATACACAAAGGAAATGGAATAAGTATGTCAAAAAGAAAAAAATACACTGCCACGTTTACTGTAGCCAAGCAAAAGAAACAACAGAAGTGCAACACTTGATAAATAAATAAAGAAAATTTGGTAGATATTTACAATGGAATATTATTCAGCCATGAAATTCTATTACTTATGACAATAAAAATAGAAATAGAGATAATTATACTGTATACTTCAGAAAGCTAGAGAAAGGATTCTGTTTTCACCATAAAGAAATGATTAATGTCCAGGCAATAGATATAGTGATCCTGATATAAATATTACATAAGTTCAAAGATTTTGAGATATTACTTGTTATTCCACAAATATGTATACTTTTTAGACCTTAATGTATTAGTTAAAGATAAATGTAAATAAAATTAATAAATGAACAATAAGTAATTTGAAATATTTGAATTTTGAAAACACATAAAATTCACTAATTAATTTTATAATAAAGATGATTTTATACCAAAATTAATGAACAAATGTCCTTTGGTAAGTAATTAAATTTCTGAAACACCCAGTTACGGAGATTTAATAAATCATTAATAGTTTATATTTCTATGTAGTTTTCTTTCATTATAATCAACTAAGATGCAAAAGCAATAAGAATATAATGCACAAAATAATCAGTTGTGTTTTAGCCTCTTCTATAATTTCTTGATTATTCAAAATGTGGTTTATAGCTCCTAAAAATATTTGTTCATTTCTATGCATTCATGTCTTGTTTGTCCTTCTACCTCCTCATCATCTTTTTCTTCTAAGGGCACATTTTCAGTTTACTTAACTTTTCTTTTTCATACTCACTTATAATCTATTTTGTTGATAAACACATATATCTACTGAAATCGAACACAGCACCTCATACATGCTAGGTGAGTGTTCACCACTGAGCCTCAACCCCAGCCCCACCAAATATATTTTTCAAAGCTAAATTGTTACTGAATTATGACAAGTATACACAAATGATTTCAATGATTTGTATGAGGAGCAAGCATATTCTACCCTTTATGTTCAAAACTAAGCTCAGTGTTTGCAAAACACCATTATTTCTGTTTCTCTGTTCTACATCAGTTTACTGCACCCCTTACTCCTATCTCCTACCTGAAACCTGACCCCTAATACTGATGTCTCACTCCCCACCCTGTATTTTAACATTAAATGAGTTTCAATTTTCATCATTTTAATCTTTCCATTTTCATCCACTGTCAACGCTTCATAGAACACTCAAGTTTTTGTCTTAAATTATAACAAAATTATTTATTAGCTTTTTCTACTGTTCTCCAAACCTGCTTTTCTTAAATCCTTTTAATTATTCTTCAATCAGCATACATTTTCAAAACTACAATTCATACATCTATTTCATTTTTTCAGCTTTTACCTCTTCATAATAATATTGAAATATCACATAGGCTGGAACAGAACACAAACCTTAATTTTTTCTCACCTTGATTATCTTTATTATAGGGATGAGAAAAGTATAGGGAAAGAGACAAAGACAAATACAAAAGAGTGTCACCTTTTACTCACCCTAAATATTTTCCATATACTTATTTCTTTTATATTCAATTACTTTATTCTTAGTATCAGTGCTTTTTCCAATCAAGAATGAAATAGATGATATTTCTAGTATCCAATATACTAAAATTTTAATATCTTTTCCCTGACATTATAGTTAACATGCAGCAGTATTGTGGAGGTACTCCCTGATACCTCTTTCTCTGCTCCTACAGCACCCTCCTTCTTTGCTTTCTTTTGATTGACATTTTAACATGCTATTTTTTTACAGTATACTGTGCTTTATGGTCATTATTCCATAAGCCCATCTAATGAAGTTTTTTTTTTTTTTTGTTTTATAAACATTAAAAATGGCATGTTAAGATATACTAAGGAAAAAATAAATGAAAAAATATTAAAATATTGCTGTCTTATTTATACTCATGATGAATAGTTTTGAGACTCTAATGAATAGAAGGTATAATGTAGTGTTGGTGACTTAAATTGTTAATATGTAATATATTTCAAGAAAGGTTGAACATTCACAATATATTAATTACAAACATATCCATGTAGTTCATAATGAGTAATATACCTTGGAATCAAAGATGTATAAGATAAAGACATTTCTTCTAAAAGTTCATGCTAAATTGATAATATCACTCTACAAATATATTAGATATGATATATCATGTCAATGTAATAGTTTTGATATTTTTTTTCTATTCTTGAACTCTGTCAGGTTAAAGGAATATTTCTGTGTTAATGGAACTTTATCATATTTGTATAAATATATATTTGTTTATGGATTTCAGCAATTAGGTGAAAAGTTCATCATGTAGTTTTTACTTCTTGAGAAAACTGATACTAATTAAGTAAAAAATAAGGCTGACATTAATGTTGTACATGTGATTTTGTTGAAGCAATTATATTGATTTAAAGTACTCTTTAGCAGTTTGATTATGTTAGTATAATCATAAGCAGTTGAAGGTTTAAAATAAAATATAAGCTCTCACAACATAAATTTGGATTTTATTATATTTGCATAGCATATAATAGTGAGCAAAATGTAAACATTTCTAAATTAAGTTGATGATCGAGATAACATTAATGATTATTTTTTTCATGTTATATGATACACTGCAGAGCTTTATGAAATAGTTTGAAAACTTTACAAGTGATTCATTCTTCACAGTATCACTCTTAGAACTACTATTGAAATGTTGCCAATTCTAGTATAAATAAAATTTATTTTCATTTGAGAATACAAATTAGTTTCAAATAGTTACTTGGGGGAAGAAAAAAAGAAAATTAGAAAATGGTAGACAAACTACCTAGATTCTACCAGGAATCTATGAAAAGGCTTCTATGAAAAGTAAGAGAAGGTTAATTATCTGGGAAACTGATGGAAGAAAAAATGACATGGGCTTAGAATCATAAGCAATTGCTCCATGCCATCATCAAACCTCATCTCTGCTGAGTAGTGACAGGTTTCAAATTTTTATTTCCCTCAATTTGTGCTCATCTTTAGGACACTGGAGAATTTGGCAACATTCCCTTTGTACATCCAACTGTCCCACAATGGTTGCAGTGTCTGATCTCAACATGAACTTTGATGCCTCTATGACTTTGCTTAAGCAGTTTCCCCACCTGATGTTTGTTTAATGACATAGGGTGCTTGTTTCCAGTACAGGTTTCTTGACAATAATCCCAGAAATTCTGATCCAATGTGACTTGAATGTACCCAAACATCTGTCTTATAAAAAAAAATTATCCCAGATGACTGTGATACTTGTGATCATAGTTGGGGAGTAGAGGAACAATAGTAGGAAAAAAAAGGCAACCCAAGGATATTACTTTTCAACAGCATGCATAGAAATATTATAACTTTTTTGAAAAGTGATCCAATCAATGGGGGAAGGAGAGTAGGAGAGTACTGCTGGTCAGACACCACAAAGAATTCCAACTCACCCTTGTCACCAGCTCCCTGGTCAATCACAGTGAACCAGATAATACACTGTGAGGCAGTCAGTGCTGGATTAAAGAAATGCATTCCAAATCCACCAACAAAAAAAAGTTGGAGAAATACATGCCTTTTAGAAAGGTGTTAAGCAAAGGACATACAGGTAGAAACAACAAAATGAGGGTAGACTCAAACATATTGGAAAAACTAAATTCTCAGTGAAGCTTTGGATGGCTGAATGAGACTACAGACAATCTTTCCCCTCTATTTCCTCTGTACATCCAACTGTCCCACAAAGGTTGCAGGATCTGATCTCAACATGAACTTTGATACCTCTACGACTTTGCTTAAGCAGTTTCCCCACCTGTAATCCCCTCTTCTCCCTATGACAAGGTACATTTTTCCGTAAGTTTCTTTAAGCTTTAAAGTTTTATGTGGTGGTAGGACTTATTGTTCCTTGTTCTTACATGCACACAATGTATGTGTGTGTGTTTTAATATTTTAAACACTCAGTTTAAATTAAAAGTTATATGGGATATAGTGAGAACACTTTTTATTTTGATTTGGCATTTAAATCATTTCACCAGATATTTGCTTCTCTCACAAAATTTTCAGGACTTAGAGGCCAGATAATATGGTTCCTAAATTTTCTTCTTTTTAAAATAACTTATTTAGTTGCCAAGAGTCACATAAAATAGTCAACCTTTTTAAAATGGTCTATAATTATCACTGCCTTCTTTTTACACACTTGCTTTACTCTCTGTTTTTACATGTTGTTTAGATTTAGTAGTTTGCCTCTACTGAACCAAAATGTGGCAAAAGCGATGTGATGCAATTTCTCAGAGTAGGTTATAGAAAGTTCAATTTCATGGAGTTCAGGTTGAGGCTCAGTGGTAGAGCGCTTACCCAGTATATGTGAGGCACTGAGTTTGATTCTCAGCACCGCATATAAATAAATAACAAAATAAAGACCCATCAATGTCTAAAAAAATTACAAAAAGGATTAATTTTGATCTTTCACACATTCTCTGTCTCCTGTGTTTGTTTTGATCGCACTGACTGAGAGTTGTAAACTGCCCTAGAAGCTCTCATTTACAGGAAACTGAGAACATCCTGGGAACAACAGCCTCTGAGATTCTAAGTCTCAAGTCCATCATCCTACAAGAAACTGAATCATAATATCACTTATGGAGTGAACTTAATTAAGGTCTAATGAGAGAACATTTAGAGGACTCATTTCACCCATGAATGAATAAATGAGATAATAAATGTTGGTGTTCTATGTGACTGAATTCTGATGCATTTGGTAACATAGCATAATTATCTAATATCCCAAAGTTAACTAACACCACACCTTTAAGGAGAGGTCTCTTTTCTACTTTCTCATAGGCTTCCTCTGCAAAGACTGAGAACCTGCTGACAAACAGCAGTGATGTGCTTGAGAACGCATTTCAAATCTTCCTCTCTTAATGTGTAAATATGATTCCCAGTCTCATGTCCATCTATTTTTGGAAAAATTGTTACTGGTTTGTTTTTGTAGCATAGCCAGCTCATTTACAGAACATCTGTACTATATTTTTTATTCAAAATGCATTTGAAAATTACCATGACTATTGTTATTACTCATTTAAAATAAAGGAAGGAAGCAGAAGTTAGTGGATACGCATCCCAAAATGTATTTTGGAGAGTCAAAGGGTCCAAACCCAGGTTTGTCCTCTTTAGCTGTGTGGTGCTGGGCTATGAAGAAATGTCTCAAAGCATTGATTTCTTCACTCCTACATCATGGATAGTAATACTAACCTTGAAGTATTATCAAAGGGGATCATATGAGTTAATGGGTACACAAGTATTAGAATAGTTTAACTATTTTATTATTACTTCACCTTGTCTAAGAATATAATTTCATAGCTAGTTTTTTGGCATACAGAGAATCATTTCAGAATATTCTGCCAGGGGCTGGGGCTCAGTGGTAGAGGACATGTGAGGCACTGGGTTCAATCCTCAGCACCACATAATAATAAATAAATAAAATAAAGGTATTGTGTCCATCTACATCTAAAAAATGTTTTAAAAAAGAATATTCTGTCAAAAGGTCATTTATTTTTACTTAAATCCTTCATCACTTTAAAACCACATAGTGGTCAGTCAACCCTTTGCAACTTCTTTCTAGTGTTTACTTAAATATGAATTTTATGGAATTAAACACAATTTTAACAATTATAACTTATTTTAATTCATTAATTTGGTTAATTTCTATCTATACTTTCACTGCAATGTCCTTAAGTGCCGCAGTCTCTGGCTGGGCACAAATCACGAGTCTCCACACAGCTTGTAGATTCAAACAGCAATTCTTTATTCCTGAACTCACACCGGCCGTCTACAAACACGTTCTGGGGGAATCCATGTTCTCTGCCCAAATCCACTCTCCTGTCCAAATCCACTTCTCCCAAATCCTCTCTCTGCCCAAATCCACTCCGCATGGGCTTCTGTCTCCCAAAATATACTGTCTGACCCTAAGCACTCAAGAGGAACTCAGCAGCAGGATACGTCCTATTCTAAAGGGGGAACACCCTAATCTCCTATTATGCTAAACTGCCCTATTCTAAAGGGGGAACACCCTAATCTCCTATTATGCTAAACCGCCCTATTCTAAAGGGGGAACACCCTAAACACGGATCCTGCCCTGGTCCTTGAGCAAGGTCACCTTTCAGAAGTCCTTCCACTAGACAACATGGGAGTAAGCTGGCAAGGAATTTGTCATACCTACTTGGCTGATGGCTCCCAGCACTTAAGAATTAACATTATTTATAGTTTTCTCATAACCTACAACAAATGATGTTTGCACAAATGGTTCTTAATATAGTAAATAAAATAAATGCATAATTCATGTTGAGCTTGAATTATAGTAAAAAATCTTATAACTTGATTTTTCTGTACATATGAAAATCATATCACATGTTCTATATTAAGTAAAATAAGTTGTAACATAAAAATATCTTCATGCAGACACCTTAAAAATTGATTACCAAACAATTAAATTTCAACTCATGAACTTACACAAATATATGAAATTTCACAAAAATAGCATTTAGGAAAAGAGTTCATTGATTTTTTTTTACTTATTTCATAATAAATGAAACCAATCCATGTTATTATTTGAATATCAATAAGAAGAAAATTGTCTCTTATGTAATTTGCATATATTATAAATATGAAATAAATTATAGGACTTCAGTGTCATGGTCACTTACCCTCTTTAACTAAGGGCATTTGTTACATTAACACCAAAATATTTAGATACATTGGCCTTTTGAAATTTTCTGATAATTTGAATGAGGTGAAATTTTGAAGCTTCCCTCTCTTTTAAAATTCTTGAGAATTATTTGGACCTCTGACTATAGCAACACTGATAAATGATTGATTTTTAATTAATTTAAAGTTGTTCTGTCATTGTACCATTTCACTTAACCTGAGAGGTTTTAATAGAAGAGTCAGGTCAAAACATATACTAGTTCAACCTGAAGTTTGGTCTACTTAAACAATTTCATTCTTCATGCAAGAGCAAGTAATGGGTATTTATTTCTCATCCATTCACTATGATACTAATATCTGATCAGTGGGATAGCTTGATCAATGAAGTCAGCTTAAGGAATTGGAATATGAATCATGTTTACTTTAAAAGTTCATTTGCAAAAAATAAAGACTCAAAATTACCTATTTTTATGGAATCTCTAATTATCATGTGATGATATTTTGGCATGTTTATTTTGTCCTAGAAGACTTCTTTGATGGGTCTAATATCCATTCAATCGTCTTTGAACAGATACTGAATTCCTCAAAATGGAATTGATGGTCAGTCTGTTTTAGGAATATTAATTTGGCATCACTCTCATATTGTGTGTGTGTGTGTGTGTGTGTGTGTGTGAGAGAGAGAGAGAGAGAGAGAGAGAGAGAGAGAGAGAGAGAGAGAGAGAGGAGAGAGAGAGAGAGAGAAAGGAGTATATATAACCCACGTAACTCTCATGAATAAGCATGGCTATACAACTGTTGGTACCCAATCCACAAAATCTACTTTGGTAAAGAGTCCAGGGCTCTAATCTTAGGTTTGTCATCATTAGCTGTGTGACACAGTGCTATAAACAATTTGAATTCCTTTACTCCTATACTGTAGATAGTAATACCTTGCAGGTTTATTGAGGAAATTGATTTCTTGGACACATGAAATACATATGTACAGATGTATCTTATATACCTAAGTTCAAGTGCTGACTATTAGGGCTAAGAAACTACTTGTTATTCATAAACTAGGATTTCCTTACTCGCATTTTGCTAAAATCCACAGCTTACAATTTGGGAGAGCATGTGCACTAATTATAGAGATAAGTAACCAAATATGGTTCTATAAATTTAGGAAATCTAATTTTTCAGTGACTGAAGACTTTTATTTTCACACAAGGGTTTATACTTTCTTCCCTGTTTCAAGCAGTTGAAGCTAAAGGCTCTAAAAGGAGGCCCTGGACATTATTTTTATGTCTATTCTCACACCATTACCATGGTTTTGTAGCTACTGGGAGAAAGAAAACTTTTATAGTATGGTAAAGATTACCAATGGATTATCCACAAACATTTAGCTTGAAGTAAGGCAGGGGTCTATTACTCCTACTTCAAAGTGATTTTAGCAAGACTCACAATGGTTTTGTATTAAATAGTTTAGGAAAATAATTTTCATAAATTAATTGTCCTCAAAATTCTATAGAAATTAATCATTGAACGTTATCAAGAGGAAAGAATTAACCTATGCAAGTACAGCAGATACAGAACAGAAAGGAAGAAAGATGTCCACCACAAGCGAGACTACAGCAAACAGTGTACAGAGAATGCAGGTGGAGGGTCCACCAAGACTAGCTGACTGGTATTCAACTCTACAATAGCACATTCACTCAAGTAGTTCACTTCATACTCTTGTGTCTGAGTCTAGCTGAGCAAGAAGGTCCAATCTGAACAAAAATGACAAGAAAAAGACATTGTGGTACCACAGCCTGTAATTTACCTTGGCAAGAGTTTTTGAGTTTTCGTAGGGTACAGTGGACATAGCAGATAGGAACTGGCATGGAGAAATTATACTGTTATCAAGAATTATACTGTTATCAAGAAGGCTGCTTGACAATCAAGAGGAAATTAAGAAAGTTTAAGGTTTACCATTGTGTGGTGGTATCTGATTCCTATGCAAATGTCTCCAAAAGCTCCCAACATTAAAGGATCAAATCACACAAGAAGATAATTGGCCTTCAAACATTTACCTTTACTATCAGTGCAACTCAATGCTAAAAGTGGTGGGACAGATAAGAGGAATTCATGCATTTTTATTTCCTTCACTCCCAACCCAAGAGACCTGAATGTCTATATCCTTATCCCCACATTCTCAAATATACAAATTATGGTTTCTTTGGAATCTTCAGTGATTTATTTCCATTTTACCAAAAAACAACCTTGACATGGAAAGTAAAAAATAACATTTTCATGTTTCTCACAATTCCATGAGTTAATATTAGTTTCACAAGGCAATGGGGAGTACACTGTGGTACTCATCTAGCAAGTGGAATTCATCTAGAAAGTAGATTGGATGAGGGGTTTCAAGACTGACATAACCATCAACTGACATGTAGTGTTGGAAGGCTGAACTGAGCCCCAGTTGTAATCTGAGCATCAACAGGCGATCTCTCTTTTATGGCAGCCTCAGAATAGCTAGACTTTCCACATGACAGGTTAAAATTTTAAGAGTTAAGTATTGAAACAAACAAGGCAGTAGTTATTTAGCAATCAAGAGTTACCTGAAAGTCATGAAATTGGCTAACGATATTCTAAAAACATGGGGTAAGGTATCTGACTGTTTATGTTGAGCCACAGTTGTTACAGATAAAAAAATTGTTCCACATTTATGCCCCCACCAAGTTGAGACTGATCAAAACCCCTCCACAGAATTATTCATAGCTTCTCTCTGATCTGAAAGGTGAAATTAGCTGCAAAAGTGTTATAAATTTGCACCAGATGCACAAAACAAATGAGAAAACGAAATGAAAGATACTTAGGGATTTTCCAAAAGTTTTAGGAAATCATAAGCAGAAGAACTAGGGGAATGCATTTCTGTTGAAAACAACCAAGTAAAAAGAGTCAAATGTCACATTTCCACTCTAATTGATTACTTAAAGAAATTTTTATCACATTCTCTATTATACTGTTAAACCATAAGAACTACAATTAAGCTCAGTTGACAGGATTCTATTTTGGACCAAGCAGAAATGAACACAAGGAACAATTAAAAACAATTCTAGGGATTCTCTGCAGCTCTTTGCAGAATCTCACTTAAAGGTGTATTCCACAGTTACATTTATTAAAAATATATTCTAGTTACAGGAAAGAGACAGGGAGATGATTTTTTAAATGCTTTTCTTGATTTCAAAAAATATTTTAGAGTGAGTAATTTTATTTGATTATTATTTCTTCTTGACCAGCCTATGAAACTCTTAGGATCATGCATGGCAGAAAAGTTGTCACTCTGGTGACTTTTTGAGAGTACAGAGTGAAAACGATGAGACCTCACAATGAAATGCTTTTCTAGGTATTCATGCGATACTGCAAACAGGGCTCATTGGCAGCTGTCACAATACCTCTGGACTTATGCTAGGAGGAAAAGGAACAGGTTTCTGAGTTTCCCCGGGAGACCACTCAGCTGTTATTGCAAAAATGAAAAACATCTCAGCAGGGACTCATTTAAAAGTGTTAAATCCAAAGAACTGTGGTATAACATTGATTCTGTCCATGCCATACTTACTAACTTTACTCGCAATTATGGAGAAATTATACTGTGCAGTGCTTTCTCTGTCTAGTAATTCATTAGTGACGATGGTTCCTTCTCTTCCATCTATTGTAAAGTAGCTGTCCCCATCACTCTTCCAATTTATGAAGTACCTGCATGTGAAAAGAGTAAATGCAAATGTGCAATGATTACACATTAATCATAATGGCAGTTAGGCTAACTTGACACAGTTCCTTATTTTTCTCCCTGTAGCTATTACCCACCTTGCAATAAAGAAGAATGTAAATGACAGCTTCTTTATTGCAAGTCAGTATACTCAAGGGGAAACTGGAAATAATGAAAGATTTAGTACTCCTGCTGTTCATATTATTTTAGGGTCTTGACACCTTGAAAGCTCAGCAGAGACTGAAATTCTAAAGCTGACCATGGGTTTCCTTAACCTGCTGAATACTAAACTTTTTTGAGCAGTAAAAAAAAAAAATCCTTAACAGTGGCTGTGAAAGGGCTTTGGATGAGGGAGACTTCTGCAAATAATAACAAAAATCTATGCCAGAACTGAGGTAGAATCTTGATTTTAACACAGACAGGGGAAAAAATCACATTATGGAAAATGAAGGAAAAACTTTGACAATTTGGTGATTGTACAAAAATATTTGTCTTTATACAAACATAAAAGAGCCATTGCTGTTTTATTATACTATATGTCAGGACAACTTTCAAAAAGAAGTGGTGACCTTTGCTAATGATATCTTTTTTATCGTTTTTATTGTCTGACATATTTGGTAATAAATGTTGCTGACTTATGTGAAGCAATAGGAGTAGAACATCCAAGAAAATGAATAACAAAACAGAAATTTCATTCACTTAAGTCGTTAGGAAATGGTGAACACATGAACTGTATGTTATCAATTATAATAACAAGAGTTAGCATTTTTAAAGCTTGCCACATTTCTCTCGATGTTGATAAATATTATCATTAATTCATACAGTAGCTCTAAAAATATATTATCAATCTCCCCACTTATGAAATTATAGAAATGAAACCATAGAAACAAGAAAGAATTTGTCCAAGTTTCCATAGATTCAATGTTTTATGCTGATATTTGAACAAGTCAGTAATGATCCCCATATGATCATCACTCTGTATTATTACCAAATTGACAAGGGATATTATAAGGAAGAGCTCTGCTAATCATATGGTGTGATGCACAGAACATTTACAAACATTATGTTTCTGGCAGGGGAACAAAAGATAGGTTCATAACAGTGGCTGAGAGCAGGTGACATTATTGCAGCTGGCCCATTGAAATACCCATGCCACAAAAAGTGATCCTGTGTTCATCATGAAAATTCAGTTAAGGGAAGTGTATCTCCAAAGAGCAGGTTATTATTCTGGCAAGTTTGTTATTATTCTGATAAGTTTGTAGTTCTCATGTCACTGCAGTCAGAGATCAAAACTTGTTTGCCTTTACAAATGAGTAATTTTAAAAAAATTACTTGTCAATATTTGTTAGTAATTGATTTTCGCACCTGAAGTTACTGAATGTAATGGAACAGGGTATAAACCGTGCAATTAATCTTTTTATATCATGGCTGTTGATTTGAGGTGTGAGAATGCATTGAAACCATGTGATTTCAATATAATAGCTTATCTTTTAGGAATGCTCTCAAAAATATAAATGAAGTTAAGTTACATTTAAAAGTCAGGAAGCATGAGGATATAATAAGTCTATTTCTCTCTGTAGCATGTTCATTTTTGAACAAGAAAGAATTGTCTCACAATAGTCCTTGTAAGCACTTCTATTCAACTAAATATATGCCTAATTGAAGAAGAAAATTGTGACTGAATGTGTTTATCAGCTAGCATTTTGAAAAGAATTTTCAATGCATACTATGTTCAATCATGCAACTCATTATATTTGCTGAGTGTACATCATGCAGTAGACACCTTGCTAGAGCTAACACATGAAAAATAAGTAAAATAAACAAGAATTGGGGTTACACATATCAACACATGATCTTAATTACTGATAGAGGGATAGGGAGGACCATAGGAGAGCCAAGAAAAGGCAACAAGTGTAAAATCAAATGGTTCAGGCAAGACATCCTGTGCCTGATGTTTGGTGGCAATAAAAGGATATGGAGAAATGATCTTGAAAAAGAGACTGAAAAACTCAAAGTGAAAGGGAAAAGATGGTATTTTAGAGAGCAATGCAACCACACTATCAGACCTGTGAAAGTAGTATAGAGAATTATACATTGTTAGTAATTGCTACAGAAAATACTTGAGAGGAACAATAATGAGAAGATGAGTGATTTAGGTCAAAGAAGACCTTAGACATACTATTAAGGAGGTAGGCCACATGCTAAGGGAGAACAACACTGCTGAGCAGGGTCACAGGGGCTTACATTTAACCCCTAGAAAAGTAACTTGGTGGATGTATTTGAAGAGGATGAGACTGTGAGCATTTCTGGATCTCCAAAATCTTGACAAAAGACGGAGAGTAAGCAGGGTTGTAAAGAGACTTGATTCAACAGGCTTTGAGGAGTGATGAGGAAAACTAGGGACACTTGCAGCCCAAAGAAGACACAAGATACATTAGCTGACTTTAAATTGGTAGAAATGGACACATGCAGGGGTGACAGAATTCCTTGTTATGTTTTGAGGAAATAGGTAGGACTGAAGAAGAGAACATATATAAACACAGATTTCAGATACTTAAAGCAAATATGTTTATATTAGAACTGTAAACATTTATAAGGGGTTTCCTCAGGAAATAGTACACACTGTGGGCAATTTTGGAACTGCTCCAGTAAGTTCCCACTTTGCTAAAATGTACTTCACCTTCCATAAACTTAATTGAGATATAATTTATATGCTAAAAATTTCACCCTTTTCATCCGTAAAATTCATTCATTTTAGGTATCATGAATGTTGTGCAAGAATGTGGTAGTTTTTAGAAAATATTTTAAATTTATTAACTCTATGTGTATATGTTGTTATGTGTTTAATTTTCTGGAAATTTCATTTTTATGGATAAAAATTGTGATGGGGTCAAGGAATAAAATAATTTTGTCCCTGAGGAGTTTTTAATGATAAAAGACATTCTCTTGCCTCCTGTTTAAAAGTCATTTGTTCTTGTGTAGGTAGACCTTGGTGCATGATTTATATTAGGTACTCTCCAACATGACAGACAAGAACTTCTACTTTATGTTATTTTTAAATTTAAATTCATCATACATTTCTAAGAACATTTTAGAATACCTCTCCAATATATTACTTGATAATACTTTCCACATTCATTTTTAACTTCATGTACACACATGTATTAATGTTTTAACAGACATATTTGAGAGTACCTTACAGGTTTTATATCCCCTGGATCCTAAATATTAACATGTTTCTCCAAAATCAAAGACAACTAATTTGTCCCAATATTGTTGAGGGTTAATGTTAACAATTTGGTTAGTCCAGAAATAAATACTTACTCACACACTTAATCTCAGAATAAAGTAAAAATAAACAGAGGGGTGTTCCCTGTAATTTTAGGCAATTCTGATGCCCAGCCTATGGGAAACTACAAGTCAAAATTAGTGGCTTTAACGTTTTTATGGTTTAGATATTAGGTATCGCCCAAAATGTTATGTGTGAAGCAATGCAAGAAGGTTTAGAGAAGAAATGATGAGGTTATGAGAGTCTGAACCTAATCAGTGAGTTAGTCCCCTGGTGGAATTGGCTAAGTGGTAACTAAAGGCAGGTAGGGTGTGTACGGAGGACACAGGATGTCTTTGGGGTATGTATTTTGTATTTGGTAAACGGAGTCTCTCTCTTTTCTTTTTCATCATCATGTGAGCTGCTTCCCACTGTCACACTCTTTCATATAATGTTCTACCTGACCTCGAGGCCTAAGGAATAGAACAGGCTGTCTATGGACAGGACTCCTGCAACTGTGAGTCCTCAAATAATCTTTTCCTCCTATAAAATTGTTTTTTATCAGATATTTAAGTCACAAATGAAAAAGCTAACCTTTATTGAAATCCTATGCTAAGCGGCAGAAGGAGACCCCCTTACCAAGAAAGGTCACTGACTAAATGTTTTCTCAGGGTCAATTAATCTGTGTTTACAGACTGACTTCACTTCACCCACTTTCATATTGCCCCACACTCCGTGGCAGGCCCAGTCTGATAGGCAGAAACTTTCTCAGCTCTCCAAGATCAATATCCCTGAGCCCTTCCCCTATCTATGATCTTTGAAGTCCCACAGTATCAGATGCACTAAGGGAAAGATGGGATATACTGCAAAATGATATAAGTGTGTTATCTATACAAAAAAGGGTTGAGACATTTGTGAGGCCCAAAGAAGTAAGGTTGCCTAGTGTAGTTACTTGCTACAAAATGTTGAAAAAAAATGCATGGCCATTTGCACAGAACCAAGGACTCAAATTGGATAACTTTGCTACCAGAAATTTATAATCATACAAATCATGTTTCATCAGATTTTATGTAGTTTTATATTTTCTGCCTTTTGATTAGATTGTTTATTCCTTTTACATATAAGGTCTTTGAATTAATATTGAATCTGCATTTGCCAGTTTATTTTTTTTTCCATAAGTTTTGTTTCTTTTTTCCTCTATTCCTTCTCTACTGTTTTCTTTTTCATTAAGTGAACATTTTGCATTGTAATATAAATCCTTATACTTTTTTTCATTGATTTATTTTTTCTTATACCTATTCTGAGGTTTGACCATATACACCTTATCAGATTCAAATTCCCTAACTGAATTCCAGTACTATCTAGAAATATTGCTCCTATATATCTATGTGCTTTTATTAAATATGGTATAAACATATTTACACCAACCTTTATGTATCTATGTCACAAGTCTAATAAAACATGGTAATAATTATGAAATATGTCTATTAAGGCTTAATAAAAGCAAGTAATTGGAGAAGAGCTTCAGATCTCTGGGTTCTCAAGGACTCTGTTTCAGCCTGGGCAAATTCTCTGAGCCAGTGCTCTAGGCATTGGGTGTAGACAGCAGCCTGTGGACTTCCTGTTCTGCCTCTCATTGTTCAGGGTGTTTGGGCCCCACATTATTAGTCTCACTGGGGTAGAACCTCCAGCTGTGTGTGATACTGACTGGAGGAGAGATGCTACTGGACCCTTAGTCACACTCACTAGAAATTTAGCTTCTGAAACCTGGAGGTAGAGGGGATGAGAAATATTGGCAGCCTGACCCTCCTAGCAAACCATTATCTCTTGATTGGCTACTGAAGAGAGGGAAGACATGTCTCTTCAACCACAAATACCCAGGGAAGGCATTTCTACCAAGGTAGCTGGGACATAATAAGGAGGGAGGTAGTGGCTTTGGGTCCACTGCCAAAGTCTGTTGCTTTTCACAAATTTTTGTTGACTTACTTGAGTAAATAGTTCTTCTTGTGCTGTTAGCCTTTAGAAAAGTTATGAGAGACAGTAAATAATTTTTTTTTATTTTGATCATAATTTTTTTAATTTTTATTTGTTTATTTGTTTTACCAAGAAAGGCCTCTGCAGAGTTCCTCATTGGCCATTCATTAAGTGGAATCTCCATCAATTCTTACAATTCTTTTCTTCCTTTATTTTGCACTTAACCTGCATTTTATTTTTAAAATATTTCATTATTTGAGACTCTACCCATCTTGGAAATGTGAACATCTTTCTTCCATGCAATGTAATATGTTAGGGTCTGTAAACAAGTCAAGATGGCACCTGGCATTTTGCCAGAGGGAGTGGTTTGTGAAGTAACGCCAGAGAGCCATTAAGTGTGGAGATTCCTTATTGGTTGACTGCTGTATCTAGTTTATGTCAATTAAGATACGCTGTGTGGAATGTATATATACCCCTCCTATTCTACAATAAACGTCTCCCACTCCTGCTGTATCAATCTACACAAGTCCCTTGTCACCCCCTGGTTATTTTGCTGCAGCCGGACTCCAGCAGATGGTGGCCCATATGGGGAGCCCCAGGACACTCGGGGGTAAGTGACGAAAAAAAAAAAGCTGCCCGTCCATAGATAGGAAGGGAGCAAATCTGCTCGTCCCTAGACAGATAGGGTGAGAGGACAAATGACCATTTCGAGAAAATGGAGAAGATTGATACAGTATGTTTGTGTCTTGTTTTGTCTTGAAATGTTGTATTGTCTTTGTGACGAAAATATGGAAGGGGTGAGAATTAAATTACTAAGAGAAGAAGGCACCCCAGTGGAACCAAGAGCAGTTAGGGTATGTGTTGATGGAAGTCCAGGAACTCTAGTCAGAAAGAAGAAAGTTCAGAGGAGCAAGGATTATCAGGAAAAATGTTGCAGCAAAAGGCTATTACTGAATACTTTTCGTTACTGGAGGGTGCGTGAATTGGCATGGCATGGTGGCTGCCATGTGCGTGAGCCGGTCATGGCACAGCAAGGACTTTCCAACCGGTGGCAGCAGGCTCTTCCCCGACCCCCGGCCCGGGGAGCAGGACACCACTGCGAGAACCCAAATCCAAACCTGACCCAGAGGCACAGTCTCACAGGCTCTTGCTCCCTGTGCCCAGTGGCAGTTTGAGTCCAGAACCCTCCCCGGACTCTCCCTGGGTCCATCTGGGGCTGCCCGGGATGCTGCAGGTGGAAGATAGCCCGCATCCCTGAAGTTTGATCATTTCCAAGGCCAGTAACTACAATGGTTCCCCCACACCTGGAAGCTAATGAGTAATGAGCAATATTAAGGCTTATTTCAAATGTTAAAAAAAACCTTGAGATAATGTACTAAATTGTTCAGAAGGTTGTTTTCTTAGCGCCTGCTGGAATACTACAGGATTTTCTTTAGCATCATTGCTGGAGTTCCTGCCTTTGTCCCAGTGCCGGTGAGGACAAGGGTGGAAGAATTTCCAGTGTTGCTGAGAACCAAACAAGACTTCGGATCAAGCTAGCTGCCTGCAGAACTTACCTGGACTGTGATTTAAGCTCGCTGCCTGCAGAACTAACCTGGACTGTGATTTACCTGAACTGTGAGTTAATCTATTGAGACACTGTTTTACCTGGACTGAGACAACAAACTGTAATCTACAACAAATTGTAACTCAATATCTTTGCTAACAGTGTCATTGCTGGTATTATTTTTCCAAGGGCTCCTTGCATGGAGCCATCAATTGGCTTGGTATTGTGGCATTTTGTATCCTCCCCTTCTGCTTGTAGCAGATTATTTATGGTGTTTGTGTAAAAACCACTATGGTCATTATTTAAATTAAACAAAAGGGGGAAATGTTAGGGTCTGTAAACAAGTCAAGATGGTGCCTGGCATTTTGCCAGAGGGAGTGGTTTGTGAAGTAACTCCAGCGAGCCATTAAGTGTGGAGATTCCTTATTGGTTGACTGCTGTATCTAATTTATGTTAATTAAGATAAGCTGTGTGGAATGTGCATATACCGCTCCTATCCTACAATAAATAACGGCTCCCACTCCTGCTGTATCAGTCTACACAAGTTCCTTGTCACCCTCAGGTTATTTTGCTGCAGCCGAACCCCGGCAATAATATTCAATTAATACGGTAGATTCCAAATAAGATAACATAGCTTGTATATATTTCCTGTAGGTGATTCAATCTCTTTTCTTTCCCACTGCCTTTTAAATTATTTAAAAGTAGAGACTAGTTTTGTTCATCTTTCTGTTACCAACTGCCTGGGATAGTAATCTCCACAGACAACTTGCAACTTATATTTTGCACTTAATTTGATGCACAGAAACAATTATTCCAGTTTATATGACAGCTAAATATTTCCACTAGAAGGCAATAAGACATTTTAACATGTTTTATTCAGGAAAACCAATTTATTTTTCTGATTTGCAGAAGAATTTATTAGCGTTAATACTCAAATTTCTAAATCCCAGAAAAAACTTCACATTCCCAGACAAAATAAAAATTTACCATTTTACTTATACTTAATACTTGGAGACATGTCATAATTTACAAATTTGATTCAAACAGAAATACAACTTTGTGTAGTTAATTACATACATTTTAACTTTTTTGACAACATATTAAATATTCAATGATTTGTATAATGTATGCATAAAATAATATGTCAGGCTGAGGACTTAACTCAGTAATATAGTACTTCCCTAGAATGCACAAGGCCTTAAATTCAGTCTACAAAACAAATAAAACCTCTAAATAAATAATAATGTGTCTACAGCATCCTGTATCTTGTTACCATAGTAAGCAAATTTAATTTACTTTGCTCAGTCTGACACTGACATATAAGTGCACTGCATAAATTGACTATTACTGAAATGCAATGAAATAGTTTGAAGAACACTTGTTTTCTGGACAGAATGAGTGATGTAAAATATCACTCATACTTTTTACAGTTAGGTGTGGAATCTTTCTTTCTAATGCACACTATTCTTCATTTCTACAAAATTTGGAAAATAATATGTACCTGACTGTGTAACTGTCTTGTTAAAAAGATAAAATGTGTTGCTTAGACCCAGAATCACACGTGTCAACTTGCACTGTCTGTTTGTGTGTGTGTGTTTTCCCTTTCCTCTGTCTGTCAACATTATTTCATTTAATTTCCAGATAAAATATACTTCCATACCCACAAACTTATGCTTAGTTCTAGCATCAAGTTATGCTATACATTATCTTCAACTTTAAAATACCTGAACTACGAAGCTCCGCACAAATCTCTCAAACACAAACCATGAGCACAGATTCTCAGGCTCTGTATTATAAATGGTTTCTGTGTTTGGCTCTCATTCACCATTTTATGTCACCCAGTTTTTAGATTGTCCCCTGGTGAGATTTGGTACCCTTTTCTCTGGATGTTCTCCTATGAGGAAGCCCCCTGACTTCTGGAATATGGCTGAAACTTATACAGACTAGTATTTTTCTGATGCCCTGCCTTCACATGACTGACTGAATCCAGTGCCCAATGAAAGAGTAAATGTTGAACAAGAGCTATCATTTTTTATTGTGATATTTTACCCAATATAACAATTGGGAGACCAGTAGCAGAAAAAAAATGCCATGATCTAACTGACAATGAAACCACGACTATAATTTTTGAACATTTCCAAGAAGACACCGCATAGTTTCTAAATATAGAAGGGCTTTTCAGGAGATACACCTTCCTAGAGACAACAATCACACACTTTGAGTTTCCAAGAGTCTTCATTAAAATCTAAGGATAGATTGATATTTACTTGCAACTAATCCCAGCAGTGTAACCTGAACTTATAATTTGTTTAAACATACCCTTTTCAATAAACAAGAGACATAACAATAAAGTATGTTTGTACCATCTTCTACTTACTCAATAATAGTTGAGATTTAAATGAAAAACTAAATACTTATGATATATAAAACAATTCATACAATTATTCAATGACTATTGCAAAGAAAACTGGTTTAACAATTGAATAGAAATAAATTTAAAAAAAAAACTAAAACAGTAACCTGACCTGTGAAGGCTACCTGATAGACTACAGTTTTTTATTACTTCTCTGTAAATGAGTTTTTAGAAATGCCTCAAAAACTTTTATTCTCTTCATTAGGTAAGCATTCCCCTTAAAATTGTTTCTTTTAATTTACCTAAATAACTTCCTCTGAGTTAATAGAAATGCTAACTTTGACCCTGTCCTAATTATCAAAACATTTTGTAAAAAGTACTTGATGGTATTGAACTATACTAAAACTATTACATCTTATACTTAGGTAATAAAATGTAAAAATAATAATTCAGGTCAATGTAGAAAACAGTCTTTTGTTTAGGTAATAATTATATATCAAAATCTCTTCATTCTTATCTCCTCTAAGTTGCTAATATTTTGTTGTTGTTGTTGTTGTTGCTGCTTTTGTCTTTGGGCAGCTAATGAAATGAAAGTCAATTGAATCTATTTGCAGAAACATTTTAATGAAAACTTCAGCCATATACATCAACACTCAGAGTGTAATTGCTTCCTTAACAATAACAATTAAGCTTTAAACTTTTTTCTTAGAGATCTCAGTGTTTATATGAACCTTTTTAGGCAAACATAAGTTTAAAAAGGTTCATATAAACACTGAGATCTTTATTTCTTTCATTTATTTTTTTCTTTATCTTATATTTCTCCTTATTTTTAATTTTTTCTTAATAAATTTAAAGTTGTATCTCAGTTTGGATAGTTGATTGTTTGTTTTAGATGTTCAATGAAAAACTAAACACATTATAAAGTTAGAATGGTTAAATAGTTAGCACTCTTGCTGGGACGTGGGACAAAGTGAAAGGGGAGGCTAAGGAAGAAGGATTGTAAGTTTCAGGCCAGCCCAGAAAGTTCATTGAAACCTTGTAAAAACACCCTGGGTTCAAGAGAGTATTAGAGAGTAACACACACACACACACACACACACACACACACACACACAGAAATGTTTCACTTCTTTGTTTAAATATCTCATTTGGATATAAGTATTATGCTTAGAATAGGTGTCTAAAGAGGTATAAATATAAAATGTGTTAATAAAATTATATATATATATATATATATATATATATATATATATATATATATATATTAGAAATCGAGAGAGAATTTTAATATTTATTTTTTAGTTTTCCGTGGACACAATATCTTTGTATGTGGTGCTGAGGATCGAACCCGGGCCGCACACATGCCAGGCGAGCGCGCTACCGCTTGAGCCACATCCCCAGACCCTAAAATTATATTTGTTATGTATTCATTTTCCTTTAATTTTTCTCATACTTTCCTTTTTTTTTTTTTTTGTTTGGTATTGAGGATTGAACCCAGAGTTGCTTTACCATTGAACTATATGAACTATATTTTCATTCCTTTTAAGTTAAGACAGAGTCTCACTAAGTTGTCCAGAATGGCTTTAAAATTGCCATCCTTCTGCCTCTGCCTCCTGAGTACCTGGGATTACAGTTGTGCACCAAAGTGACAGGCCTGTTTTTGTTGTTGTTGTTGTGGTTGTTTGTTGTTTGTTTTTTTCTTAAACAGTCACACATTGTATTCTAACTGTGAAACTTTTGATACATGTACATGTCAGTGTTCAGACTCCCCTGTACTCTGCCATTCTCTTGTTCTATGTGGACCATGTATTTTGTCTTTAGATACTCTCAGAGAAAGATTTTTTTTTTCTTTAAAGAAAACATCATCTGTTCCCAGAGCTTTATATGTGACCTTTTGTTCAATTTGTTGAGACCTTGAAGCAGCTTGCTGTAATGGTGGAAAATGTGGTTTACACCAATACTGAGCTTGGGTTCTGAACTTGATGTCTTGAATATAAAACACAGATTCTCAGTTTTGTTATGTATTGAAACATACAGATAGCAGGGTTTGATAATACAAATAAAGAATGTGCTTAATAAATGTAGGCATTTCATCCCTAGAAATATTTCTGACTCTGGATCTTATGCGTCCTTCATTGGGCCGTGGTTCTCAATTCAATCCAGCTATTTTCTGAATTCCCTGCAGCACTAAATGCACATTTTGCCTTTGCTCGTGTTGTTCCTATGAAGGGTCCTCAAGTCCTTATGAGTGACATCCATCACTTCTTTCCTACAAAATCCTCCTGTGTTATTTCTTTTGTCTAACCTACATGTTTGAATTGATGTTAATGGTGGTTTCTCAAAAATGAAAATAGCAAAACAAGAGTTTTGTATTTTGTTTTGTTGAGTACATAAGAAGTTCCTTTCATTAGAGTTCATCAGTGAGTTCCCTGTTCAGTCATAGGGCCTTGTACTTACATGGGTGCACTGTATTATTTTATAAGAACATCTGACTGCTCTTATTAACAATATCCAGGCTAGAGGGTAGACATGGAATTTCTTAATTTATATCAATGAGTGTTAAACATACTTATCCTGAAGTACTTTCCAGATAGCTTCATCATAACTACTTCATATTAGTGCCTTGAAGTAGTATATGTTTGTTCAGGTCATCATTAATTTTATTTACTGTCTCTAGGAGCCACAGCAAAATGGTCTGAATCTGTTTGCTATTTTATCTAAAGCAATTTACCATTTGTGTCTTAAAAGCTTATATTATGTTTTAAAGAATCTTTTATTTCTTTTATTTCTTCTAAGTAAGCTTGATTTCCTACAAAACTAGACATGTGTACTCTTTAGTTAATTTACACTAAAATTATTCACATTCTAATAATTCATTGAATGGTTTATGACAGATTATTTCATGGACTAATTTCTTTAATTTTCTAATGATTATTGACTGTTACAGTATTTTTTCAGGAAAATATATGATGATTATTTACTATGCATTTAAAATAACTAATTATTATAGGTCAAACACATACATACATAATTTCAAATTAGTGTGACAAAAGAATTATTCTCCAAAAGCAACTGAAGAAATTATAGAGAGAATGAATGGAGCCAAGTGTTCTGGTACACGCCCATAATCCCAGCAGCTCAGGAGGCTGAGGCAAGAGGAGCACAAAGTTAAAGCCAGTCTCAGCAAAGGTGAGGCACTAAGCAACTCCTGTCTCTAAATAAAATACAAAATAGGGCAGGGGATGTGTCTCAGTGGTTGAGTACCTCTGAGTTCAATCCCTGTTACCATCACCCTGCACACACACACACACACACACACACACACAAGATAGAAGAGAAAAGAAAGAGAATGGAAAGGGTTTTTTAAATGTTTGCTCCCTCAGCACTTGGAGATAAAGCAAGTAACCTGAACCACTAGCAAAAGGAAAGCATAGCAATTCAGGTCCATGATACATCCCATGTTCACCTGGGTGGTCAGAACTCCTGAGGAGTTACCTAAGGCAAAACAGGTTGGCCTCTGAAATAAATCACCATCCTTTCCATTACAGTGACACTGCGTAATTGAATGTATTACTAAACTAAAATAAAATTTCTTTGTAAATTAAAGCTAATTCTTTGGCTATTTGTTCCAAGGCTTATAATAATGAGAACTTGGGGATCTAGCTGTATTTCTTCAAATCTTTTGCCATCGTTCCTGAAGACATGATTTGATCTTCTGGTATCTTGATTTCTCTCTCTGTAAAATAATATCAGCTATTCTATTGTGTGTGATGTGAGACATGTGCACATCCCAGAACTAGTAGAAATTAAATATGATGATATCATTATATGTTGATAGTCACTTGCTACCAATATAAATAAATCCTTATTTGAATATAAGGTTTGAGGGAACAGAATTTTTTTTTCCTAGTGAAAACAAAATAAGCAATGCATTCTTGTAAGAGTGTTGTTGTCATTTTGTATTGTCAACTAGAAATATGGTATATGAGCAAGATTCAGAAGGACCAATAACATGATAAGAGCATGTCTACAACAAGTATACCTTATTGTCTCCCAGGGGCGGGTTCCTGCTGAGTTTACAAGCAATGGTTACCCAAGGTGATTAGGTGAGATCACAGTTATGAAAATCAAATCACTGATAAGTTTTAAAATGCATTTGAACAATTATGAAGACATGATTTAGCACCACTTTTTTATTGTTCAAAAAATCACATTCCCTATCACTAAAATAATTTCTTATACTCCACTTCTTTTCCTTCATCCTAGACTTCTGCTTTCACAGGTACCAAAATGATATGCATATTTCATTGCCAATTCCAAATTACTGGAAGAACATTTAAGAGGCTTAGCATAGCGGAAGGAAGTTACCTCCATCATTGGGAGCAAGGCTATGACAAGGATAGTGAGAGCAGGACTTTTTTTCTTTGGTTT
Organism: Callospermophilus lateralis; assembly: GCF_048772815.1. Lineage (NCBI taxonomy): Eukaryota > Metazoa > Chordata > Mammalia > Rodentia > Sciuridae > Callospermophilus > Callospermophilus lateralis. The sequence goes on along the minus strand of NW_027511570.1, from coordinate 4,049,971 downwards.
TCTGGTCACCCAGAGGTGGACAGACATTCTATGCCCCAATTTTCCCCTGCATAAGATACTGAGATGCCACAAGTCAAAAGCATCTTGGCCAAGAATCTGTGAACTGAAATCGTAAGCCCAAATAAGTCATCTTTCATTTATTTTTCTCATGTATTCTGTGACTTTGATGAAGAGCTGACTAACATGGTATTATTTAACAATAACCCCCAAAATGTGCAAGTGAAAACCTACTTGATTCAATACTTTTATTGAACAAGCTTTAAATGCAATATACAAAGTTAATATTTTTGAAGTAAAACATGTATCCTAATATGTAATGCAATGTTATTAATAAAATGTAGAATGCATATGCTTATGAATATATGAAAGGGCATTTTTCCAAATCTATCATAAGCAGAGGTGTGTGTGTGTGTGTGTGTGTGTGTGTTTGTGTGTGTGTGTGTATTGGCCTTTTTTTCTTAAGGGCTTACATACATGAGGATTTTGATATTATATTTATAGAACTTATGCTCTAATGTCATAGCAAAAGGAAGTTTGATCAATCTCTTCTCAGAAAAATTAATTTTCTCCCCCACTCTTTTTTTCCCTTTGTGTAAAATGATTATCTGTTCTTAGCTTCTATAAATGCAGTTAATAAAAGCTATATGCCATCAGCATATTTGCAAGTAGACTTCATACAAAAACCAATTTCAGAAAAATAATTCTCTTGAGGGTCCTAAATCTTAAGGGTAGCATAGTTGTGACAAATTCAAATAAGGCAAACTCCCCAGAGATTAACACATTCAGCTGTTACTGCAGTTTCTAAATTAGTGTCCCCTTTAATGCTTTGTTTGCCTTGAGTTTCTTTGAAGTATTTCAAATCAAGTCCTGTCTGCTTTTTCTCTTTGGTCCACCAATATTTGTAAACAATATCTTTATGTTTTTCATTTAACATTTTTGGAGTTGTTTCTTCTCATTTGATTCTGCAGGTTTTCAAGTGATGTAAGAATTCATAATATATCTTTTACTGGAAATTAGTTTCAACTATTGTAAATAGTTAGCTCTTCCTAACTTAATAAAATAATCCATGAAGAATAGTTTATGGCATAGAAACCAACACACTATTTGTTTCTTATTGTAAACTTGAAACATACTTCCTTTTCTAGAGTCCAGTTGGTTTTATGACTCTAGTAAGTTTTTCCTGTATTATATTTTATCAGTTAGTAGAGGAGAATTATTTCTGTTTTCATGACCACTTTTTATTTTAAAATAATGTGATTCAGATCACAGTATTCAGATACTGTGATCTTAAGGAAAAGTAGTACCTATAAAACTTTATAAAATATTTATTAAGATAAAATATTTAATACTTTTTAGAACTCCAGCCTTATCTCTTTACTTTGTATTTGCAATGTGAATTTTATATATATATATATATATATATATATATATATATATTCTTAGAATCATTTAAAGAGTGTATGCACTACAAGAATTTGTTATATATAAAGATATATGGTCATGATCCATAAAAAATATATATGCAGTGTTTCTTAGAAGCAAGTTCTATTAATTAATTACTGAGTTTCCCATGTATTGTTCTATATTTGTAAACAAAATATTTAATCATTTTGATTTTTGCACCATACAGAAAATATTTATAAATGAATAGTTTGCTATTTGGTTGTAGTTTATAATATAGAAATCAAGTCATTAATTTAACCAATATTTATTTATCTACCCCTATGTTCTAGGTAATTGTATTAGTCAGCTGTGTATTGCTGTGAGCAAAATAACTCTCAAGAATAATTTAGAGTAGAAAAAATTATTTTGGGATCACAGTTTCAAAACTTCAGTTTTTAGTTGGCCAACTCCATTGCTCTAAACTTATGATGTAGCAGAAGAAAGTCACAAAACCTATGGCAGTCAGAAATGAGGGGCGGGAAGAGAAAGGGAGGGAGGAAGGGCATAGAGACAAATATATTATTATAATTATATATATGTAATATGATGTTATATATGATATAATACAATTCAAGAACCAGGCTTCCAGTGACATTCTGTATTGTATTGTATATAATATTATATACAATACAATATATATAATATAATACAATACATTTTTTATGGATCATGACCATATATCTTTAAATAAAACAAATTCTTATAGTGCATATATTCTTTAAATAAATATATATATATATATTATAATTACATATATAATATAATATATGTATCATATTATATATAATACAATACAGAAACCAGACTTCCTTTAGCTATGCCCCATCTGCCTACAGTTACCACCCAATCATCCACTCAAATTATTATTCCATTAAATATATTAATCCACCAATTATCTTCTAGCTCTAATCACTGTCAAAAATCCCTACCTCTGAACCACTGCTTCATGGGGTGAAGTTTCTAGAACAAATTATAACATTAATGTTTGAGGTATGTGGGATTCATCAAGACCAATGCAGAAGAGAGGGGAATGGTGGATTGTGATCATATCTCAGCTACTATTAAGACTGATACAGAAGAATTGTGATTTTAGGTTAAGCTTGGGCAACATAGTAGAACCCTGACTCCAAATATAAATAAATAGATAGATAGATAGATAGATAAAAATCCAGTGAAGAGCAGTATCTGGCCTTCTGAAGTTTATATGCTGAAGGAAAAGTAACAAATCACATATGCAGCTCATAGAATGTGGCAGATTAATCTAGAAATATTTTATACCACCACTTATTTTAATCATCACAAAATTCCTGCTAAGGAAGATAAAAAAATAGAATGGACATTTTTTGAACATGTAGTATCTCCAATCCAATTTTATCAATAATTAAAATAAATTTTATCTGTTGCCTTAGCATGCCATATGGGAAGCTTGGCTTCACTTTTGTGTCTCTTCCCACATGTGCTTTGTTGATAAATGTGTATTTTTGCCCATCTGATTAATTTCTGGTGTATTAAAAAAGTAGCTAGTAATAGGTACACATGTTGCAGTCAGACTTGACTCACTAGAAATCATTTTTATGACCTTTATTGTAACATGTTCTACCACAAAGGGTAGACAATACTAAGGGCAGAAGAAGAGAGCATTAAAAGGCAAAGGCTGGAAGAACAAAGGGGAAAATATTTACAAATTAAACTAAGACTACTAGGGAACTGTGTGGTAAGTTTGCCAGGCAGAAAATCAAAGCCAATCTTTCTTTGAAGCTGGTTTAGTTCTTGGTGATGGTATTACTTCTGGCTTTACTGTGCTGAGTGTAATGATAATAATAATAGCAGTAATAAAATATCCAGAATAAAAGATTAACACTACTAAATTTTACCTTTCATAGTAACACTGTTAAAAGATATTAAACAAAGAAAAAAAACAAATAGATTGTACCCTAATGTGTCAAATAATTATATATTTGATATTTAGTTTTCAGAACATATTTTCACTATCATTGTTAAGTGAGCAAACCTGTTTTTATACCAAACGAAGATGACTCAACAGGATATTTCCACAACTGGCATAATTCAAGTTTGTTGTTTACTCCATGAACATGGACCAGTTTCATGTTTTCAAAACAATTCTGTCTTCTGACAACTCTCACAGAATCAATTAGATCCATCTTCATCTTGGAAGCAGGCACTACTCATTAGAAGAAAGACTAGGGTGTGACTTTAAAATAAAGTGGCATTGCCCTGACTCCTATGACTTAAACAATGAAACTTGAAAGCCCTCTTGTGCAGGAAAATTTCTCTGAAATGTATCCTTCTTTTCCTTCTCATACCAGGATCATGAATTTGACAATTTTCCTGGGTTTGAAACTGTCCCTTTACCTAAGGATGTGTTCTACTTATATAATCTTTAAATTTTTCTGTGTGAAAGGGTTTTGAAGTACTGCATTAGAAGGACAACTTTTGTTAATGTTTTTTGTATCATCATGTAATTCAACAATTAAAAAATTGAATGTGATTTCGACATATGCAATTGGACTATTACCCCAATTCTCTTTTATTAAACTGTATGGAGTTTTAATCAGTGGTTTTTTTTAATGTTTTCATTATTTTTTGTTACAATCTTCAGTATTTCTTTAATAGCTTTACACATTTATTAAAATAAACTATAATTTTGTTTGCAAGGCATTTTCTACTCATTCTCTTTAGATTAACTGGAACTGAAACATGTTGCAATGTTGACATGCAGAAAAACAGCCTGAGCCCCATGAGTAAACTGGCCAGTACTTGACCTGAAAAGTAAGGTATGCTCATTACTATAATTTTTCTCCCTTTTTGTGAGACAGATGTGCTTCTTTTAGAGTTCTGTCCTTATCACAGATGTGCTATAGAAAATAAAGAATCTGTTGTGATCTGAGTGGCCATGGTCCCCTTGTATATATATTGATGTTTTAACCTGCAATGTAATGGTATTACAGGTCAGCATTTTGTGGAGTGTTTAGGTTCAGAGGTGAAACCCTTATGGATGGGATTAGGGACCTTTGCATTTCTATAAATTATGGGCATTCAGAGTCATCCTGCATAAGACACAGAAAGAAGAAAAGAAGTATAAAGAAAGTTTCTGTCTACTTAGAGAACAGGTATAAAATCACCAACAAGTGTTGTAGAAGGTAGATGGTAAAACCATTCTGTTGAAGTTCAGAGAGAAAAAAAGAACATACTAGGAACTGGAGGAAAGGCAATATTTATTATCAAAGATCAAAGAACTTGGGGAAGTGTCTTCATATTCTAGCATTTTGTGGAACATAGAACTTTCAAGGTGTGAAACTTACCATTTAGCTGAGTTTTCTACACAAAGTGTTGGAGAAGAAACTTGGTTCATTCCAATTACTTACAGCAAAACATGGAGGGAGATTAACTGAAGATGGAATGGTTAAGCCAGTGGAAATCATAATCTTAAAATGTGGAAATAGCTCATCCATACAGTAAAACATGAGAAAGTGTGTTGAGAAGAGCACAGTAGGGGTTGGCAGATTACTAATTTGATAAAGGGATTCCTGTGGGTGTGAGCAACAGACTCTAACCACCATAACAACAAAAGCCAGGAGTAAAGATGTCATCACAGCAGGAGCAGCTCTGCCAAAAAGGACTGAAGAAACCAGTGAGAAAAATGAAAGAAGGCTCGCAGACTTCCAAAGCCCTACAGTACCTTCAACTGAGAACATGTGCTTTCCTTAGTTCAAAAAAAGGACTCCAACATAATCTAACCTTCCTAAGGCTAGAGTCATGGCTGCCTTCCCAGTGATTTCACAGTGCAATATCAATGCCTGTAGAGCCAAAGGGTGAGGATGCCAAATAGAGGGCTGGGAGGCCACCTTCCTACATGGGTAGGGCCAACATAGAGAGCAACAGCATGTGTAGAGTCCTGCTCAGGAGTAGGGGTGATGTTAGCACCCTGGTGAGTGCAAAAGCCTGGAGCTCTGTCCCAGTGGTCCAGGAGGGCAGAGGACTGACCGAGAGAAGGTTTATTCTTAAATCTTAGGGCTGAAGGGAGTCTGGCCTGCTGCAGTACACATTCACATAGGACTTGTCATCACTTTTGCATTGCCTGCTTTTCCCTTTTTGAATGGTGATGTCTGACCTAGGTCACAGAATTGTATTTTGGGAATACATAACTTGTTTGGTTTCATTGGTTCATAGCTGGAGGGCATTTTTGCCTCAGCATGAATCTTACCTTGAATCTCAACCATATTTGGTTAAGATATTATTTAGCTAGACTTTGTACTTTAGACTCAAATGATTATGTTGGAATAATTTGAGACTTTGGGAGCTCTGGGGAAGGAATGAACACATTTTGAAGGTGAGGACAAGAATCTTGATATGTCAGAATGGAATGTTAAGGACATAGTGCTTGTGAACATCTCACCCCCTTAAGTCATGATACAAAATCTGAATCTCCAATATGATGGTATTAAGAGATGGTGGTGATTAAGCTGTGTGAGTGGGGCCCACATGCTCATAAACAGTGGACCACAGAGAACTTTCTGTCTCTTTCTGCCTCATGACCACTGAAGAAGATGACCACATCTTCTAAATATTCACCAGATACCAGACTTGCTGGCACCTGGATTTTGAAAGTTACGGCCTCCAGAAATCTGGGAAATAAATGTTTATTGTTTAATTCACTCAGTCTGTGGTAATCTAAGACTACAGCCTAGACTGACTGAGCACCCCATGGGATAGATTCAGATGAATACAATAAAAAAAATACATGCTTTTAAACCACTTCTTCAGATTGTGCTATCTACAGTGATGTGCTTTCTACCACTGAATACATGACACAATTTTTTGGTATTTACTTACCACATGTCATAAAATCTTAAGAGATATGTTTATTCCTCTCTATATCAATAGAGTATTTTTGTTCTAAAAGAATACATAATGTTTTTTTAATTTGGTCCAAAATAGCTTTTATTGCTGTTCTTTATTGGTTCTCAAGAGTTGAAGATGTGTAAGGTCAGTTAGCAAACAACAGAATATGGGAGAAAGTCTCAATCCTATTGCAGGATCAATGTAAGGAAAGGGGATTTTATCATCCTTCCACAGTGCTATTGTAAGTTATAGCTTTATGGGAGGGAGGGAAAGAGGAAGGGAGGGAGAGAGAGAGAGAAAGAGAGAGAGAAAGAAAGAGAGAGAGAGATTAGTGAGGAGGTATCCATAGGAAAGAGCTCCGTGCAAAGTCTGAGTTCTGGGCAATTCCTTAATTCATCTTACTCTTGGACTGACTAAATGTGTTTCCATTGTCTCAATCTCACATTCAGAATGAAAAGTCATTACAATAAGAAAAAAAATCGCTTTCAAATCGCAAATGACAAAACCATCCATTTTTAAACACTAACTTTGGGGACAGAAATTTTAAAATAATTATAACATAGCTGCTACATTCTAGGCACTGTGAAAGTGTCTTAAATTAACTAATTTGGAAAATCATTCTTTGAACTTCATTTATTAAATCTTTCATAGATTAAAAATTGAGATTTGTTAGTTTGTGTGACATATCCAATAGCTTTTCTGCAGTAAATGTTGCAAGGAGGATTGATACAGATGTTTTGTCCAAATCCTACGGCATTTCCTCTATTCTTATATATAATTTCTAGCATCGTATTCTATATGTGAATCATGATGCACTTTTGATCATAAAATTGTTATTTGTTTGTTTTTGTTTTGTTTTCAAGACACATAAAAAGAAAATATTTCTTATTCTTACCTAACAGCACTACTGCCCACATCCAGGTCTTGTGCAGTTACAGCGCCAATGATGGTCCTGACAGGGGTGTCTTCATAAACTTCCATGGTGTAAAGTGGCTTGCTAAATACAGGAGGCTCATCTACATCCAGAACACTGATCTTCACTGTAGCAGTGTCTTTTAAAGGGCCAGCAGAGTGAAACCGGTGGTCAAGGTGAAGGTTGGAGGCCTCTACTTTAAAAGTATATGCCTTCTTCGTTTCAAAATCTAAAGGCTGTAGTGAGGACAAATCCAAATTGAAGTGTTACATTTGTATAGAATGTGGCATAAACCATGAGCATCATTTCAGAGCAATGCAAGTTGGTATTAATTATACTGGTTTTGAAATGTCTCACTTTTATAATTAGTGTGTAAGTAAAGCACAAGGTCAAACTTTCTGGGTAACTCATAAACATAATCTTTTGCACATATGAAATTTACATAATGTACTTATGAGCATACATACTAGATAGGGGTTACACATTTTATAAAAGCAATTTGAAATCAGTTAATAGTTTAAGGAAAGCACTTCTCACATCTTATCCAATACTGACATCTAGTGGAAGCAAGCAGTGATAAAGAAATGGAACAAAAATGGAATTGTATAATTGAAAATTTCTAGATTCCATTTGTAAATTTGGCATAACAGCACATTTTTAAGCTCATTTTTCCTATTGTGACATTAGTATCATTTCCTTTTAAATAATTATGAATTAATAAGTCATTTTATTAGAAAACATTTGTATCAAGATTCAAAATCACACACAATGGTAATTATGAAGAGTGTTGGTCTTTTGTGTTCTCAGAACTGCATATAAATACTGGTTCTCCCATGCATTGTCAATAAGTATCACCAAGAATTCAGGCTTCCGACATATATGAACAAATTAAAGAAGGCATTGGAACAAACATACAAGTCATTTTCCAGATTTTCAGTAATGCTCAATTTTAACTTGCTACTATTTACATTCACCCTCATTGTAAATGTTAGTTTTATTATGAAAGTAACTGAAAATGCTATATTCCAGAAATATGGTGCTACTATGTTGCTTTGTTAAGTGATAAGCTTAAGTGTAATGACTCAGACTTCTAATCTCCAAGGAAAAACTAAGACAACACAAATTTAACATTAACAGTGAATACGGGGACCCTTAAGTTTCTGTTTGCTAAAGCAGTTCCCTATAGTGTGAACACAATGATTTGCTAATTGCCTTGACAGCATCTGTTCCTTTATCTAGCACACCAGAGGAAACTAAAGGAGCTTTATTTTCACTTTTAAAGACATGAGTATTATTTTATGTATTTTTTTCTGAGAAAAAGAGAAAAAAAATCACTTATGTATTTAAAAACTCTCACAATTCAATGGAATCTGCTATGGTAAAATCAGTTATAAGTCTTGTATATGCATCAAGTAAGTCTCCTCACAATATTTTTAATGCATGAGAACATACATTTATTCCCCTTTAATTATTCCCTTCATTTTATCAAGTTCATTATATTCTTATTCCTATTTTTATCTTTGTTCTATGCAAATAATTGATTTGACTTTCTGATAATTTAGTCATACCTGTTAACATATAACATTGATTTCTTTCAGTTTTTATTACTTTCCTGTTAGAAATGTTTATTTCTCTTAAAACAAATAGAAATAAAATTGACAATATGGCCACTGGTCCCATGATCAGAAATGAAATATCTAAGAAAGCATAGATAGAGGATAATCCCATGATGATATTTTGACCCATCTAAAGCTTGACTCTCATGCTTTGAGAAAGGAATCAGACTCAAGAAAATACAGCAAATTTCCAGAAAAATATGTCAAAATGTTATTTAAAGCAATAAGAAGAAATCAGTACAAATAGTGAGAATGAACAGTTTCGAATAAATAAGACCAAAACAAGACAGGACACATATTTTATATATTAAGGACTATAATGGTGAATATAAGTTAGGATTATTATGTAAGTTTCTGAGTAGTGAATTAGTAATAATTTAAATTCTTTACAACAATAACTTTCATTTGGAAAAAGGAAGAAACAAATAACAAATTAAAACTTTCAGCACTGAATTAGTTAAATATAAAAGGTTCTGGCAAGGCAAGAGATATCCCCTTGGAAAAACAGAAAGGTACAAAGGTAAATAAGATTTTTTTTTCTCTCAGCATTCAATTAATTATAGAATAAAGGCATGTTGTCTAATGGAGAAGTTTGAAGAAGCAATAAATTTCATTTAAAACACCATAGTAGTTGTCTGAAAAAAAGAGAAAAAAAAGTAAGTTGAAAGAGTACACTGGCTAATTCAAATTAAAGAAAATACAAAGTTCTTCTTGCATGTAAAAAAGTAAGTGCTCCATAAATGTTAAACAATGTATTTTCCTGACAGTGAACCCTAACATCTATCTTAGAGCAATCTAATTTTAACAACTTTGGAGTCCTTGATTTCAAAGCAAACTGAGTTGCTCCAGCTCAGACTTACTCTCTTTTGGGCTCCAAATCCACGGCTATCCTAAAATGTAGGCATTCTTACCAACTGTTTCCCATCTCTAATTTTCCTCTAGATGTTGAAATGCCTCTGACTATCTGTACTAATGTGTATATTTGTATATATAGCTTATATATTGTATATATAGTTTTATTTTCCCTCTTAATAATACATTACATCTGTCTGGATGAACTTGACTCTTTACTGGTAAACCAATTTCAAGCCAGAGACAGAAAGAGACTTCTGAAACATTTTTCGCTTTTTTAATTTTACTTTTATTGTTAGGAGATAAGACATGATGTATGTTTTTAAAGAAGTCCTGGCCTATCACAACAGGTATGAATTTGGCAGTGAGGGAAATAGAGAGTGAGATGAAAGAACCTTTTTGTACATTTAGATTTTTTTTTTGCAACCAAAAAGTTATTTCCTACGAAGATCAAAGAACAGGAGAAAATTGTAAGAGAAATGCCACAATTATATTCTATGTGGACTTCTTCACGACTCTGACCCTTAGGCAAATTCACAAACTGGTGTAACTCTGAAAGAGCAAAGAATCACCAATCATCTCTACTTGACTGTACTCACCCATCTGACAGACCAAAGCCATATTTGGAGGGAGATTTTGTAATCGACAAAAATTCTAACATTTGATATAATTATAGAACAGAAAAGATTTTTTTTTTGGTAATTGCTAGAAAATTGGTTCTATTTTTGATGGGATTAAATAAATTTGAAATATTTATTTTTTACACAGTACTTTGAGAATTTTATGACATTGCTCTGGGCATATTTAATTCAGTGAGCCTTTCTAGAAAAATAAGAAAAAGACTGACTAAAGAGAGTTTAACTGAGCAACTTCTTTGGATTTTTCTGTAACAAAAGATTAGTAAGATCAGAACTTTTGGAAAACAATTCACAATATAGGAAATTGTGCTACATAAGACCGTGACTATGGTGAATTGGAGAATGGCATATTTAGTTTCTCTCTGGTATACAAAGTGAGAGAAGGGTCAAATTATCACCTTTTACTTCTTTTTGTTACATTGCTTTCTTTACTCTTTGCTGAAGTCCAGATAATTAAATATACATAAAATGTTCAGTGACTAATAATTTTTTTTTCACGTAAAAGGAGGATAAGCTATTTTTAATATTAAATATCAGAATAACCCCCTGGGCTCTTTTAGGCCTCCTCTTGTTTCCAGATAATGTTGAGTGGAAACAGGTACCTATAATTACAGATACATGAGAACTGGAAAAGAAAAGCTGTGGCAGACAGAATTCTGAGATGCTCCCTATTTTTGTCCCCATTGCCCCCAACCATTTTATGTAATAATTCTGCTCCTTAGTGTGAGGGACTTGTGAATTAAATGGCATATTACTCTTGTCAACTTGTTCAGTTCTGTGGAAAAATTAATATGAATATAGAACTAAGGCCCTTAATCATTTGACATTGACTGAAGACATATTTTGGAGATGTCTGACCTAGCAAATGGTGCAAATGATTCTGGCTGGACTTTTTTTTTTTTCTCGGTTGTGCTGGGGATTGAACCCAGGGCCATGTACATGCAAGGCAAGCACTCTACCAACTGAGCTATATCCCTAGCTTCTCTGGCTGGTCTTGAGCAAGTGAACATGTGAGCACAGGAGCCAGTGTGGCAAGTGCCTAAAGGATACCTATGAGGACTGAGACTTGATCTCAGCCAGGAATTAACAAAACAATCATAAAACCTCAGCAAAGTTAATTCTGCAGGCAACCAGTTAGCTTGGTAAAGAGTTCCAACCTTGTATCAGATTGCAACCTCAACCCACACCTTCAAATCAGCCTGAAAAGCCGACAGTGAAGGACCAGGGATGTGGCTTAGCCGTCTTCCCATCTATAATGTTATTGCAGCAGTTTTCATGATGAGCATCTATCAGTTTTACCAACACAGTGAAGGGAACTCTCCAAAAATGAACAAAAAACAATGTATCCTTGGCATTAAGGCTGTACTCAATCACTTTGTAGGTCTTCACAGTCAAGAGAATAGAAAACTGTGAAGGGACACAAATGAGCAAGGAGTGTAATGTTTTACAAAATGTACTAGTCCCTTTCAAGATAAGGAGTTAGAAAACAGATTTAAATCAGACTGAACTGTGATGAAAATACATTAGAAAAACACTCTTCCAAAGCAAGTTTATATACCAGCTGAACAATAAAGATAAGATGTTCAGAACACATATTATTTTGAAAGAAAGTCAAGTTTTCCATGAGTTAATTTTATGATCAATAAAGTCAATTCCTCTCTGAGAGAAGAGATGGGAAAGCTTATATATATAATCTCCAGTGAAGAAGGAATTAAATTCAATATTTCACTAAAAATAATCAAAGATTTGATGAATAATTGATGTTCTTGTACCACATGAGAAAGTCCCTATAGTGAAGAAACATGCAACAAAATAAAATGTGGATATTTTAAATATAGGCTTTACTTTTGACAGTGTTCACAGTATTTCTTATACAATTAAAAATTATATAACTATAAATTAAAAAATTGCCATTTTTATTTAAAGAATAAAATAAACACTACATCCAACTTATCTCTAAAAATATTACAACAGAACTACTTATTTAAAATGCATTTAGTTTTTCTTTGCAAAGTTATTGCATTCCAGTCTTTTGTAATACTGAAAATATTTTGACGGTCATTTAGCAAGTACCTGAAAGACCATGGACATTAGTTCAACGTCTGTTTTTTAGTGACAATAATTTCTGGAACAAATCTAGTAACAAAGACAAAATAAATCAAAACAAAGGCAATAATGTCAGGGCTTCTTGCTACACATTGTCAATAATAATTTTCATAAAATGACAAAAGGTTTCATCAAGTATTATAAATGCTTAAGTGAAATATATGTGTCACATACATGTACAGTATAAATCATTCCTATCTGGAGAGGCCAGTTATTTTTTTTGTCACATATCATTATTCATTGCAATGAAAGTATATGCTTTTCAAAATATACCATAGTTGAAAATAAGCCATGTGATTTTGAAAAATGTATCCTTCTTCCATGCACTTCAAATTTCCCATTAATGAAATCAATAAAACACTGCTTTTCTTATATACTTTGCAAAATATTTTGAACTTTATATAGTACGTAAGTGAACATGAAATGTTTTTTGTCTTATCCAACAAAACATTAATACCCTATATATTTTAGAGATTTTCTTTAACAAACAGGACAAAACATAAACATGATAAAGGACTTCAAATAAGAAAAATCAGATATGTCATAAATGAGTGTCATAAGTACAATAAGTGCTGTTGCAGAAATGCTGAAATTTTGTTAAAAAAAGTAAGAGACAACCAGTTTGGGAAGAAGGGCTCAAAAAAACCGTTGATGATAAGCAAGGGAGATAATACTAAGTAACAGGAAAGTATTGAAATTCCTGTGAGCAAGAGACTTCCATGAGAATGTGGAACAGCTCAACAACTCAGGTAGACACCTGCAGTGAATTTGGTGTGGGTGAAAAGGAGCTTGTACATGTGTGTGACAGTGTGTACAGAGGCTGGTAAAATAAAATATGCAGCCTGCTTTTGACCTTTCCAGCAATGGGGACCAGATAAAAGTCTAAGTAAGATAATCAGATGTAGTTTCCACCCTTCATTCACAGGATGAAGGAGTTCCTGAAGGAAGATAAGGGGTGAAGCTGGCAAATACTTAGCAGTGTTGGAAGGGAGTATTAAAGAAGGATATAAGCCACAACATTAATTTCTGCTCAGAAAAAATCACTGGCTAAGCTCATGCCCTGTTTTTGGCAAACAAAGGTCTAAGGGAATGGTAGAAACCTAAGAAGCATTCTGGACTTTTTGTTAAAAAAACTAGAAAGGACAAAAATAAGATAGGTCACATGTTTATTGGGAAAAAAGAAGGAATATGGCTTTATACATTTTGAGTTTGAAAAAAGCATTAAGAAATATTCAAATAGAAAAATCTGCAAAGCAGTAGAAAAATTGGCCTTGGTTTTGTTAATTCGGGGTTAATTTAGAGTTGAATCTATTAAGAAAAGTTGGGCAAGGTATTTAAAGAATATAAACAAGGTTTAGAAATTTAAAAAAAAACAAGAGAAAGACAAATATTTGGAAAAAAACAGGAACATAATATTTGTAGAAACAACATAAGGAGTACCCCTTTCTCTGAAATTAGGAATGTCAGAGTTACTAAAAATAGAATTTTTAAATTTTATTAATTTTTTTGAGCATATAAATTAGTCTACAATTTATTTTCATTTTATTCCTAAGAGATATTCTAAAATTTACCACATGATGGTGCTGTTACCAAGTCATATAGTGTGGAAATAATTCTCAGTCATATAAAATGATAAAATTAATGAGTTTTACTGATTCATGAGTAAATATAAAATATAGATGCCCAATGGAACCAATTGAGGCCACAGTCTATTTATAAAAGCGTTGTGTTGAAAAGTCAAATATTTCATCTCCTATTTAAAAATCCTTCTACTTTACATTTAATGTGATCTTTAGTTATGTAAATTCAAAATAAAAAATCTGCTAAGATAACATCAAACTGGTTAAACATTTTAATTTCAAAAAATGTTTTACTTATTTTATAGTAAATAGGCCACTACTTCATCATTCTTCATTTTAAACAGATGCCACCACTACTTTGTAGTTCTTAACAGACATTTTTATAGAGATGGTACAGGACTCTTTCTGAAATTCTGCAGGATATTAAACTGTTCTTTGTATAACTGAAGTATTCACTCTACTGTTTTAATTACCTAAGTTTTCATTCAGCAACAAGCAAACCAAAGTGTTTCTCAATATATTTATCCATTTAGAGTTTTTTAACTAATGTAAATTCCTATTCATTTTTATATTCAAGGAGTATATATTTTATTTTTATTTTTCTCATAGGGAGTAATTACTAAGATATAGTTTATTTGTCTTTTAAATATAAGAAATTTGTTGAATTTAAAACAGCTGATTTTCTCATTGCAAATATATCCCAGCTCCTAGATTTTAAGATGTGATTGAAACTTTCAGAAGCATTATTCTAGTTTTTCTAGTGTTGGTATTGTATATTATTTAAAAACACATAAGAGAATTTTAATTTGTGTATACTTTGTTCAGTGTAACATGCAAGAGTAGAGTAAGAGTTGGTTTGGGTTTTTACCAGAGTTGTGTGCTTTGGAGAGATTTACAAATTTTCCTAATTTTACTCTGAATTCAACGTAATACAGTGAAATGACACCTTTCTTCATTCTCCTCAGCTTATATAAACCTGAGTTTCATTTTTATATATCCTCACCCTACAGAGGAAAAAGAGAGAAGTATACAGTAAAATAAAACTAAATAAAAGATTTTGAAGATAAAACAACATTGAAAATATGTGCTTCAGAACATTGAGCATTTGAATGTATTTTAAGTGGGTTAAAAAAAAGAGAAGCTCTGTTAAATTGAAGAATATATTATTTCATTCCTCTACTGCTGCTTAAAAGTTTGTCAGCCAAAAATTTAAAATAACTCATCTTTAAAATGCAGCTATGTATTCATATGTAGGATATATATTAATGGATTTCCTAAATGTATTTAGTATACTTAAAAATATGATTTATGTAGGAATTCATCATTCTTGCATTGCAATTCTATGCTGTGATACAAAATGAGAAACTGTCAAAAAATAATTTTAAGATCATATGGAAAACTAAAATACTACTGTTGATGTTTACATTCACATTTATTTTTTCTAATTTCATTCTTCAAAGACCAATAATAAGTGCAAGATAAAGTTTTCTGAGAACCTACTGCATGTAATTCTTGAAGAGTCTTATTACATGAGCTTTAACCAAAAGGATTCTGTATTTTAAATACAGCTGTCATTTTAATTTATTTTGAGTTTTCCATGCACTTTATTCAGCTGAATATTTTTCCATTATTCCTTTTTCATAAAATCATACCACCATGTTTGATAAAGATATATATATATATATATATATATATATATATATATATATATATATGTGTGTGTGTGTGTGTGTGTGTGTGTGTGTGTATGTATATGTACATAAGCACATTTCATGCAATCCAACACGTAGATGTTAGATAATTCAAAAATTGTGTTGCAATACTTACTTCTTAGATTTAATAGATGTAGTCTATAGATTGCATTTTTTTCAACAGAATAGGTTACTAGGTAGAGATTGCCCCTGGTGGATCCTTATTTAGAGATCACAGCAAGTTACAACATTGAAAGTGACTCCAAGTATTCTGTCAGGCTTTGTAAGTACTGAATTGTTTGGTATAATTTTCTACATGATAAAAATAGTTATAACAATATGTTTTGACTGTTTCTTTAAATTTAGCCAGAATCACCAATTCTCACAGTCTTTACTTCTATGAGCATCTCAATCTGTTTCTTGGATTAATTTCAGTGATCTTTTCACTGGGCTTTTCTCAGCCTTACTTAAGTAAGTCTTACTTGCTTAAGTCTGATTTTCCTCAAAGCATACAGAGTAAACTAACTCTATTAGAACAGAGGTGATTTACGTATAACTCCCCTCATTATTACCAAGCTCAGAGTCCTTGACCTGACCTACAAGACCTCCATCATGGGACATTGAATACCTTGTCTTCAATCAACATTCCTTTTATTCACTGACCTTTCCAGTCTCTTTGTTCATCAGTCCCTCCTTAGAGAGAGATTTTGCAATTGTTTTTTAGTTTTTCTGAACACATGTAATGTACACAGTTGTTGTTCATCTGTCTTTCTTCAGAAATATGCTTACATTTCACCATAGCCCCAAAGTCTTCTTGACCTTTACTATAAGACTGCCTTTCACATTCCTGTAATCTCTTTACCTTGATTTATGTCTATCAGCTTGAATCTATCATTGCTGATAGAGATATTTCATGTGTTAATTTTCCGATTTTCCCAATTGAATGGATGGAGCTGGAGAACAGGGAATGTCTATCTTTGAGTCCAAAATGGATCTGGGACATGGTGGCTACACCATAAATATCCCTTGAATGATGAAGGGAAAGGTATAATCACAGATTTATTTGGACAAGGAGTTTTATGCCAGTAAGATGAATGATTAATTTACCTCAGGAGGATACACTGTTTTGTCTTTTTTAGAGACACATTTTTCAGATTGATTATCTGCATTATGTAATTCAATTTTAATAAGGCATTTCCATAGTTTTATAAATCTCAAAGTCAATCCAATAAAATTTTTTTTTAAAATTCTCAAAAATTCAAACAAAAAATGATGTAGCACCTATTCACTATGAATCTTTCCTTGGACTGAAAATACATTTTTACTGATTAATAATAGTTAAGTTTTTTATAATTTATAACTGCAACACTTCCTTAAAACATTATATTTTTGACTTCATAAAATAATAAAGAAATATAACACTATTTCTTTCCAAATATATTTAAAAATAAAGATTTTTCTGATTGACATCTAATCATCAGTTACTTACAGGCATGGATGAAAAATAGGTGTCTATAAAAGTAAATATAAAATATATAAAACTACATTGATGAATATAAAATACTTTTATAATAGCAAGATGAAAGAATATTTAAATGTATATATGCATAATTTAGTATTAATTCTGCAACTCAGATAAACTTTGTAAATCTAATTAATTTAATGGTTAAATTTTAAATTTTAAGATACTATTTATGATCATAAATAGTAAAATATTTTCTACCATTTTTAGTATTATTAGCTTATTAATATTTGTTACAGTTGTTTCATTTGGATTGATTTTGAAAAATATTTAAATATTATACTTTTACATAAAATTAATAAGAATATTCACTGATATGTTACTGAGTAGAAAAGAGAAATACTAAATATCAAAAGAGAAATACACAAGAATCATACGCCTTTTTTCTTTGTGTATTTCTCAAATTCAGCATTAATGCATAATTTTAGATGGTATCATGTGTGTTAACTAACTTCTGGACTAAGTACAATTTATGTACATTTGTGGGAATAAAAACAAAATGACTATCTATATGAAGCTTAATTTACTTTTATGATGATTTTCATTATAATTCATAGTGTTTCTTATTAAAATTCAGAGCTCCTAACAAATATGAGAAGAAAAGACTGATTAATAGCACTTATTTCAAAAATATTTCTTCTGGGTTGAAATAATCATAAATAGTAACAGAAATGACATGTACTGCAGTTTGGGGTTAAGAGAGTATACATTGTACAAGGAGAGGGGGAAAGAAGACCTAAATTTAATAAGATTCACTTTTTTGCTATACTTCACTACTCAAAATTCATTGTTTTCTTCATTATAATGGAAGCAATCTACATGCCTCCAATGGAATCAGGTTTCTTTCTCACATTTACACACTCCTTCATGTGCCACTACCCAATAAAAGACAAAACTACATATTGGGCAAGTAATGATTTCTTTCAAGGGTCTGAACAACTTTGCTGTCCTCCTCCGCTGCTCTTTCCACTCTCCCTTTCTTTCTCTTGCTCTAAAGTTTGGCCAGAATCACAATTCTCTCAATCTTCACTACTATTAGCATCTAAATCTCTTTCTTGTATTATTTCAATGATCTCTTCACTGGGGATATTTCTAGTCTTACTTCCTAACTGATAAAAGTAAAAGTCTCTGTAGGCTTTTTTCTTACAGAATTCTCAAGTCCATTATTATCCTTTCTTATTTCTTCCACTTCTGCACTGAATAAAACTTACCAACAATAGTGTTTCTCCACTGTGATATCAACTCTCACCAATAATGTGCTAACTTAGATATTTATACTCTGTGTTCTCCAAAAAGTCATGAAATGTCAAGATCAACTTTGGTAAGATAAAAGTTATTGATTGTTTTTTCATTTTTAAATTGATCATTTTTGTACATACATTGCTATAAAATTAATTAAAAATTAAACTCTGATAAGAGTGTTAAAAAAGTAAATAATCAAATTATTAGGCTTCAATTTTCAATATAAATCCATATTTGTTAAATCATAGAATAACACTATCTGTGGGAGTGAATATTTCATAATTATAACTTTTTTATTTAAAATATTACTAATTAAAGGAAAATTAAAATTGCTAATACTCTTTCATTTTCTTTAATTATTTTTAGATAGTAAACTGTCAAAACCTTTGTTTATGTACCTTTTTCAGTTTGATAACTCCTTCTTGTGTATCCTCATCTGTGACGATGTCAAACAAATTCCCTCCATCTCCGGGAACAATAGTGTACTCAATTTCCGCATTTTGTCCAAAATCAGGATCCAGAGCTCTTATTTTTCCAATAGCTGAGCCAACAGGAGAAGATTCAGGAACTTTCAGATGGAAGATGCCTGATAAAATATATGTAATTTGCATTGACAGTGAACTAGCAAAGGAAGATTATCAGGTTTGAAAAATGTAGACTGCAAAAAGTAAATCAAATTTGGAACATTATAGAGCAAAATGCAAAGGCAATTTGCTGTCAAGGATTATGATTATATGTAATAACTTCATTTTCACTTCAGTAGACCTGCTTTTGATTTTTAAATGGGTATTATAAATAATAGAGTGTGCTATATTAAAATTACTGTGTGGAAATATTTTAATATGATGGATATCAAAGTATACCTTCTATGTGAGGGTAAAAGTCTTCATAATTGTCACCAAAGTAATCAATACCAATAAAATATAATCTAAAACACAATAAGAAGATATATATATATATATATATATATATATATATATATATAATTAATAAATTGATAATAAATAGATAATAGATAGATGGATAGTTATTTATGAATTTGAAGGTTATGTATCCAGAAAGTAACCATTACAATGACTATGAATTTATCTTACAATGAACTGAAATAATAAGCTGTACACTAATACAAAATTCTACCTCGATGAATTTAAATAAGGCATATTGGAGACAAAGATTCAGCTCATTTTTTTAATAGGGAGGGAGAGAGAGAGAGAGCGAGAGAGAGAGAGAGAGAGAGATTTTTTTTAATATTTATTTTTTAGTTTTTGGCAGACACAACATCTTTATTTGTATGAGGTGCATCAAACCCAGAGCCGCGCGCATGCCAGGCGTCAGCTCATTTTTAATACATATTAACTTGGCACACTTTCTAATATTTAAACTGAGTACATAAAGTTTGAACTCCCCAATTTTTTTCTTTTTCTCATTAAAGGAGAAAAAATTAAAATGATCATTTTTACCACCAAATAGAATACTTACATTACATGAAATATGTACTGGATCAGGAAAAAAATGTAAAAAAAAGAATACTTATCTGTGGAAAATATTCCAGAACTATGAAAATAGTAGACATAATTTAAAACCTTTGTCAAAAATTTAAAGTTTTAGATAAAGAAAATAAATAGGACATACTATTTTTTGAACATCTCATCAAAGTGAATATTAATGGGGTAAACAATAATATTCAAATCAAAGTTAAAAAAAGGAAAAGAAAAGGAGGAAATTAAAAGTGCAGATGCTAAAATGAATGAAGAAGTTCAATGTTTAATTTTGATACTGGAATTCCAGTTTCAAATTCTATAAATAAATTTTGAATGTCACTTTCCCATGGACAAACAAAGTGCAGTGATTAAGTTCTTTTAGAATTCTAGTACATATGTGAATATTGAGTAATGATGGCACTCAAGACTTTTCTTGCATGGTGAAGTTCACTCAACAAATTACTTTTTAAAATTATAATTATTTGCTTCAAGATGGCATGAAAAATTATTAAATTAAGTCATTTCATTTTTCATTACCAATTATTTTTATAGAATATATAGTTATTTCACAATCAGTTGGCAAAACTTGGTAATCTCATCAGCCCTGGTAACAGTTAAATTTTGCCAGCTACCCTCTACCTCCCAAATATTTCCCATTTTTTCTTGTAAATTATTTTGAAATCTGCCTTATTTTAACTGACATCGAAAGAACATCACCTCAATAGAACACACATTCTGTCTTAAGAGGGCTAAATATCCACCTATATCTTGTTTATTTGATGCACAAGAAAGAAGGTATATATATATATTTGGGGTTGGTACCAGATATTGAATTCAGGGGCACTCAACCACTTAGCCACATCCTCAGCCCTATTTTGTATTTTATTTAGAAACAAGGTCTCACCAAGTTGATCAGCGCCTTGCTTTTGCTGAGGCTGACTTTGAATTTGCAATGATCCTGTCTCAGTCACCTGAGCTGCTGGGATTACAGGCATGAGCCACTGTGTCCCACTAGAAGGTATAGTTTATACTGACCTAAAATAATTGTGAGTAAGTAATTAATTGTTTAGTATTATACATGTAAGATGACTTTCTAAAAGAATACACCATATACAGTTTAAATAAGTAAATATACAATACAAACAAATGATAATAAAACTTTCTAATGACAATGTTGGAGCATTGATATAGACTTTATTAAGGAATCATATTTAATGAAAGTCATAGTAATTGATCCAAGTAGCCATTTCTCATAATCTAGTATTGTTTTCATTAGGTTTTATTTGCCAAACAACACAGTTGCTGCCAGATGTTCAATGTTCACAAAATTCTAAGCAGGGTTTGAAACCTAGGCCACCAGATCAACTAGAAAAATAAAAAATGAAAGGATTAAATGTTGCCCAATTGTCTCCAAGAAGGATAAAGTGGGAAGTGGGACATTCAAGGGCAATCTGTCTTTTATCAAAAAGTGACAAGTACCTAGTAGAAATTAATGTGACCATTGTCACCTACATTCTTCAGATCACAAATATTTCTCAATAAGTACAGATTTGAGGGACTCCTGAGTTTTGAGCAAGAATCAAGATGCTTGAATTTATTTTTAGTGTGGCAGTAAGGCATGGGGCATAGTCACTCAAGTTTTACTCAACTTCTCAAAGAGAAATTTCAGAGAAAAGTAACAGAGCACAGAATATATGAGATATTTTTCACTTCCTTTTGAATTTTTTTTTCAGAGTAGAAATTAGAAGTTTATTAAAGAACAGCACAAAAGACTTCTCCCGGAGGAAGAAAGGGACCCAAGAAGTGGAATCCCCCTTTTAAAATTTTTAATGTCAATTAAATATAAATATGATTTATTAGGAAGTGAGTCTACAACATTTGATTCTCACTGTGTGATTGGGATAAAAATCAGTAGAAACAATAAAAGCTTTAAATTGATAGTATGATTAGTCACAGTCCAATCTCATGGTCCATCAGTGTTAGAGTCTTAAATTTTTTGCTGAAAAAATAGAGAAATGGAGGTTTAAGTTGAATGAGTACTATAAATCTCCCTCTCATAGGATATTTAGTTAGGAAATTTATTGTTAAACATTACAAAGTAAAAGGATAAAAATTGATTTGAGAGCAATAGCATGATGCTCTATACAGGGGATTTCTGTTGGGTTGGTGAGGATACCTCCCTGAGGAGTGCAGGGCAGGTGTTGGATGATATCTTTAGGGAAATAGGAGGATATAAAGAGCATAGGGTATTTCTGCAGACACTTTCCAATATATTCAGTTAGAGCAGCTTCAAGTTGCGTATTAGATTTCATAAGGTAGCTTTTTATTTGAAAAGTATAGAAGCAAAAATAAATAAATTGTATATTGAGAAAAATAATAAAGACTAGAGTCATGTCTACTGGATAATGGTTAGTGAGTATGGAAAGTCTAGCCAAAACTGAGACCCTCTATTGTGAGAAAAAGCACTTTAAACTTTGAAGGGTACCAAATAATGCAGACTAGAGATGAAATAACCCCCCTTGAAGACACTATGCTGAGATGTGAATTTTATGCTTTAAAAAAGAACACTTTATGAGTCCATTAACAATAAATGTGAAGATAGCTATACTTTGTAGTACTCTGTCAATATAAGTTATAAGTTATCTAAGCAGTTCTTTTTGAGAGTTGTCATCTCAGAGCATTCTCACAAATTTCATTAATATTTAATGGCTTTGGAAAACTTGTGGTAAATTCAGAGTGGCATTGTTCATATATGGTTGATGTAACAGCATTTGACTAATCTGTATCCCTTAAAATTAAGACGTAATAAAGAAATTATTTATCACTTACATTTCTTCTGTGCATCGAGGTTTTAGTGCATGTAAAACTCAAATACACAGAACAGTAGATTTTCTGTTCTTTACATAACAGACATATATTTCAATAAGGTGAAAGATGTGCATGTTCATTAAGACAAGCATTGCTCTGTAAAATACTGCAGCTGGTAATAGAAGCTACAGAGTATGGAAAAAGCCAGAGAAACTGTGCATTAGTCACGTCAGATTGTTTAGGTTCTGTCGGTTTATTTTCAATGACTTGACATTTTATCATTTCTAGAATCTCAACAGCATTAAAGCTGGGGTCATTCAGATTAATTCAGAACTCTGAAGTAATCTTCAGCTGTGCAAAAGTTGAATTGTTTATGATGTACTATGAAATTACACTGCCATCATTTTCTGGGTGTCCTACTTTTGATGCATATGAAACATCTTAATGGCACTACCTATACAACACAGATTAAGAAATAAAACAGATGACAAGAGATGGTACCCACAGTAAAAAATATATTTACATATTCATAGAATGCACAAATGATGCTTTCCCAAAATCCCTTGGGAAAGAAGAAATATTACATGTAATGATCTAAGGTGGAATTTTAGTGATCAAATTTATATAGTTTCCTTCAATTTTTTCCTTTTAGAAAATTCAGAAGCATTAATGAAACTATCAAGAGAGATATATTTACTTAAAAGAATATAAATAATGTTTTAATTTACTGAGAAAATATGATATAACCAAATATATTAAATGAATGAACAAATTATAAATATCTTGAAAACTTTCAGCAATGTGAAAATTTTTTTAAAACAATGAAATAAATTTTTACAAATTTACTTTTGAAATACATTTTATATTTAAAGCAATAAGTCTTCAGATGACAAAAAAATTGTGTAAGAGCTCAACATTCAACTATTTATAAAGATCATTTGTATATGACAGGTAATAATTGGAGCTTAAAAATACTAGAAGTTCATTGGATTAGATAAATGAGAATGAAGGGAAGGGAGAGATGGGAATAGGAAAGACCACAGAATAATTTGGACATAATTTTCCTATGTTTTTATATGAATATACAACCACTATAACTCCACATTGTAAACCAAAAAAATGGGAAGTTATACTCCATGTATGTATAATATGTCAAAATATATTTTACTGTCATGTATACCTAGAAAGAACAAATTAAAAAATTTAAATACTAGAATGTTAGGGTCTGTAAACAAGTCAAGTTGGCGCCTGGCATTTTGCCAGAGGGAGTGGTTTGTGAAGTAATGTCAGAGAGCCATTAAGTGTGGAGATTCCTTATTGGTTGACTCTTGTATCTAGTTTACGTTAATTAAGATAAGCTGTGTGGAATGTATATATTATATATACCCCTCCTGTCCTACAATAAACGGCTCCCACTCCTGCTGTATCAATGTACACAAGTTGCTCGTCACCCCCCCCCCCCCCCGTTAGTTTGGTGCAGCCGGACTGCGGCACTAGAATGCTAGAAATATAAAATGTTTAAGAATAAATTGATATGAATTATTAAACATTTTAAGAACTCAAAATTGTATCCTTGAGCCCACCTAAATAATTATACAATTTTTTAAAAAAGTTTACATTTAATATTCAGAATGTGTATATGCATATACATACACAATCACCTAACTGTAGATTACATAATTAGATTTAGACATAGAATTGTTTAAATAATGATCCTGTATGCTTTTTCCTTGAACTGCCATCTAATTTCACCTAATTGCATATGATTTGATTTCTTAAGCAAATGTAATAATAGACAAATAATGTAGTATGTAAAGAACATACCAAGAGAAAGCAACCAACATCGTTGTAAGTTAAAAAAATAATAATAACTTTATAGAAACTTTACCTATATCTCTGTGACCTTGGGCAAAATATTTAGTGATTCTTTTATTTTTAAGATTGGTGTAATAATAATTTTGATTCATCTTGTAGATTTATTTTCAAAAATTCACTGGTACAATAGTAAATAAAATTTAGTTTTATATATATATATATATATATATATATATATATATATGTGTGTGTGTGTGTGTGTGTGTGTGTGTGTGTGTGTATAATAACATAATTTATATTATCCATTACTACTAATTAAATTTTAAATAATATTTTTATTGATAATGTCCCCATGAATATGCATTATAATATTTTTCTATATGAATAACAATAAGAAAGAGAAAGCTGCGTACAAATGTGTGAGAATGAAAAAAAGAGAATGCTGAAAAATTATTTTAAATTTTACTAAAATATTTATTTTCTTGTTCTGAAAATTGGAGAATTCAGGAATAACAAAATATTTTGATAGTTTAGTAATATTTTAGGTCCTCTGTCTTCAAAATGCTAAAGCAGTTTTTTAATTAAAAAAAAAAGTCCACAAGAAAAGACCTTTCTGATGACAAAATTGACTTCAATCTGGGCTTAAACCAAACACATTAAACATCTGTAAATAGAACCTCAGGAATGACAAATCTATCCCTACTCACTCTCAGAATGTCTATGAGACTAGTGACAATAAATTTGAAGAGAACTAGTGTTTATTCTACTCTACTGATATAAGTTTTCTAAAAAAGTTTTGAAATTTTTCATCTTAAATTGTTCACAAATTTATCATTACCTAAAGCCATTGAAAAACTTGTATCAATTGAAAGAGAAGCATTTTCTAGCAATGATTGACTTAGTAAAAGTGCAGGTTGAACACGTTTTAAAATGTCAAGGATTGGGCACCAACAACTTTACTATTTTAGTTAAATTATTTCCCTTTTAAAATACAATAGTAGAAAAAAAAACAAAGGAAATTCAAAGAACTCAGAAGAGGAAAGGAAAACAAAATGTTTGTAAAATCTAGTGCAATTTAGAAATGTTTATATCTAATACAATCTCAGTTCTCAACAACTAAAAGAGAAAAGAACGTTTACAAAGGTTATAAATGTCCCTTCTAAATTGTACAAGCATGTACATGAATTGTTAAGTATATATCTAAAATTAATGGATTAAGTTTTATAAATTCTATGTAATGATAGCAATAAATCTTTTCTAAGAGTAATAAGAACTCATCCATCTAAAACTTCTGGTTCTATGCAAATAAAACAATGCAAAAATATAGGGCCAGATGTAAATCATATTTATATAGTAAGTTAATTACTTAGCATGCCTGTAATTCAGGTAAAAGATTAGGTCCAACTGCAGCTTCTAGTAGCTTTGTCCACAGGATGATGAAGACAATATAAAAATGGATAAACAGATTTTTTATAGTTTTGTCTATTTCAGAATTCAATAATTTTCTTTTGAATGATTACATAAGAGCATAAATTTATACATATTTATGAGGTTCCCCATCTTACTTTTAAAAATATGTATATATTGTGTAATGTTCAAATGAGTTTAAACATATCTAGGAGTGTTAACAATTTAATGTCATTGAAGAATTTAATTGAAAAATCACAAATATTAATCTAGCATGGCAACTTCGAAGGTCTGAAGCAATGTTTATAATTCTATTCCATGTATGATATTTAGACTGAGAGTGTGAACTGAGCCAACTTGATATTGGGTCTGTGAGGTCATCTAATAGGAAACAATCCACAGAACCATCAATCCATAGAATCAATCCACAGAAACAACCACATGAAAAAGCTAATAGGCTAAGAATTTCCTGACTTATAATTTTCTTTGTTCAGCTACTCCCACTGTGATCTATCAACTCCAATATCAGAAGGACCACTGGTATATTAATCTGTATAAATTCTCATCTTGTTCCTGTCCTTTCCATATGCACTTGAAAAGTTTGATTTATCATTTCAATAAACTATTAATGTGTGGCCTATATATATTCCCAATGCCCCCCACCTTTTTTGTACAAGGGATTGAATTCAGGGATGCTTAAACATTAAGCCACATCCCCAGCCCTTTATAATATTTCATTTAGAGACAGGGTCTTGCTGAGTTGCTCAGGGTCTTGCTAAATTGCTGAGGCTGGATTTGAACTTGTGATTCCCCTGCCTCAGCTTCCCAAGCTGCTGGCATTACAGGATAAGCCACCATGCCTGGTTTCTGACATTCTTTTATTACTATATCTGACAAAAGACAACCCTTAATAGTCATAATTAATCTTCTAAAGAGGAGAGATGTATGACTAAGAAAAAACAAGAAAGACAGCTAGATATTGGTTTAAATTATGATCATTAACCTAGAATTCACCTTCCTCATTGCTTGCAAAGTATGCAGATGCTAAAGTAACTGCCATTCTCTTTTCATTTCTATTTTAAACCAATCCACTCTCCACAAACTCAGCTTTACTAACTTCACTAATTCTTTTCCCAGGTAACGACTGTGAACTGTATTTCACAGAATAAAATTAGAATGGTGTTATGTAGATTTTTCACTTTCCCAAACCTGCAAACAATCCCTCACTAATATTCCTGTTATTGGAATAGGTACAGCATGTTCATTTTTCTCCTTCTTCCCCTCTCCATTTCCTCAGTGAATGTCTTTCCTTGGATGAAAACAATGTTGAGCCAGAACATCATCTGCAGCAGTAACTACAATATAGTGGTCAGTTTTTTGTTCCCTATTAATTCTCCAAGATATTACTCCCCAACTGTAGGACACAGCAAAGCTAGGGGTTTGGTGTGTCCTTGTTTTAAGGTATAGTTTTGCTTCTCCAGGTCTGATTTATCTGAGTGGCAGTGAGTGAAGAATCTTGGAAGCATCTCATCCTGCAACCCCCAAGAGCAAGGAATTGCCTCTACTTTGATAGAACACTGCCTCACCCTCCAGATCCCTCAGTGATGCACTCCACACACAGATTCTCAATATGAGGAAAATCTCCTTTGTAGGACTTAAAATGACTCTTGGGTATTTTTCCCTTCTGCAGCTACATCTTTACCCTTCCTTTGGTTATCATGTAATTATTTTTACAAACAGCTTTCCTTGGGTACTTCAACATTCTTAAACATATGGAAAACACTATCCCAAGGATTTGCTCCCTGTCTGGGAAAATAACAGCAGCCATTGTGATCTGCCCTGGTTGCTGAGGAGGCTCTTCTCTACATACCTGAGGCTAGGAAAAGAGCAACCACACTATTTACTTTGATTATATGGGAACTCTTCATCACTCTCTCAAAGAATACCTCAGCATAAACTTTTTCTATTATTCCCCATACTCTATAAAAAGTGTTTTTTAAAAAAAAAAACACACAAAATATCTTGTTCTGACTAATGACTCAACAGTCTTAAATGCATCCTGACATTTTCATTTTAAATTCTACATTTGACTTTGGACAATACTTGTCTAGATGATATTCACTGAATTTTAGCATCATGGTAAAAATTTCAATAATAAACTTTTATTACATCTGTAAGCATCCCCCTCCCGCTTTTTAGCCAATTTCAATTGAGATATCCTTCATCTTCCCTTCTTACTATTGAACTCCAGCAATATGCAAATACTGGTACAATTTATCACACAGTCTGTTTTCACAATCAATATTCTTCTTAACTGAGATATTCCCAAGAATAGACAGTGTTCATATTTGATTATTTCACAAAGTTTTTCTTTTGCTCCAAACTGACTCCAGGCACTCTTTTAGTTATTGTCCCCTTTTTAACAAAATTTCTCCTTTATTGTCACTGTGACCTATTTCTACCTAACAAGCAAGCCACATGTAGACTTAGGCTGGTTTTTGAAGCCACTATTCTGTTAAAGATTTCCTCTGATATTGCCAGTTTTATTTCTTTGTCATTAAATTCTTAACAATTTTTGGGCATCATTCAACCCTCTTCAACATTCCCTCTTTTTTGAAGCACACTTCTAACATCTCTTACATTCTCTATATAGAGTTCTGGTTTCTTCCACTTCACAGCTGTCCCCTCCCCAATGCCCTTTGTTATGTCCTCAAGATCAGATAAAATTCCTGCTGCATGTTAGCATCATATGGAAAGATTTGGATACAATGCTGCAGCCCAAGAATAACCCAAAGAGGGGTTACTTTAGTGGTTCTGTGTTTAGACCTGAATAACAGGATTTTTTACATTCCTTCTGGTTCTATTGACAATCATGGTCAAGAGCCATTGTCTCCAGCCGCCCCTTTGATTTTTCTCTTCTAGTTAATTTCATCTATCCTCTTGACTTCATTTACTCTATTCACACTAACTTTTTTTTATATTTTAAATTTCTCTATATACAACTTCTGAGTTTTATACTTGGCAAAACATTATGATGTTCCAAAACTTCAAGGCATCGATCTTGTTGCATTCCACATAGAGCTTATAGGATTGCCATGTCCCCCAAAAGATATCTAATATGCAATGTCTCAGCAAGTAGTATTTCTCCTGTTCCATAAATTAAAATCCTCCATTGATAGAAAATAAATACTACCATTTTTTGATCCAATAAAATTGTTGAAATCTATACACATATTATCATTTTCACAACTACCATAGTCTTTGCTAACAGAGATCTCACACATATTTCTTCTCTGTATTACTGTTATTGTGTGCTAACTGAGTCTCCCGTAGTACTTCTCTCTGAGGTACCTGCAATGTCTTCCTCATGCTCTTCTGCAAGAAGAGACAGGGTCATGTCTATCACTCACAGGGAGTGAGTACATTATTTTCTGACACAGAAATAACATGGAATAAATGTATAAAGCTTTTAGAAAGTCAATGGACATAAATATGAAGGAAAGAAAGACATTTTAAAATACATATTACCCTTTAAGAAGAATAAATATTTTTAGGAATCATTTCTAAACTGCTTTACATTTTGTAGCATGTATCTAAAATCTTTCCCATCAATAAATATTTTTATCATCACATTAGAACTATGATGTCTATACTGTTATCATAATTCCCATTCATACCCTGGTAGGGTATGACTGTGAACATACATATTGAGTAGGGAGGGAATGCAGGTATAAGCCCTGAGTTTTAGTGTTTGTCAACTTCTATGGCATAAGAACTCCCACCACAGACAATTTCAAGTCAACTATGTGTCATCATTGAACACAGTCCTGGGAGATGTGCCCTATAAGCTCAGATAATCTGTTCAACACCTGTTTCAGGTGTTCTAGGTTATGAGAAGGACCAGTCAAGTGGCATCTCTGACCCACAGAATGATTACTTTATTTGGTTTGTCCACTTGGTCTCATTTTACTACCTGAAATCAATTAAACTGAGGCAATATTTTGTTAGTAAGCAAGCTTTTAAAATACAAATAACTCAAAATTAATACTTTCAGCCATATTGAAGCATGTACATTTCAATAATGTGTGACTTAGTGGGTTAGGCATAAACAGGAGGGTTTCTATTTTCAAAGTTTAAAGAGCACAGTCAGTGAAAATATGGAGAAAAAGATTATCAGGAGATTTAAAAATATTCAAAAGGGGATGAGGCTTTAAAGATAAAATTAATTTATTTCTACACTCTTTCTATGCCTGTAGTGCAAAAAAAAAAAAGGAAAACTGACTACATTTTTTTCTGGACTTCTGATTCTCCTTTCCTTTTTACAAAGTACCTCTATGCAAGTATAAGTTTTACATCTAATACTGCAGTTATAGTAACTACAGTTTCAATAAACATATCTATATTTCCCTACAAATCTAATTGTCCTTTATATTTTTTTCAAAAAATTGCATTGGAATTTCAACAGCCCATTTATATTACTTAATTATTATCAGAATAAAAATCTCTTTCACATTCTATAATATATATATATATATATATATATATATATATATATATATATATATATATATTCAATACATATGAATTATATACTCACTATTCCTGTTACATGGTAATAAACATGATGTAGATCTTGGCAAGAGTGCACATCCTTTCAAGTGCATCAATAACTTTCCATTGTTCATTCATCTTAACAGAGTTCATTTAATATTCCCTTAAATCCTTTTTTAAATATGTAAACCGTTCTTTCAGTTGACTTTATCCCTATAATTTCTGATTAATCAAATAAGATATAGCACATTAAGAATTCTAACATAAATTGTCAAATAACCTTATCAAAATATTCCACAAAAATAATACAAATTTTCTTATGATTTAGAAAAAAATTGAGCACCTTTAAACTAAGAGCCTATCTGGGCATGGTGGCAGATGCCTGTAATCCCAGCAGTTCAGGAAGCTGAGGTAGGAGCATCACAAGTTCAAAGTCACGCTCAGCAAATTTAGGAGGCCCTAAGAAATTTAGCAAGACTCTGTCTCAATATAAAAATAAATAAATAAAAATGGCCAAGGATATAGCTCAGTGGTTATTTGCCATTGGGTTCAATTCCTGGTACCAAAAATAAGTAAACTAACAAAATTTTAATAAATATTTAGACTTTCAAGACTGGGATTGTGGCTCAGTAGTAGAGCACTTGCCTTGAACCTGTGAGGCATTGGGTTTGATCCTCAGCACCACATAAAAACAAATAAAAATAAAGATCAATATAGATATAGATAGATATAGATATACTTAAAACAAATAAATATTTAGACTTTCAAATTCAGCTGACCTCATCTATTTATTCAAAGGATTGGTTACTCATGAATTTCCTTTTGAGACTTTAATAAGGTAATCTGGAAGAGATGAAGTTTTGTAATATTCTCTCTCATGTCAGAGTTTAGTTTCTTTTAGCCAAAACCAATTCGTTAACTGACAGTCCAACTAGCTGTCTCTTAATTTGATTTCTTAATGGCCATCATACCATCATGAATCATGTGCAAATGCACTGGCTTTTCTTTTTTTCTATTGCCTGTATTTGACTGTTGGACTTTCCCTGTTTAGTTGCCGGTGCCTTAATGTTTCACTAGCTATCACTACAAATCTCTTCATGTATAAATATCTGACTATCATTTATTTTTTCAGGAATGGTTTCAATGCTCTCTTTGATTTTTTTTCTCTCTCCCCCTTCTCTTTCTTCTTCCTTCTTTCCTTCCTTCCCTTTCTGTCTTTTCACTTCTACTTTTTCATAGTTCTATATATACAAACCTTTAAATAGGATGTCATGTTTTGCAGTGCTGTAAGTATTTCAGTATAGCTTTGGTTTTCCACTAACACTATTATAATAATATTATTTCAGTAATCAATGTAGATATCATTTCTTCCAACATTTCCATTGTTCTGTAATGATATGGATTCCCATCCAGTACATTTATATATATTGTGTTCATAAGTTTATCACTGTTTTTATTCCAAGTTGCGTGATTGTCAGTTACTTAAAAAATCTATACTTGGTGCTTGAGGGAAGAAATTTAAAAATTTATTCTCTTTATGCAGGTTCAAATAAAAAATTATATTATTTTTACATTATTCAATTACTTCAATTCATTACTTCAATAAAACTGCAGTTTTAATTATTTTTCTATTGAATGATATATTTTATTACATCAAATATTTGTTAATAAGATATATTTCTTACATATCAGAATTTTGTTTCCAAGGTTTTTACTATTACACTTGGTTCTGTGTTGCTCTTATTAACAAAACAGTTTCAAAATCCAGTTTCTTTGTCTATATAGCTCCTAAGACCAATAATAAAGCAAAAATGAAGTACAGAAATGTGAACCATATGGAGTTAAAGGTAGCTTTAGGATTCTTTCACAACTATGGTTAAAGACCGTCACTAATGTCAGAAATTTAAGTATTAAAGACTTGATCTGCTTTTTTTCATCTTCTCATAACTTCATTTTCTTTTCAAGATTTTTCATACTCGAATGATAAACAGAGCATGATTTCTTTAATTCAGTTATTTTTTCTCTTTGTGTGAGAGTTCATGTATCACTTCTTTGCTTATATATCTTAGAAATATTTCTTTGTGGCTTCGATTTTGAAAACACTTTTTAAGGATTTTAAAGCCTTTTTCAATGGCCTTTTGCTTTCTCCCCTCCATCAAGCTCATCATATTAACACAAAAGCCATCTTCTTGCTGAAGTCATTTCTTCATTGGTCTTCCTCTTACTTAACTTCCTTTTTGAGTCCAGAAGATCCCCGTGTCCTTTCCACTCTGTTATTGAGATATCTCCAGGCTCTGCTTCACTTACTGTTTCTGTGGGCTTTCTCTACACTACTGTATACTTCAGTCCTTATCACATATCAAAGCTCTTTTATCTAAAAAGCAATACATGGCATTTTGTTTTATGTTACATTATTGCCCTTAATGTAATTTATGTTACATTATTGCCCTTCTGCAATAATGTAACATAAATACATAGTGTATACATATTACAACTTTGTAACATTTGTATCCAACTTACACCAGGCTCAAAGGCTTTGATTAGCCATATAATGGGAGTGTTATTAGGTTTTGTTTGTTTATTTTTTTGTGTTTGGAGAATAAACAGGTCGCCTGCCCTTAGCCAGAATTTCCAGGCAAGATAGGAAGTGAGGTGTAAAAAATGCACTTGGGAGTAACAAGGAAGCTTGTGAAAGGAACTGAGTGATCCTCACCATATCCAGATGAGTAGTACAAGGCCTTCTCTGAACTCAAAGGCCAGGAGATATTCTATTTTAACACATATAACACATATTCTGAGACTGTGTGTATGTTTGTGTATATATAACCACATAAATATCTATGTGCATATATGTTTATACTCTTGAATCGACCCCATTACTTAAGTAATTTGATTTCATAATATATACTTTAGATCAGCTTGTTAGATGATTTAGCCACTTCAAATTCATGTAATAGAAATCATTAATATTTTTGTAGCTTACTTACAAATAAAGATCCTCTAGAGATATCCCTGATTGTAATAGATAGGAGCCATATAACTCTCACGCAAAACATTTTTTAAAGAAAATACTTTCTCTTCATATGATTTTAGATAGAGTTCTTTTTGTAGGTATCAGGTTATTTCCACTTCTGATCCAGTATTATTGGTTTCATTTGTGGACACTTTTCTGGGTTACTTGGAGGAACTTTTTGGGTAAACATAGGCATCAAAAATAAATTTCCACTCTAGAGAGAGAGTTAATTTAAAAATGAAGTTCCTGGATGAATCTCTTTTACTTTTTAAACAAAATAGCATTGCAATTTTATTTCTGAAACTGAGTCATTATAAGAGTTAAGTGAGAAGGAACATCCAAATCATTGTCACACAACAATTTCTATGTTGTGTAAAACATAGTAATTTATTAGTCAATACCATAGTCATCATCATCATTATCAGACTGAGAAAAGTTATAAAATCATGGGGCAATAAATTATAAATCAACAGTAAAATGATAAACTATTTTCATAAGTTTTATACAAATACATTTGCCATTTATGGTTTCCCATCTCCTTTTATAGAAGAAAATGGATGCAAATGGGGGCTTAATAAGTCATACATGCATATGAATACACATTGCCATAAAGCACTGTGATAAGTAAATTCTAAGAAATTATGTTGTGCATGTTTAAGCAATGGAAAAAGTATTTCAAATTCATCTGAAGCAAGATTTTTTATCATAACTGTTTAAGAGTCATGAGCAAATATAGCTAGTCTGGGGAATTCTCCTTTAAGTTATTTATGTAGGAAATACATGTTTTCTTGACATTAACATTCAAATAGATATCATTTCAGTTCATAATTTTATGTCATATTTGCTGTTTAATTGCTCCATATGAGAAATGTTTCTGCTAAATGAGCACTGGCCTCGAAAGAAATGGTTTTACTGTGTATAAATGTATTCTGTCTTTTCCTCTGACGAATGTAATTCAAAATGATGTTACACTAAAAAAGTTTTGACACAAAGACATGTAAAACTTCAGGCAGTTTGACTAATTTTTTATTCATGCAAAACATGAAAACCTTCTTCCTTCAAATAATTCAACAATATCTCCCACTTATTATAATGCTAGACAGTGGTTCAAATGTGCATGTAATACAATCATAAAATAATTTGATCACAGTGATCTGCTAAGTAATTTTCTATTGCCCTCTCATTTTTCTCTTTATGAGTATAGGCAGTTTAATATATGTTATGATTGTTTTAGAGGTGCATTTAAAATAATATTGTTTTAGAGTGGCATATAAAGAAAACCATAGTTTTTATTTTTAATATCATGTTAAATTAGAAGAATTGTGAACTTCAGAGTTAAAAAACTTGTAACTTCAATTCATTGTTGATAACTGAGTATTTATCTCTCTAAGGGTCCATCTTCTTTATAGGCAAAGTGATAAATATTAATCTAATAATGTTATTGTAAAAAAGAAGATAAGACAGTAATCATAAAGTTCATGGAATAGCTTATAAATGCTCTAACAGTTTCAATGCTCTCTTCTCTCACATACTTTCTTGTTTAATCACACTTAAAAACACAAATTGAAACTTGAATAAATACCCAACAAGCCTATGGACCTATCCATATTCTTTTACCCCCTACATACGATCTAAAGTTATCTTTCTGTTTCAGTGGGATCTAAGCAGGAATTTGTGTCTCCTAACTATATGTAGCTTCTCTTGAATCAAGACTTTCATTGTGTATTTTCCAGGTCTATTATCCCTGCCCAAACTTCTACAAAATACTCTTCACCCATACCTGTAGGACATGACTTGCTGCCTGCTTCCCGGTCTTGGGGCCGCACATGACGCTGGGATGGCGCCTGGCAATCAGCCAGTAGGTAGCGTGGTGGTGACAGAAAAAACAGACCACCTCCAGGATAGGTCCAGTACTCTTCCACCCTCGTGGACAGCTCATGCTTTCCCTTACAGAACATGGGAAGGGTGTACAAGTGAACTCACCCCACCCCTCTGACCTTTATTCTGATTGGCTCCTGAGCATTATATTAGCTGTGTGTACTTCCTCAATAAACAAGATCCTGCTTTGAAGGTCTCCCTAGCGTGTCTGATTGTCTTTCAGCGAGGGAGGGCAGGGTGTGGGCGCCTGGGTGCCGAAGGCCAGTCAACCTTTGCCTTTCTTGGCTCATCCTGGTCAGGGCATGCTTTCCCCATGTCTCCCGCAGGTCAGGAGGAAACCAGGGGCTAAAACCCTGACACATACCCACTAATAGGACATCTTTCCAATGGTAGTGGTTTTGAATTTCTGACCTGGAAACACCACTATCACCCATATAAATAAGAATATCACATTTCCCAGAACATATTTGCTACACTATAGATTCCACAGGCTTTATATACACAAAACCTGAATCTGAACCCATGTTTAATATCCCACATTTTACATGCAAACAGAATAATCTCTCAATCCATACTGCTCAATAATCTATCACAGCTTGCCGAATTTAAAGCAGACATAAAAAAAATTAAAAAAATAAATAAAACAGAAAGAAAGGAATAAGAAAGAACTACAGAAAAAAAAAAGAAAAACATGAATAGCTTTTAGAATTTGAACCATATTCTTTAATGAGATCATATGATAGGTAATCAAATTAATTATTTGTTTCTCCTTTTAATGTTTTTTCTGTTTCCCTCAATAAAAAAGTAAGAAAAAATATTGCTTTAAGGAATTTTGTGTTATTGCTCATAACGTTATCTAGTAAACTTTGTTATATACTTTCCATGTTCTAAAGTTTGGTGTTATCTTTGAAACATATTCATAAATTTTTTAAATTGACAGAAACTATGTATGTTTAGCATGAATCACATGGCATTTTTTAATATGTGTCCTGGTAGAATGATTCAATTGACTAATCAACATATGCATTAAAGTATAATGATTTCTAAATGCCATTCCAAACATTTGGCAATTAGACTTTCTGATTACTAAATAAAAATATATACCAATGAAGAAAATATAGGTTGAAACTATATAGAAAAAAGTGACAAAGCATTCAAATATGAAAACATGTAGCCAAAGCAATAAAACATACAATTATTTAAATATTCTTAGTGCTACAGATTTTAGTAGATGAACTCCCTAATTGTCCTTCTTAAGTGGAAAAAG
The DNA here is from genome assembly GCF_048772815.1 of Callospermophilus lateralis. NCBI lineage: Eukaryota > Metazoa > Chordata > Mammalia > Rodentia > Sciuridae > Callospermophilus > Callospermophilus lateralis. Next base: position 4,013,285 of record NW_027511570.1, on the reverse strand, counting down.
AAAAAATCATTTTGGTTTTTAAACTCTCTAGACAAAAAAACTACCTGGTGACTTAATCAAATTTCTTATAAAACTACGACTAAAACCATTCAGCATCAATATTCTAACTCTGAGGAACAGAGAAATAATTCCCCAAAATGCACTGGGAAGTGAATAGGTTCTGATTGGTGTTAAATGTAATACTGTAACAGAAAACTAGATGAAATACAAGTGAGAAATACTCATTTTCAAAGGGAAACACAGAGTTATAGAGAGGATACAGGTGTGAACCATTCTATTATCAAAAGAAACTGTAGCAATTTTCACCTATTGCAAAACTAAAATGAAATAACTAGTCAGAACTAAAATAATAACATATCATCAATATCATCCTATTCACAAAAGTATATGAATATAGTTCCATGTGTATATTTACAAAAATGGAGTCACAGAATTATTATGTTAAATATATAATAAAAAATCTGATGGTACATGTATTATAAATATGATGCCTTATATCAGATTATGTATATTTGTGTTACGTCTTAAGTTAATAATGTATCAGGGTAAGATCCCACCCAAATAACTATAAATATTTTGTTTTAGTTAACATTGATTTAATAAGTCTGATTGTTCAATTATTAACTCTATTTTCTATTAAAATAATATGGGATGTGAAATACATTGAAATTATAAATTCTGATGTCATGCAATTTTTGTCTGTTGACTTATGCTCCCTGAAACCAAAAAAATGTCTGGGAAATGATTTTAATTGCTAATTCATTATATAACATTGTAATTCAATAATTTCATATGGCTCTGCAAATTTTGAGTTAGGGTAAATTACATACTTTTGGGGAAGCGAATTGGATTGTCGTTGACGTCACTGAGGGTGATGTTGACTACTGTTGTTCCAGCCAGTCCTCCTAGTTGTCCTCCCATATCTTTGGCTTGAATGAGAACTTGGTATTGTTCTTTGACTTCTCTACCCATGTTTGGCAAAGCTGTTCTAATAATACCTTGAGGGGGAAATAGTAACAGAATACAAACATCACAAATCCTGTACTTTCCATAATAAAATAGATTGCAACCACAATAAAATGATTCTATGTAGATTCACTAGCAAAGTTATGGCCGTGAGAAAACATGTGTTATTTAAAAACACCTTAAATGCTCAATACTTAAGATATAATTTAATTTCGGAAACAACCCTACAATGAGATATAGAGCAGCAGTGAGGAATTATTAAAAACTACCATATTAGTTCTAAAATATAACTAAGAACATTAGGTTAAATTTTATTTACACAAATGTGTCTATTTCAAATAAGAATTTTTTTAAAAAATTGGTAAACATAATCATGTGAAAAAATGTACATGGTCAATTTGTGTTGAGTGTTCACTTTCTAATGATTACCATTTTCTTCTTCACTTTCATTTTCTAGGATAAATATGCCACTTAGTTTTTTTAAATTCATGAATAATCTCCTTTGCACAATATATTTTGTCTTTCACCAACTCCCTCAGTTACTTTAGCAATAGATTTTTCATTTAGGTATCATTAAGCTTTATAATTGCTGGGACTTCTGTCTCCTTTGTCACCAGGTCCTCCAGCACCTAGGACAATGCCCAATATTTGGAAGGAACTCAACAGCTGGTTGACCAAATAAATGATTGTTCGAGTGAATTTATCCATAATTACATTTTTAGTCATAAATTTAATGATTCATATGCATATTTATACATGATGTTCAGTTTCTACTTTTGTGTCCAAATTTAGAACTAATTTATATTTACACTTATTCAAAAGGAAGTAAGTAAAAGCTTCCAGCATTCTTTAAAAAAAAAAAAACTGAATGCATTAACCTAATTTCTATTTTCAGTCAATGGTTTTAAGGTAAGATGGGACAGCCTTTGCCTTCAACCTGTGTGGCACTAATAGTGGTGTTTTGTAAGGGAACAAGTATGTATGACAAAGAGTGGCAACAGGAGCACATAGCATTGAAATCACAAACCAAATATACATCCTCATTTTATCTTTACTTTCTACTTACTATCCAACTACCAAATGCCATTTTGAAGCCAATTCAGATTTAACTGCAATCTGAAATTTCTTTTGACACTTGGAAGAAATAATTATAAAATGACAGCCTTCATTTTGCTACTGATGTTTTATTCAAGAATTTGTACTGACACCATTTTGATTCAATCTGTTTGTCTCCAACTTAAGCTCCTGATGCCTTATTTCCAACTAAATCTTACAACTAAGATTTTTCATCTCTAGTTTTTAATGTCTCTGTCCTGCCTACCTTAATCTGTGTGACTTCTTTCTGAGTTATGCTTTCTGCAAATTTTAGATAAATCCCTGAGTTTGATTCATATGTTCATATGCTTACTGACTTGTTCTTCTATTCACTAAGGCCTAGCTTTGCACAATTTATTTTAAATATAATAATTACAAATATATATAAAATATTTTTATTTGTTTAATTTGTTTGTGTTTGAAAATCCTCAATATCAAATTAGAGAGAAAGAAAAGAGAGAGAAGGCAGGAAAGAGAGAAAGGGAGAGAGAATTTTGGACTTGTTTCTTTCTGCTTAGTGAAGTGTATAAAAAAGCTATGTACTTAAATGAAGTTAGATCAAAACATTAAGATACAATTGCAAAGGGGGTAGATACATATAACTCACTTTCAGAATATCTGTTTTTTCCTGTGATCTTTTTTCCCCCTGTGATTTTTAATTTTGTCAAGTTGTCCCCATGGCATCTGCCACCCTGCCCTCTTCATCTGCCCTGGGTATGATAGGTGACCTGCCTTCTGTTCCTTGCCCTCTTTTGGTACCATGCTGCCTAACTAACTATAAGGTAGTACATTAAAATTTTGGAAGAGCAAGAATATATGTGATGATGAGAATGATGCTCTTACCGCCATCACTTACATTTAAGAAACCATGGTTCCACAAAAATAAAATGCAACATTTGCACATTTTTGTAACTTGTACAAATCTGGGGAATCGGGAAGACTATAATATTGAACATGAAAAGAGAATTTTTCATTACATCACTTTTTAAAATGCTGAAAATTTCTCTTTCAGGAAATTATTCCTCTTATGGCCACTTGTGTATCAATCAATTAAAATATAAAAACCAATCAAACAAGCAAGAATAGATTACATGGTTTTGATGTAGGAGGACTTTGCAAAGAACTGAGCTGCAGTACTTCCATACCAGACAGCAGGAAGCAGAAGAAAATGCTTCAAGCCAACTAAGTTTTCATGTTAGTATTAGTGTCCATCCTATCTACCTTCCTTTTGGTATTTGTATATAGATACAGTGGCTGACTTATAGGAGAGCAGTTGAAAACAAACCAATGAATTTTATAGAACAGTATAAATATTTCACAAAAATGATGCCACTTACTTTAATTCATCCCATAGAATTCTAAAATAAATCATATTTATTGGATAAAAGGAGACAGAGATAATTAATCCTGGGATGATTTTAATATCTTCCAACTGAGGATATTTCTAATGTATTAATCAAGACAACTAGAATGGGAAGAATATTGTTACATAGTTTCTGCCAATATAAATGGACATATATGATTGAGATAGTTTTACACATTTAAAATAATATAACAAAGAAAAATAGTCTTCAGAGAGTTTATTTTCTTTGGCAATAGTCCCTCAATCTTGATGAATGCCTGATTATTTTATAAAATACAGTAAATGTTCCAAGAATGCCATTTTGAGATAAAAAATAACACAATATTATATAGGAAAAAATATCATAAAAAGCATCTGTGATCATCTAGTATATAATTTTACAAAAGCTAATTTTTGAATGAAGAGGTAAAGTTCAGTACTAAGACATGGGACCACAGATCAGGCAGGCCTTGTACTAAAGTAAACATTTCATTCACCTTTTGTTATTAGAATTGAGGATATAATCTTCTTCTCCTGCTCTTCCTCCCTATCCCATTTTGAGTCACACCCCTTATATCAGAGAAGACATTTGGCATTTGTTTTTTAGGGATTGGCTAACTTCACTTAGCATAATCTGCTCTAATGCCATCCATTTCCCTGCAAATGCCATGATCTTGTTATTTTTTAGTGCTGAGTAATACTCCATTGTGTATAAATGCCACTTTTTTTTTTTTTAACAATTCATCTATTGAAGGGCATCTAGGTTGGTTCCACAGTGTAGCTATTGTGAATTGTGCTGCTATAAACATTGATGTGGCTGTGTCCCTGTACTATGCTCTTTTTAGGTCTTTAAATAGGGAAGAGAGATGGGTGGGAAAAGGAGGGAGAAGGGGAATTGCATGGAAGATGAAAGGAGACCCTCATCATTATACAGAATACACATATAATGTTGTGAGGAGAAAAAAAAGAAGAAGTGTGTCACATTAGATTGGGTAGAGAGATGTGATGGGAGGGGAGTGGGGAGAGGAAGGGAGGTAGGAAGGGCAGCAGAATAAAATAGACATTATATTATTATTATTACATTATTATTGCTATCTGTATATACGTGACTGTATGACCAATATGATTCTGCAACCTGTACAATCAGAAAAATGAGAAATTACACCCCATTTGATTCAAATGTATGAATTGTCAAGATCATTTTACTGTCATGTGTAACTAATAAAAAAATAAATATAATTAAAAAAAGAATTGAGGATATAATAGACACAATCAATTGCTGCCTCCCCTCTCCTTTCCCACCCCTTCCCCGCCCCACAGATCTACTTTAATACTTTTCTAGACTTTGCTCCTTGGCTCCAGGAAGCCTTAGGTCTATTGGCAGTGTATTGTCAAGTAAAACAGAAATTGGCCTGGGCTTTTATTCCCATAGTAGCCCACATTCCATTTCTTCTATCCCAGGGGCCCTCACTAGATAATGCCTGTGTCCCTAGACCCTCTCTCTCCTTCAGTCTTAGTAAGCTAACAGCACCCTCTTGTTATTCCTTCTCCAGGTACTATGTATGCCTTAGTTATTCTCTAAAGTGTGCATGTGCTTTAGCCAATTGTAGTTTAATTAAACTAATCTCAAACTGTCCCATAGTGGCATATGAGACATATGGGATGATAATTCATACACTCTCTGTACAGTTCCTTTCAAAATTTATATTTAATGGTTTTGTGTTTGTGGGAGTAAAAAGCAGATCATAAGGAAGTACACAGTGATTTAGGCAATTTCATATGGTGATGAGTGTTGTGAAGACTATAAGAGCAAGTGCCTTGGACATGGGGGTGTCAGAATAATCTCCTCTGAGGAAAGACTGTGGAGATGAAATCTCAGAGAAGAGGAGGCAGATCTGGAAAAAAACATGGTGGGGCATTCTAAGGAGAGGAGACAGCAGAGCATCCCTACTTCAAAGCCCACTGGAAGAGCCCTCAGGCGCAGCAGATGAGAGAACATGACATGAAACAAGACTCCAGAGGGGCAAAACAGGCAGACAAGAGTGTTATTCAAAGACAAATAAGCCTTTTGAGAAAGCATCTTGAAAATTATGTGATCACTTTTCAGTATCACAAAAAGTCTTCTGACATCTATTTGGTGACAGTCCAGAATAAAAACACAATTTGGGGGACTATTATGCACAATCCCCAAGTTATTACAGATCCTACTGGATTTAATATAGATTTATTATTATTGTTGTTGTTGTTACCATTACAGTTGTTATTATTATTATCTGAGACAGATTGACAGATTCATCCTGCTGTCTTTCTTTTTCAGCAGTGTAGTGACTGTGTCAATCAGGGGGAGACTGACATTTCTAATTTGTGGGTGACCATGGTATAGTAGCATTGATAACCTAACTTTTAGTCTTGGACCAATCATGATATTACACATATATTCAAAATGATGGTGATTTAAAGAAAGGACAAGGTGGTTGGGATTCATTTGAGCAATGCAAATTCCAGAATTGTTATATTCCCTATAAACATAGCTGGGATAGAGAAACTCTCAGGAGAAATGCCTTCACTGCAGTCACACACCACCACCAGTCATAGATTCCGAGAGGGTGGCATTTGAGGTTCACACCATGGAGCACTCCACCTCTGCTATCCCAGCCTTGCCAGGCTACCTTTGCCCCTGTACTTTTCCAGACATCTCACTCTTATTGTCTCTGTTCCACAGATGGCAGGCTGCTCATTTTTCTTGTTCCTATGTTAGTGTGTTTTTCCTAAGAAGTCATTTCTGCCTCAATGACCAGCTCCATCTCTGACTCATATGTGACTATATCCAACAGGATTCAGGCACAGATGCCCGTTATTCATGGTACACACTTGCTCTTTTTTTCTTATCTTCCCTCAATAGACAGAAGGCTGCCAGAAGACTGAAAAGATTCTTAATAATTTTTATGAATGTATATCTATTTTCCTGTTTCACCTTTATTAATACAACTCTCTATATTTTTCCTATATGTAATAAAGGTAAAATTATTTACCTTCATGTAATAGAGGTAAAATAATATGCAATATTTTTAGTGTACTTGATACTCATTATTTTGAAACCACTTTCCTTTATGTTTTGTTGCCTGCAAATCAGAAAATACAAGCATGTTTTTTTCTTTCCTTTTATTCAGGGAAGATACACAATATCCCCCATATCAATGCCCTGATTTAGCAATTCACTATGGTCTTTTCCCTGTGTATCTATTTATTTTGCAATAAATATCAAATAAATACATAGAATAAGGTTCATTGCAAAAGCCTTTTACATTCTTCCCAATTCATCTTCATGTCACTTTAAAGCTTAATTCTGAGACAGAAATGTCTATGCTATATTTTAATCAATCTTTATCGTGTCATGGAAGAAGAAAATATTTTCAAAGACAGAAGGGAATCAGGTTATTTTTTCCCTCCAAGTCCTAGAAATTTAGAATAGCATTATAGTTTGGGTTTGGGAGATGAACAACAAATGAATCCCATCATTCTCCATTCACTGAGTAATCTAGCCCCAAGAAGTCCCCAAGGCCACCAATGTGTTCTCATTAGAGCAGCTATAATGGTGAGTTTCCAATGATCTTCTCTCTGAAGTCTTCAGAAACTGCAGGACTCTCAAAGTTTTCACAAAATCCCCACATTCCCACTGAGCTCTCTGATTGTCTCCCCTTAACACCCTTCCTGACTCACTGGAGGAATCTACCTTCTCTTCTTGCCTCCTGCAAACGTTATCCCATCGTAGGTTCATGAAAATTTTCTCAACTTCCTTCAGATTTTTTTTTCTCAAAGTTATCTTTTAAAACATTCTTGGTCATTTGATCCAAACTCTCATGCTAAATTTGTTTCCTATTGCTTCTGTCACCAATTACCATAAATATAATGGCTTGATACCATATCAATTCTAGAGGGTCTTGTTAGCCTCAAGTCCAGCTGTCAGCAGTGCTGTGTTCATTTCTAAACATTTTCATCTTCTGGAGGATGCCTAACTGCCTGTATCCTCATCACCATTCACCATCTTCTGAGGCAGCAACAGAAGCAGCTTCTTTAATTCTTTTTTGACTCCTCTGATTCATTAAGAAAGACCCTTGGGATTACTTGGGTCCACTGAAAGGAAACAGGATGATCCCCATCTCCATAGCAGATTATCTGATGGATAAATTATACCTGCTACTTAGCTCTTCTTTGCATATAGTATAACACATCTGCAAGTTCAAGCAATTAACAACTTTTAATACTCGGGTTGGGTCATTATTCTATGAGAGATACTACTCCTCAGCATTTCATGACCTTTGTCATTTTCTCTTTAGTTCTTATTGCTATTCAAAACCCTGTTTATTTTTCTTAATTATTCTCTTTGGTTTGTGGTCCCCAACAAAATATCAGTTGCTGAAAGCAAGCTTTTTTCTCTGTATTTTTGGAGAATACTTACTTAGAATAATTTCAAGGATACAGTAGCCACTTAATAAATAATATTTTAAAAAGTAGATTTTAATAAAGTAACAGTTAATTTACCATATGGAAAAAAAGCATACATACATTTTTTTTTTCAAGAGAGATTATTATTTAATGTGTTTTTTAAAAATCTGGTCACTATTTGCAGAAAAGAATTTCTGATATAATTTTGAATGGGATGAAGGATTTAGTTTGGACTTAGCTGTATTATAATTGCTCTATCATGAGAAACATCTTGAATAAGCATTATTTTTGACCAGAGAGTGATCTCTTTAAGTAAATCATAGGCTCCAGGATTGACCAAGTAATAATCAACCTTTACACAAGTAATAATGTGGAGAAAGCAGTATAAAATATATTTTACATATAAGCCTGTTAAAGATAGATGGCAGGATAGGAACAATAATAATAGTGTAAGAACTAAGAACTTTAGCAGCATAATATATATTTCCATTTTCAATTTCACAGCTAAGTAATTAAAAACACTATATAAAAGATCTGTTTTTTGTTATCAGTTGATTTGAAAAGTTACTGAGTTTCATTTCCTTTTAGACTTAATTGGCCAAAAATGATGCATTTTTTAACCATATTGTTTTGATTTTATCTCTCTGACAGAAATTATCAACAAGAACAAATAAGAAGAAGAACTGTTTATTAGCGTCTCACAATTTCAGAGGTCTAGTCCATTGCAGACTGACTCCATTGCCCTGGGCCCAAGATGATGCAACACATTATGGGGGAACATGTTCGGTGAAGGAAAGCTTCTCCCCTGTGGCTGGGTGAGGAAGTAGAGAAAGAGAAAGCATGTGGCGAGGAAAGGCCACAGGGAAGATACACTTTCAGGACACATCCTTTAGTGATCTATCTCCTCCAGCCACATCCCACCTGCCTGTAGTTATTACCCAGTGATTTAAACTAAGATGGACAGATAAGTTTATAGGTCTCGTGGCCAAATAAGTTTACCTCTAAATATTCCTGCATAAACAGGAATTTTCAGGAAACACCTCATACCCATGCCATTATAGATATTAGTAAAAATTCTTCATCCATCACTGCATAGATGAAGTTTATATGAACTTCATGTATGCAGTGATGGATGCAGATGTAAATGTTGTCAACAATGTATTTAGATAATAAGAAGAATTAACAAGTTATTTTTAACAGGGAACTCCCACTATAATAGGCCTTAACAGTTCCATAGGACTTAGGAGTCATTTTCCCCAGGAGATGTTCCTCAAGAAGTTTCACCCCTCTAATCAGTCTATATCTGTAGTGTCCATTAGTAGCATTATTCATCATAGAAAATTGTGTCTTACAAAATTCAAATATAACCTTCTGAGGACTTGATGGGCTCCACCCAGTAGATGGGAATCTACTTGATTCATCTCAGTATCACTGTGGCCAAGAACCTGCCAGACCATAGGTTATAAATAAATGTACATTAAAAAAAATTTAATTAAACACATTACCAATTATGGTATTGATCTATGATACCAAATCCAGTGATGTCAAGCTCATAAGATTATGACACATCCCCTTTTTACACACACAAACAGTGTATTTAGATTAGAGAGCCATTGAGAGAGCTTCTCCTCGAAAGCAACACAGAATGAAACTAATTCCTACTGGCATATTTTACATCCCTCTGGAGTATTGTCTTTTCAAGGTCAAACATTCTTATATCTTTCTGCTTATTCTAAATCAAGGCTAGTGGAACTCAATTACACTTCTCTTAAAGAGGGACAATGCCCAATACAAGGGGATCTTTTTCTATGATGCATTCATGGCCAGCTAATATTGCTACACATATGCAAAACATTGCAGAATAGCTAAACATGTGTGCTTTGTTATCTTAATAAGGTGTGTTTCCTTGACACATTTTTCTTCTTAATATGTACTGCATCTATTGATTTTCTTGCCCTTGGTGTGTCCATAATGAGTCCTTGTTTTAATGTTTCCTGGCAATTCATTCACTCTGGCCAACACATATTGAAAGAATGGCTACTTTGTGTGAGCACTCTTATCCTTGAAGGATGGAGATATTAGAAATTTAAGTTCGACAAAATTATATTATGAATTAATATGAAAATAATTTTCAAGACACAAGATATCACAGGCATTTGCATGGTCTTATAAAGTATTGGTTCAAAACATATGGTATGGTCCATGCTGCAATATTAGTATGAAGTTTAGAATACCAAAACACTTTAAAACCTAAAAAAAAAGTCAAAACATAAGAACACATAGGATATAGACTTGAAGATTATTATATCTGAATGAACGATGATAGACTCAAGAACAAAAATCTTGGTAAGGTCACTGAACTAAGGAGGGTCACACAGCCTGGAATATCAGAACAACAACAACAACAAAAAAAAAACAAAGTAGCTCATGCAACTGCATTTTCCCTTAACTGTTTTGGTATAAATTATATAAATAATGTATACATACACAAATTCTAAAAGAATTTAGAAAGGACACATGTTTCAAATTTAATGTAAATAAATTGGCCAAAAATTTCTGGATATAGAATACTAGTTTTATATCTATACCTTGTTATTTATACAATATATCTGTCCATTGTTGGTTGCATAACAATGTAAATATACATAATACTGCTAAAATTTGCATTTAAAAAGTTAAAATGTTGATTTTTTTATATCTTGTATACAGACAAAATTAAAGTTTATGGAATAACAAATATATTGAAATTGATATCAATAAGCTTCCTCAAGTAGGGCTCAGATATTTTAGAAAAGTACAAAATATCATCACCATATGATACTCAATGTAGATATACAATGTGGAAATCACTAGTTAATTAATGCAGACTAGTTACTTGGAATCATTTGGAAAAAAACTAAATGCATTAAAAAATGTTAAACATTACTTAATGCATTAGATTCAGTTATTAAGAGTAATATTTTTTGTTCTAACCTGAATATCTCTATTATTAAGGTTACTATGTTCAGCAGTATTCTGATGCCATGCATTAGATAAAATACTACATTATTTTGCTTTTTAAAAAATATTTTATAACTTATAAAGGCTTTTCATTGCTCTTTAAACATTAAGTGTAATTAAGCATTATGATTTATATAATTAGCTGATAAAAGCTTTTGATATAATAATATATCATTATATGATATAATAAATAATTCAATGTCTTATAAATATTAAATATAATAAAATAATGCATGTTTTATAGATGCACTTACATTTGGATTTTTAAGAATATTATTGATTTATAACTTAAGGCATATATATGAACATGCCTATAGCAAAGTATTTCTTGGTTAAGACAAAAAATTATCAAATAAATAAATTTTAAAAAGTACCATTTCTTGATTTATTTCATTCAATAAATTAATTTATACTAAGGTCATGTGTTTATATTTAGAAAAAAAAATTTTGCCATATCTACTCAGAAATGTTAGGAAGGCTTATCAAAGTGAAATATCAGTACAAACATCAATTTTATTTTCTCATGTCTAATAAATAAAATATAGAAATATTTATCTCTTCCTAAGTATTTATGCACCAGAAGTTTTGATGAGACTCTTCCTTTAAGAATTGTTTTAAACTGTTCTCTACACTCAAATGTGGAAAATTTTAGATAATATTGGCTTTTCATGCATTTTATTTAATAACAGAAAGAGGAATCATAAAAAGAAGGTATATGGCTTGAACAAATAGAAAGTATTTCTGAGAAATTGCAATTATCCTTGATTTTTGATTTATTCTTATCTATCACAAGGTGATAAATTTGACAAAAAGTCTTCTTAATGGTTTTTGTGCATGAAGAACTAGTTTTCATTCTCTTAATGAAGTGGCTCATCATCCACTCTTTTTCTGTCTAGTGGTCTGAGACATGGCTACTATGAAGACTTCTGTCTCCAGTGAAAATCAATGCTTCAAAAATCTATTATGTACTTTGTGCCAGAATTGTTTCACATTTAGTTCTATATAATAAGCATTATACAAAAATATAAACATGAAATTATGAAGTCATAATGTGTATTCATATATTATGGTGTAGTGTAATACTTTTGAAATGAATTAGAATTTATTTAAAGTTAACACTGCCCAAGTAGACTCAAAAGGAGAGCATTTGTCTTGACTCACATACTTGATATCTGTATGGCATTAATTTGACTATAGCTAGTATATTCTTAACACAAGTATTTAGTTTATCTCTGTATATTTTTTTTCTTATTTTCAGTTAGGTTTTAATTATATCCACATCACCTACAGTTTTTCTTAACAGCATGAAGTCATTCATCTTTTATTGGCCACTCTGCTTAGGATATAAACACACGCAGTCTATAAAGTACATAATTGCAAACCCATGAAAGTATTCTAAAACTGACCCTCTTTCTTCACAAGTTGCTATATACTTTTTTTTTCTTTCTTTTGTCTCTCAGGAGTGCTCCTCAGAGACTGAAGTAATTCATATTTTCATTTCTTATCAGATTTTCAATAAAAGTAAATTTGGATATGATTTAAAACTCTTTAAGAAAAAAATAGCAAAGGGGCTGGGGTTGCAGCTCAGTGGTAGAGTACTCACATAGTATATGTGAGGCGCTGGGTTTGAGCCTTATCACCACATTAAAAAATAATTAAATATAGGTATTTTGTCCACCTACAACTAAGAAAATCACATTTATATGTATATATGAAGAGAAACTAATGACCCAATCTAATGAAAGGATACATTTTAGATGATGTCCCTTCATCAATCCTTTATATATTCTGCCCATTTTCCAAAACTCTGTAATTTCTTGGAAACTTTGTGTCAACATAAACTTCATTGAACAGCATCCTCAACTTTTTGCTTCTTCAATTTTCCGCGTTCTTCTAAAATAAATAATTTTCCCATAGTTAACAATAATCAAAAATCTTGTTTAATAATGTTATTGACATACATCTTCCTACATTCACTGCCATGTTTACTGTAAAATACCTTCTAAAGGTTACTTCCCCATTACACACTCACTGGTAGCATTTCATGGTCTGAGTTTTAATCTACAATACTCTGTCTAAACCAGAGGAGGTTTTCACCTTCTGGATTCTCTTCCCCTTATAATTGCTTCTTGTTTTAGTTAGCCTTTTATCTCTGTCCCACAAATACTCAACAAGAACACCTTAAAAAAAGGAAAATTTATTTGAGGTTCACAGTTTCAGAGGTCTCAGTCCATAGATGGCCAATTCCTTGCTCTGGGCCCAAGGTGAGGCAGCATATCATGGGGGGAAGGGTATGGTAAAAGAATCCTGCTATTCTTGCACTAAGGAGGCAGAAGGTGGGGAAAGGAAGATGTACCCTTGCAGGGCACATTCCCAGTCATATGTCTCCTCCAGCCATGCCCAACCAGCTTACAGTTACTATCTAGTTCTTTCAAACTAAGATGAACTTTAGGTTTCAGATCTCCCAATCCAATTACTGTACCTCTGGACATTGCTTCATTAACAGAGGAGTTTTGTAGCAATACCTCATATCCAAACTATAACACTTCTCAAAGGAATTCTTAAAGGAAAGATGTGTTCTCTTTACTCTCAACTCTTTTTTGGGGTCTAGACAAAGAAGAAATTCACTATCTTACTCTCAGCTTCAAAATTTCTGTTTTCCCCATTGACTTCATCACAAGGGAAAGAAGTGAGCATTGATGGTAAGTTCTGTATGTCCTGCATTTGTTTCCAATTTAGTAGAAAAACAATATGCTTTGTTTCTAGGCAACATTAGTAGATGGCTAATTATTAATAACATATCTGATTGGCATACCAGATTTCAGCACATACCTCTTTTAGGAAATATATTTGGATTATATCAATAAATTGTATACAATATATATATATATATATATATATATATATATATATATATATATATATATATATATATACATAGATATAATGTGTCTTAAAATTTATAAATTTAATATTTTTCATCAAGAGTAATTGATCTGCAAATTTTAAAGATAGTTTATTTTAGTATATGTTGACAATTCCCATTATCTTAAGCTAACATAAATAATAGTGCCCAATTTATTTTGCAATTTTATTTAATTGCACTATATAAGAGGGGATAGAATGGCTATCACCTGGAGTTCCTGCTTTAACTCTGATTTGACATGGAATACCTTCTTCATTCACTGGTTGGAGTGCATGACTCTCCATAACAATGTATTTAGTGTTCAAAAACAGACTGCTTAGAAGAACAGAGATCTCATGTCATATATCAGGGAAAATAGGGGTGAGGGTTTCCTCAGTGGTAGATTAAAACAAAAGAAAATCTACTTTTATAATATAGAATATGTTGGTTAGTACATAAAATCTTACCTGCACAAAAAGAAATAATTCTGAAATTGTATCGAAGATGACATGAAATGATCAATAGCAAATCACCAAATGTGAGCTAATATAACAAAAGGAAAAAAATTACAGATTATGACCAGAGTAGCTCATGTCTGTAATTCCAGTGCTATGGGAGGCTGAGGCAGGAGGATCACAAGTCGAAATTCAGTCTTAGAAATTTTATGAGAACATGTGTCAGCATAAAAATAAAAACATCTGGGAATGTAACTCAGTGGTAGAGCTCACCTGGACTCAATCCCTAGCACTGTTAAAAAAAAAGGAGGGGAGTAATGTATGAGTCATTAAAAAACTATGCTTTTGCTAGTCTCAAATGTGAATATCATGATGCAAAGCTCTTTAACTTGACTTCTCAGTACGATCTGCAAGGCAGTTTCCACATGTAAAATCCTGTTACAACTCAAAACTGTGTAACTTTTCTAAGAAACACACTTGAGTGTAAAGACTTATTTTGAATTTTATGCTTTTTTGTATGTTAATTGACATTCAATTTTGAGTAATACATTCTCCATATTCCTAAGTATGTGACTGTGCATGCAAATTATTTTGAAATAGGCTTTCCCAGTGTTCTGTAATTATGATATACATGTAATATTGACATTACTGAATCTCTTCACAAGTTTTTGAGGCTTTTGGGAGTGATATTCTCTGTCTTGGTGTTGTTTTAGAATATTTACTAAATACAGTACTGTATGTTTCTCAGTGATTATTATTGACAACATTCAGTAGCTTTTTTGTGTGTTCACAGAACACGAAACACTGTTTTGTGTTCCCATTTAAGATGTCTGATTTTAATTGTGGAAAACGACCTTTGCCATCATGGATGTGCAGTCCTCTCAATCCATCCCACCAATTTCCCAAAGTCAAATAGTATAATTTATTTATTTTAAATCTATTTTTAAAAATTTGTTCTAATTAGTCATACATCACAGTAAAATGCATTTTGACACATTGTATACAAATGAAGCACAATTTCTCATTCTTCTGGCTGTACATGGTGCAGAGTCACACCAGTCATATAATCATGCATGTACATAGGGTGATCATGTCTGTTTCTTTCTACCATCCTTCCCATGTACACACCCCGTCTTCTTCCCTCACTCTCTTCTGCCCAATCCAATATGCCTTCATTTTTCCATATCCCCCACGTTATAGACCAGCATCTGCTTATCAGAGAAAACTTTTGGCCTCTGAGGTTTTTTTTGTTTGTTTTGGCTTATTTCACTTAGCATGATATTTTCCAGCTTCATCCATTAACCTGCAAAAGTCATAATTTCATTCTTCTTAAGGGCTGGGTAATATTCCATTGTGTATATGTACCACATTATAGCTCAAAAAAAAAAAAAGACAAGCATTGAGAAGTGTCTGAAATTTCTCTGGATAAGTTCTACCATCTCTCTGTACAAACTAGTGTTCATCATATAAAACGAGTTCTGAAAGACACCAGCAATTTGCTTAAACAAAGCATAAGTGAAACATGGTCATAGAGGCATGATTTGTTGTTCTAAATTGAAAAGAGAAAATAAATGACTGTGTTAAAAAAAAAAAGAAAGTATTAATATAGAATCAATGAGGTTTCCAGTATAGAGATATTTCACATTTTAAAAACTTGCTTCCAAATTTCCCATTTTGACAATTTTTCTTTAATTTGTTCTTTTTGTTATACATGATAATAGAATTTATTTTGACATAATTATGCAAGCATGAAATATATCTTGTTCTAATTCAGTTATTTTGTCAGTTTGCTAAATATTTATTTTTTAAATTAATTTCTTGTGGATACACACAATGGTGAGATTCACTGTTGTATATTCATATATGTGGTAAGAAAGTTATATCAGATTCATTCCATTGTCTTTCCTTTTCCCTTCTCCCCTCGATTCCCTTCGTTTACCTTTGTTTACTCCACTAAACTCCTGATCCTTCACCCTGACTTATTCTGTGTTAGCTTCCACACATCAAAGAAAACATTCAATCTCTGGTTTTAATGGATTGCCTTATTTCACTTAACATGATAATCTTCAGATCCATCCCATTCAATGACAAATATCATAAAGTCAGTCTTCTTTATGGATGATTAATATTCCATTGTGTATTATATCATATTTTTTTATTCATTTTTCTGTTGAAGGGCACCTAGGTTTGCTCCATAGCTAAGCTTTTATGAATTGTGCTGCTAGAAACATTGATGTGTCTACATCACTGTAATATGTTGATTTTTTAAATTCTTTGGATATATACCAAGGAGAGGGATAACTGGGTCAAATGGTAGTTCTCTTCCTAGTTTTTGGAGGAATCTCCATACTGTTTTCCAGAGTAGTTGCACTAATTTGTAGTTCCGGCTACAATGTTTGAGGGCAGTCTTTTCTCGTTATCATTGCCACAATTTATTTTTACTTGTATTTTTGATAATTGCCATTCTGACTAGATTGAGATAAAATCTCATCATAATTTTAATTTTCATTTCTCTAATTGCTAGAATTGTTGGACATTTTGTTATATACTTGTTGACCATCTGTGTTTCTTACTTTGAGAAGTATCTATTTAGTTACTTTGCCCAATTATTGATTGGATAATTCATTTACTTTTATTTTCTACTTATACTTCACATAACCTATCCTGTCTTTGAAAATTAAAAATGGCACTCATGGTCTTTTATTGTTTTAATGAACAATTCAAACAATATAATCTAGTATTTTAGCTTGACTGAAGAATTATAAAGATGTAGGTCCAAAGGTTGCTAATTTATAAAATGACCAGTTACCTTATATATAATGTGAAAGGTTTAGAATTAGGAAGTCTGAAATCCTAATTATATTTAAATTTATAATATAAAATGGAATTAAAATAATAGAAACTAACTCTGAAAAAATAAATAGGTACATTTGTTTTTTCTGTTAGTGAAAATTTTAGTTGCTTTTCTTTCTCAAAGATTACTTACAAAATGTGTATTAATATTTATGCTTTAAAACATATTAATTATGAGAAAATAAATTCATAATGAATATACTTGTCTTCCTTTCATAGTTAGAAGGAAGACTCTAAATTATTTGTCTTTGAATTTTATGGAATTCTTTTTAAAATTACGTTTACTTTTTACACCTCAAGTGCATGTCTGAATATGAATAAAATCTAGGATATTTTGAGTCAGACATATAAGATCTTACAACATTTGTTTCATTGTCATTTGAGGTTGGATAGAATTGATAAAAGAATAGGTACAAAGGAGACATAAAGGAAGAAGAGGGGAAAGACTTTAATTCAGAATTTTCTTAAATTTTTCAGAGCTGTCACTCCCCAATTCAGTCTCTCTTTCCTGCCTATTACATACAAATTCCTAGTTATTCTGTAAATCTCCCTGTGCACTATAAAATAACTCCCAATAAATAGATAAAAGAGAGATGTAATATCTTGAGGAAATTATAATTTTGGGGACTTTTTAATGCTCTTTATTGATCAGATAATGAAGACAATGTCAGCCTAAGAATTTGGAGATTTGCCAAGAGCACCAGAACCCATCTTGAGAGCACCAAACTGATATCATCCCTGCATACATTTCCATATACACCCCTCACCATGTTTTCTTTAAGAGATGAACTGGGACTCCCCCCAAACTACATATCCCACTCTCAAGATCGCCCATATTCTCCCTTGAATGTATATATCTTGTAGTTTACACCAAAAGGCATTTCTGTCTTGATATTGCCCTCATTCTCTCTTCATCGTGTATACGTTTTCTTAAATCAGACTCGATGCCTCTGACTGGCCTGTACTAAATTTTTTTCCCATCATATAAGCCAAGAACCCTAGATGACAACTCCCTCTTCTCTCTGGCTAGTCCATGGACTCTTCTGCAGAGACCCCTTCTTCTCCCATAGCAAATTGACTCTTCTCCAAATTTTTACATGGCAAATCTTATTGATTATTTATAAATATGTAGGATGAATTTATGTATATAGATATGTTATATGGAAATGAAAATCTTGTCTAATGACAATTATCAGTCACCTTTAACATCAGTCATAAACTGAAATCTGGTAGACACAACAGAGAAGATATTCTTTTACATTCTTCAATAATTTGAATATTTGCTAAAACTGTTATGATCAAATGTTTTGACAATTAAAATCAATTATAGTAATTGTGGAGGATTGAAAACCCTGTGATTTGCTATTTCAATTGCAATGATTCAATATATTGATCAAAGTGGCCTTCATATTAAACCAAGCAAGAAAAAAGAACCCTTCATGTTGTTTAATATATAAAACTTTGTAAGTGAGGTTTCACAGCAGAAAACCACTGCTTCATTGGCAAAAGTAGCATCATTCTTTAGGTCCAGCCCAAGTGTTTAAATCGAGGGTGGTTTGCAGTGCCCTGTGAGTTGGCAGGCCTGTGAGGAAACATCTGCAATGACTGTCTACAGCATGTTTCTATTTAGCTGGTGTCACCATGCTGTCACTTTCATCCATTCCACAATTTGCATGAAAAGAAAACATTCCACAACAACCCTTTAAATTCTGGAAATGTATGGTAAATTGTCAGTTTCTTTTCAATGTAGTTGTTTATCTCAGGATGCTTCTTGGCACATAATTTCTCAGTAGATGTAATCCTCTTTCCCAAATGCAGCAGCAATTCCACTGATCGATGCAAGTTCCAGCACTTTTCAACATCAAAATGGAGACAGTTTAATTCCTTACATTAGGATTTGCCTCAAATCCATAGAGTTTTCCTGATAAATGACTATTAATACATTTAAAAGTATCCAACTTTTCTATCTTGTTTTTATCGGCTCAAAATATAAGCCAGTGCCATGTGGCTGCATCTTAATCATGCTTGACCTGGAGAGCCATCCGCTGAAAGCCTGTCTTCGTTCATAGATATGAGAGATTGTAATATTTTAACATTTCCTACTGCCAAGTTGATAAGCAATAAAACTATCTTGGCACTTTCCTGCCAGTTCATCATGAAGAACTACTTTAGTTTTGCTTAGTCTCTTGATGAAACAAATGTAAGGCAGCTGCACCAAAAGGCCTTTCAGAAATGTGTTGCCAAACAAATCCTTGGAACTTTCACCCCTTTGCATAGCTAATTGAGATGGCTTGAAGCAGAGAAATCCCGCATATGCATCAGAATAGAAATCAAGTCTTAAATGTTAGTGATTAAGATTATACAAATATTAGCTCATTACCATTCTAGCATCCTGTGCTCCTTCCACATGTGCCTTCTCCAAGGCACAGAGAAGTATGATGGTTTCTTAGATTACAACACATTTTTCAAACTAAAGTCAAGCATACCTATCAAACTATATTCTAAGTGAAATACATATTCTACCTGATATTTACTAATCTTTTTAAAGTTATAATTACACAATTAATGTCAAAAGGTATGTGAGATTGATAAGCAAACAAGAGATATGTATAAAGTAAAAAATATATAAAGTATAAACAGACTGTATGAAGATTTTCCATCACATGCAGCCAACCTATAATTTTGTATGTATTTTTCAGAACTTTCTCTCTGTGTATTGGGGTTAATATATTTGTGTGTATGTATAAACTAAGAATTTTGATCTACAAATTCATAGCAAAAGTCAGCATATTTTTATTATAGTTATTGTCCTTAAGAAAATTGAAACAGATTTTGAGTCCTCAACCTGACATCATATCAACTAATTTCTCTCCATCTCAGAGGAATCAGAAAGTCCCAGAAGTCTTGATTAGAGAAGAATGTTTTGAGAGAGCCCCTTGGGCTTACAAGATATGGGTCTCATGGGATCCTCTGTGCAAACTCACACTATCCACTGAACAAGCCACTTGCCTCCCCTTTCCACAGAATGTATCCTTCTTGGCCTCAGAGAGTGTGCAAAGGAGTTCTTCCTCAGCCAGTCCATATCCTTCACCTAGCTACTCCAGCTCTCCTGCAATCTTAGCCTGAATCAAGCTAAGGCTTGTCCCCATGAAGTAAAAAGACACTGTGTATTTCCCTCATGATACTTCTCCCACTTGCTTTTGCCGACTCTCATTTTCTTATTAAACTCTGATCTCCATAAGAGCAGGATACAGTGCTGGATATTTATTTCTCCACTGGAAAGGTGAATTAATATGCTGGATGCTAAGGAAAGAGTGCTGTATTGAGATGCCCTGACATTCTCTCTCACTGTCCTTGCCACTGAGATAGAGGTGAACAATAAAGTTCCTACCGAGTTGCTTAGGTATAGTACTGGTCATGTTTATGACGGGGAGTGTGGTAGTCAAGTGAGTGCTCAGAGTAGGTTAGTCTGGTTTGAGAGGTGTGTGGATAGAGAAATGCCCCAGGAGAAGCCATCTTTGTATTGAGGGGCTTAGTAAACAGTGCTTCATCAAGTAGAGATGGGAGTCCTTTGCTACCTTGGGAAATGGGAAGTATGTGGAGTAAAATGATTAGAGATCTTCAGTGGATTCATACCTGCCTGGAAGGAGAGGGAGTCAAAGATCAGGCACGTGAGCCACTTACATATAATATTAGTCATTTGCATTCCTCATCCCCTGAGAAAGCTGGTAAACAACAAAGCAGTATTAAGAAAGGAAATTATATAAGTAAATGTGCAACAAATTACCTTGTTAGATTTGCCCAACTTCTGGAAAGCAAAGAGAACAGGATTCAGAAATATTTTGGATTTAGAACTGGAGGAACTTAGTGACTGACTGAGTCTGGAGGGTCTGCATTGAGGAAGATAAAGGTAAAAAAATAAGAAGAAAAGCATCCACATAGTGCATGTACAGTACCAATCATTATTTAAGTGTTTCACATTTTAACTTTGCAATAACCACATGAAGCGGGTACTAATATTACACACATCATGGATGAGGAAAGTGAAGGGCAGAGATAGGAATAACATTAGGTAGGACAGCTGTCATTCAGTTTTTTGTGGTTTGGCTCCAGAAACTTTCACTTGAAGTTGCTCCTAGTCTTATATAATGAGAAGTCAAGAAGATAGTGCTGCCATAAATGGAAGCAGAGTTCACTGGAAAGGGTACAAACCAGCATTAAAGAATGACTTGAATTTTGGACATCTAGAAATTGAAGTGCCTCTAGACATGCTAGTGAAAATGGTGAGTCTGGTATTCTACAGTTGAATGTGAGCAGAAAACATCATTTGGGGACTTAATGAAGTGTATGTGAAAACTAAAACCAAGGAATAAATGAGGTCTTCAATCCTTCAATAGCCAGTAGGAGAAAAGAAAGCCCACGTTGACTAGAAAAAGGGAACTGTCATAGGACTCTAAAAAGGAGTTTTCCGAGTACTAAGAGAAATATGGTGGGATTATGTTGTTACAAGAGATTTCTGTCAAAGAGAATGCAACCAGCAGAGTGTAGGTTCTCAGAATGAGTATTGAATTCCTGATTATTCCTTAGACTTTGTGCTGACATCGATATATTTTATCCGTGTTTCAGAACAATTTTACCCATGTATAAATCTGAGATGTGGTCTATGAAAGTCAGTCCTTTTACTACTCTATTAAGTATAAATTTTAGAAAATAATAAATTATTTTCTCTAGAAATATAAAATGTTCTTTTTTCAAAAACCTTCCAATGTGTAGTTCAGAAATATAATTAATTTCTATTCTGTAAAAAAAGAATAAATCTTGAAAAATCATATCTATGTTTAATCTAATATATTTAATATATCTCTAAAAATAAGTAGATGTTAGTTAATTTTAATTTCATCCAATTACTACTTGAAAAAGGACATTGCTTTATATCACTGCCAGATTATAACAATTTGAATGAGTATATTATTAGTTACAGCAGCATTAGCTTCAATTTTCCATATAGACACAATGAAGATGCACAGGAAGAAACTCTTTTGATTATTGTTTCCATCATGGTAAATGTACTATGATAAAAAAATCAACTAAGATTTTATAACATAGGCTGGAGGCATTACTCAATAGTAGGCCATCTGCCAGGTGTATGTGAGGTCCTGGGTTCAATCCCAGGCACCACCAAATACATAAACACAAATATATTTTTCTCTAAAGGTAAAGTAGAAAATTGGGCTGGAAAAGTGAAGTGTGTTTTATTTGCAAAGAAACATCTTCTTGGTAATGACATTTAGTTTAATGAGAATTATATAAACATTTCTTCCCAATTTTTCACCTTGTGATAAGATAAAAATTTTGGCATAGTCTTATGCCAAGTTTTGATTGCAACACAACCAAAATCAAATATTCATAGTTAGATATATAAATTTAGGAATAAGTATCAGGTACTTTTTATGGCAAATGTAGATAAATATCTTAAATGTCATTTAAATTGAATTATATTTACTTGACAGTAGGGATATGAAATCATTTGACAGTGCAAACACACAAGATTTTAAATTCCTTTCTAAAAATATATCCCTTTTTAACATATTGACATCCAAAACAGTACCTCAATCTTATGTGAAGTGAGAGTTGATTCTGAGCTATTTTCAACCATTTGAACACATTGATCAATGAATGATTGATTTTTAATATAAATTATTTCATTTTTGAAATATTTTTGAAATTAATTTAAGTAAACAGATTTTTTTCAGAGATGGAGATTTACTTAGGAAAGCAGATACACATTCAAGGGGGAATGCAGTGTGGACTCTCTTAAGGGAAAGAATGTCTTGGTAAAAAATGCACATTCCAGATAGAATGGGGATCATTTCCAGAAGGATAATCTTAAACATTTATTTTTTATATGTAGAATTTAACATTTTATCTAGATCCTTGGGAGAATAAGTTTTAAAAAGTAATATATTAATAATTTATAAAGGTTATTTTCTCATATAATATCCATTAAGTTTCAAAAGTGATACAGGAATACAAGGTTTTCATTTCTTTTTCAATTATCCACTTTCTCCTTCATTATCATTTTGCCTCTTTATTCTAACTTATTCCCAAAAGCTTTTAAAGAATTATGAGATTTTTTTCTATATATTTTTAAAATTTATTAAAATTTTATTATTAGGAATAATAAAATATTATTCCTAATCCAATAAAGCACCCATCTGCAAACTCTGCTGACTTTTCTCAAAGACATATATGACCACTCAGCCCACCTGACATTCTACCTTTAAGGCCAGCTGCCACCATCTCTCCCACCTGGATTTCTACAGTGGTCTTTTAAAGTATCTTCTGCTTTGCTCCTTATAATTATTTCTTCCTGCTGCACCCAGTAATTATTTTAAAAGGTAAATCAGGTTATATCCTCTCCTGCTTACCATTATCCATTGACAACCTATCACACATTGAAAAAAAATACAGATCTTTATTGTGACTTCATTGTGATCAGCTCATACTTGTGTCTGAACTGAGTTACTTTCTCCTTTGGCTGGCACTCCCCAGTTGCTGACCCTCTCCCTTTTGCTTTAACAGTTCAAACTCATCCCTTCTCACAGCAAGACTTTGGGATATCTTCCTTCAGCCAGGGAAACCCTTTCTCAACTACTTAATCTGTCTGTTTGGACTCTTAAGTGAAACTCTGCCACTTATTTCTCTTGCTTTTTGTTTCTACATAGCTTTTTATTTTTATATATAAAATTGTAGTTGTAGATGGAATGCATACCTTTATTTTATTTGTTTATTTTTATGTGGTGCTAAGCAACCAAACAAGTGCTTCACACGTATTAGGCAAGCTCTCTGCCACTGAGCTACAGACCCAGCTTTACATAGCTTTTCATCAATATTTACTATCACACTTTCTCTTCTCTCTTTTTTTTTTAAAGAGAGAGAGACAGAGAGAAAGAGAGAGAATTTTTTTAATCCTTTTTTTTTTTTTTTTTTTTTTTAGTTTTCGGTGGACATAACATCTTTATTTGTATGTGGTGCTGAGGATCTAACCCAGCACCGCGCGAATGCCAGGCAAGCGCACTACTGCTTGAGCCACATCCCCAGCCCTCTCTTCTCTCTTTCTTCTATCCCTCTCTGACTTTCTTTCACCCTTCCCTCTTGATTGTCCTGTTTTGTGATTATGATCCTTCTATCTTTCAATTTAAGGAAAGGCAATGTTTCCACATTTGAAGCTGAAATTTTGGAACTTTTTTATTTTTCTATCTGGAACATAAAATTAAAAACAGACAATTATTTCTTATTCTAATTCAAATGGAAACAATTTTAAATCTTGTATTACACAGGCATGATCAATAGTTAATAGAAAATATTTTTGTGTTCCATGAATATATATATATTTTTTGGTAATGTTTCATTATTATTTTATTGAACTATATGTATTATATATTATATAGTTTTCAAATTAAACCAGATTATTATAATTTTATAGAGTTTAGCTGTATTTCCACCTTGAGAGACTATGTTTATATTATCAAAAGAGGGAAAGCATCCTAGAGTTGATGTAGCAGCTTCCTTTGCTATTTTACAAAGTAAGATGTCAAAACTCTCAGCATTTAAATTACCTGTCATAAAAGATAGAGGATTCTGGAAAAAAGGTGACATCAATCAGGGTTTTTGTAAACCCATATCAAGAAAATTATATTTTGTGAGAAAATGTCCACTGCCATTTTTAATTAATAAAATCATAAACAATTATGTAAAATTAATTGTGTACATTTGTATTTTTACATATACTATATGACCTTAAATTTTTAAGGTTTTTATGGCTATACAACTAGTTGTGTAGGGATATGGGACCAACCCCCTTCTTATGAGATCTCTGTTCTTTCCATTGCATTTGTCAGCTTGTTCTTGAAGTAAGAGGTTATTAACTATTTACTGAAGTACTGTGAAAGTGATGGCAAGAGAAGTTGCCACCTGGATCCTTTCTGGTACTAGACAAATTCACATTGACTCCTAACAACTTAAACTTCAAATCAGTTTTTGCCAGTGTGATGTTCTTGTCCATGATATTTTGCTATGGGTTACTGTTCCATCTATATATGTTCCAAAGAACAAGAATACCTGCATATTCATCTCTTATTTCATTTAAACAAAAATTGGAATAAATAGAAGGGAAGAAGTCCAATTGTGGGAAATGGCAAAACATACATGGGACTACAAAGTATTTTCTTTGAAAATGGTATAGACTAGCAGAAAGCACTTGTTGAATCAATGTAGTTTGAAGGCATTCACACTTAGGGACAAATTAAATAAAATTTTCATTAAAATAAAATAGACATATACATATACATATGTGCACATATATCTGTGTGTACATACATATATATATATATATATATATATACACTAACATACTAACATAGTGAGACAATGCATTAATAAAGGAATGAATGATTGTTCTGAAAAAAGAGATCTAAAATTTGAGAATATGGATATTTGTTAACCATAACATAGCTCAGAAATTCATTCTGAATATATTCAAGTTCAGTGCCTTGCAAAAGATGCACAGTGATTGCTGATTCTTTCTCTCATACAAAACTAATTCATAGAATTTATACACTTTCAAGCATGGCAATGTACCTAGGTTATGCAGTAAACACATTACCTAACTATGAATATAGTGATTATAAGCTCTTGATTGCAATAACCTGCAAACCAAGCTGTATTTATAACTCAAGAATTCTGATCAACAGTACTTAATGAAATATGTGACAGTTCATAACAACTTTTAAATACTTTTTGTGGCCACAATGATAAGAATTCTCCCACTTGTGTTAAATCTAAATTTTAAACAATGCATTAAGTTAGATAAAATACATCTGAAGAACATTACATGAAGCAGTCAAAGAGAAGCTGCTCTAACATGTCCTTAAAATGTTGATCTACTGAGAGAACCATAAAAGCATTTTTTTCCTGTAGTTATTACTATGATATTCTTTATGTCAATCAGTATTATATTTTCAATTTTTCATATACTTTTACAACAGGTACAATGAAAGGCTTAAAAAAGGTTTTTAATAGAAATTAGGAAATATTTTCTATAATTTAAAGACAGAAGAGATACAAACAATAATTTGGTAATCTAAATGTTCTTATGTCTGTGTTCCATGGCCCCGTTCCATTATGTTATTTATTTCCCTATAATTATAGATCTTTGGCTACCAAATATATTAAGTGTACCAGATACTTGTAACTAGGAACTAATCATGTGTAGGACTCTGATTTGGTTTTGACTTTGTAATAAAATATGTTTTCATTAATTTAAAATTTGATATATTGAAAAGGCAAAAAAAATCATTACTTCTATATTTCTTAAGATATATGGAGAAAAATAGTTACATATCAATCTTGATACAACAGGGGTTTTTTTTTTCACAGTGCTGTGATAGTTTCTCCTTGAAAGGTTATCTCAACTTTACTTTGTATCATATTAAAGAAATAGTCTCCCAGAAAGCTGTGAATTATCTATTTCCACATCCACAAAAACTAGCCAAGACTGTAAGAAATAGAGGACAGCTTAGCTATAACCTTCAGAAAGTTCCAGAAAAGATGTTTATTGCAAATAGATATTTATCATAAATGTATTTAAAGTTACATCTTTGTGATATTAATTAAATGTGTTCTTATGGAAACTTAAATTGTACATCTGTTCTTAGCTTTTCTGAAATTTATTTATTGTTACCATTAAGTGAAATCTTAGCATCCTACTCTTTTTTTGCTTTTTATTCCTAGTCTGTCACTTATTTTACTTACTTAAAAGTCCTTTCAGCCTATCCAGTGCCATTTTCTTAAGGAACTAATGCCACTTAAGGAATGATTACTATTTGATGTTTCATTCCAAGGGACAGTGAGGCATTTGTCACTAAGCTTTCACTTAATTTGTAATAAATACTTTCAGATTCTCTTTTAGTTGTACTGTTCGTTCTTTTCTTGACTTGCTCCCCAACATTAAAATTAAACTATTAAACCTTAAACTTTTAAGCCACAACTGTCTTCTCAGGAACACAAGAGAATTGAAATTAAAAAATAAAATATTAATTATCAGTAACTGACATAGTTTATTAATAGCAGGTCATTTTTGTTTTTAAGTGCTGCAGATTGAACCCAGGGCTTTGTGCATACAAGGCAAAGGCTCTACCACTAAGCTACATCCTCAGACCACAAGTGATGTTTTTGGAAAATACCATCCATCAGACCCATCTGGCCATGGCAGGTTAGCTAGGTACAACATCAGAGGCAGCTGGTTCTGGACTTCCATGCTTACTCACACACACCCTTCATTTCTGAACTTAAGTGCATAAACCATGCTATTTTGCTCTGTTTTTTTTTTTTGTGTGTGTGTATGTGTGTGTGTGTGTGCTCCTACCTGATGTTGTGACAAGTTACTTCAGGAATATCTCTATATACCATGTTCCTTTCCTCATTGCCATTTACATGCTATTAAGTACTTAAAAACTCATTCTTGTCACCAGAATTCTGATGCTTGCTTATACTTCCTTATGCTAAATGTCTATGTATGAGCCTTGTATACTTGTTCCTGCTGCCACCTCTATAGCTGGAAGTTACCATCTATTAAGCATTTGCTGCATTTCAGAAATTGCTCCAAGTACCTTACTTCTGTTGTCTCACTTTATTTTCATAGTCTTTTCAGTTGTGGATTGAATGTGGTCCTTGTCCATATTTCCCCCTGAAATTATCATGGATTTAAGTTTATTTTTTCAGTTTATTACATTGCCAATGAAGATTTGGAGAAGTGAGAAGTAAATTGGCCAATACCATGCAGTAGAGACAGGAATGCCTTTAAATGTGCCTCTATCAGTTTCTGAGGTTTGTCATGGAAAAAGACCACAAACTGGCATTTGAACATAAATTTACTTTCCATGTACAGAGGCGAGAAGCCCAGGATCAAGGAGTCAGTGGAGTGTCTTTCTGGAGGCTCATAGATAGGGAAGGTCTGAGTCATGCATGTTTCTTGGCTGTGGGTAATAGCATGAACTTAGCTGTGGGTGACCGCCAGCTATGGGTGTGCCTTGGTTAGCCACACCCTTTATTAATTGTCAGTAGTGTGGCTTTCTTACTCCTGTGTGTCCTCTGGGACTCTATAATCTATTCTGCCTTTCCTTTCTTTCATAAGAGCATGAACCATTGACTTTAGAAACCATCTCTTCCAGTGGGAACTCATCAAGATGACTCCATCAAAGACCCTATTTCTAGATAAATCCACTTTCTGAGTGTTATAGGGATTGGAAGGTGAACACTTCTTTTGAACTTGACCTACTGAAACATCTAACTCCAAAACATGGGCTCAGCTGCAGAGCTTGAGGTCCATAGCATATGGCCCTTCTTAGTGCTACCTCCCTGCTACAGGTCTGCATGGTGTGGATTCCACCACCCTCCTTCTCCACATCCATTCCAATTGCATTGTTCTGTATGTTTTTTAGACCCAATTTGAAGCCATTCTTGGCAAGAATTTGAAGGAGAAAATCTTTAATACTACATAATGACTCCGACAATCCAAAATAAATAATGCCTTCCCTGCTTAGTCCTACTGTGTTCCTCCTGCCTCTGGAACCACAAGAAAGCTACTCCTCCTGAGCCCTATTAGAGCCTTTGTAACTATTACATGTATGATTTGATAATCCAGAATCTCAATAGACTTCAGACTGTTAATAAATAGAAAGTCCTTGATTTGTATTTAGAATATTTAATTTTTTTAAGAGAGAGGGGAGAGAGAGAGAGAGAGAGAGAGAGAGAGAGAGAGAGAGAGAGAGAATTTTAATATTTATTTTTTAGTTATTGGTGGACACAACATCTTTGTTTGTATGTGGTGCAGAGGATGGAACCTGGGCCGCACACATGCCAGGCGAGCGCGCCACCACTTGAGCCACATCCCCAGCCCTAGAATATTTAATTTATGAAGTAATTTGCTCAAAAAACATTACATTTAGATTCACTCAATCACAAATTTGCCCACATTAGCACATGGTACTACTGATACTTGTCTTTAAATCTTGGAAATACCTCTAACTCTGTCTTTGTCTACTCAAGTATGAATATTCTATTTGAGTAATTTTTGTTTCTGCTCTCCCACTCTTTTGTGATATGCATAGCCTCCTTATCTGTTATCACTTTTAATCTGATAATTACCAAATTATCTACAAAGTTAGTTAATATTTACACATATTTAATATTCCTTTGTTCTACTAGTTTCTATTTACTTTTCTTGCCTACTAAATAAAACAGAAGCCCTTTAAAGACAAGTACATAATGCAATAACTTTATGAATATCCATCCTACTCTTGTATGCATTCAATACTCAATAACTGTAAGTAACTATAGTGTGTATACCAATAATAATTTACACACACACACACACACACATGGAGACAGAGACAGAGACAGAGAAGAGAGAGAAGCATGTCTGTGATACCTATATTCAGCATTTAGTCGTAAGAAAAAATTATGCTTTATAGGAACTTAAAAAAAATGAAATCTTTACTACATTTTGGAATGTCCAAGATAAATTATATCAGTATTTCCTATTCATTATATAGAGCAAAATTTAATTATAAGCATTGGACACACAAAGCAGAACGTTATTGGTCTTTTAATTGGTAGACTTTACTAGTACCTTGACTAGCAAAAAAATGTACTTCTTTAGTTGGACACATCAGAAGGGCTAACTGGCTCTGAGAATTCTCAAGCTTGTGAGCATTAGCAGATCAATGGAAGTGAAGATAGAGTTTTAGCCTCTAAGAAAAATTCTGCAAGGTAGCATTGTGCAGTCTACACACAGCACAACTATACAAGGTGGTCCCTGTTTTTATTTAGAGGATAAAATAGTTTTAAAGTAAGGAAATAAGATTTTAGGCCCTTACATAAAATCTTAATATGTATTATGCCCTTACTGGTGTCAATGTCTTATATAAATATTTATACCTACATATAAGTGCATACACACCTATTTACTCATATGGAAAACAAGGCACAGAGAAGTCAAATATACTCAAGCACACAAAACTCTTAAGTTGTAGATTCAGTAATCAAATATGTGTAACCTGATTCTCAAACTGTGTTTATTTGCATTTCATTGTTACTGCCTCTGAACTGATGAAGAAATTAGAATAAATAAATGTTGAATCCTGGAATTACAAAAAAATGCTTAATAAGAATTAAGTAAGAGGCCTTAATAAGTCAATAAATTCACTTTGAGAAATAGCAGCTTATCACATCACAGACTTATGATAGGATTTGTTTTTATAAAGGAAAGCACCATACATAGTTCAGAAAACATCTTGTGAGTTGTAGATAAAGATCTTATCAGTGTTTGTACCAGACTAAAATCCTTTCTTCAGAGATTAAATCAGAAAAAGGTCATCCTTTTGTTTTGCCAGAAATTTTTCCACTGCCAATTATCTTGGTCTCTAAGTAGCAAAATAAGTAATTCCCAATTTAAGAGCATTTTAGGCCTATAGGGTCCTCATTTACCTAATTGCAGAGAAAATTATTTTAGAAGTAATTTTTCCCTCAGAAGCAATTCTAAGAGTGAAAATTAAATATGCATAGAAGGTATAACTCAGTTTATTTAAAGAAACAGAAAATGATTTTTTAAAGAAATGTGATTGAAAACAATTTCTGTCAGTATATTTAATTACTAGGATTTTATTTTTTATTTTACTCACAAAAAAAGATTTGAAATATGACATATGTCCTCTTCACATACAATCAGATCTGATAATCTCAACTTTGTGAACAGACAGTGATGGCACAAGGAAGGTTTTGGGAGTGGCAAAGACTGCTCCCACATATCTGGAAAAATGATTCCATCTTATCAGTGTTTTGCTATCCTTGGAAGAAAGGAAATCACAGAGCTAAATACAACTTGGTATTTTCAATAGTTGGAGGTTAGCTTATGGGGCTGTGGAGCTGGCAAGCCTATTGTATCCCATTCTAGAAGTCTCATCTGGCCTCACAACACCATTATGATGCTGGATCACCAAGGTAGAAATGTGATCTACAAAGCCAGGCAAACTTCATAGAGATGAAATTCCTAAGAAGTTCTTAGTATCACCCAATTTTGTTTACTTTCATCATTAAAAAAAAGATAGCTATAATTTATGAATTATTACATGGCAGATTATGTGTTAGACATTATAGCATAATTAGGTTTTAAATTAGTATCATGTCTCTGTTTTATAAACCTATGAAATCATCAAAATGCTGGTGTACACTTATTTGGCTACTGAGAAATTACAGATTTTTATTCAACTTTTAAAAAAAAATTCTTAGGACAATGACTATGTATTAAAACTTTTTCTCATTTATTTTGGTACTTGGAATTGAACCCAAGAGTGTTTTCCACTGACAACATCCAGACCCATTTGTAATTTTTTTGTTTTTTTAAAGACAGGATCTCAGTAAGTTGCTTACAGCCTGGATAAATTGATGAGGTTGGTCTCAAACTTGCAATTCTTCCAAGTCACTGGGATAACAGACATGTGCCACTTGCACCTGGCTCAAATTTTGCTAGATTCTGTATATAAATGATACCATGCAGTATTTTTTCTTTTGTTTCTGTCTTATTTAATTTAGCATAATGTCATCTAAATTCATCCATGTTATTACAAATGGCAGGATCTCCTTTTCTAAGGCTGAATGATATTCCATTGCACATCTATACCATAATTTCTTATCCATCTAACCATCCATCCATCCATTGACAAACACATTAGTTGTTTCTACATCTTAGCTGTTGAGGGTAATACTGCTATCAACATATGAATGTAGATTTTTCTTTAAAAGTGGTAATTTAATTCACTTGGATATAGTAGCTCTTTCAACAGTGTTTGCTACTCTTACTGTACCAAATGCCTTCACAAATTTAAAAAACTAATATGCAGACAAATCCCCTCAAGTTATTGATAAAATGCAGCAGCTAATTTGGGTCTGGTGTTGCACTTGCAATGTTGAATTTCTCAAAAATTTCTCTTGGAGAAGCTGGGATCTTCACCACATTACTTGTTTTCCTATTAGAGCATGTAATCAGATTCCCTGAGCTCTGAGGTTGTATGAAACCCTGAGGGGAGACTTTTTGGTTTTATATTCTGAATTTGACATTTAGTTACCATTTTTACCTAAAGGGGATTATTCAAAAGTCTTTAGCCTTCAGTTTCTCCAAGTTCAGTAGGAGTAAGAGTAATATAATATTACAATATATGTATAAAGAACAAATGAGAAAATATATGTAAATAAGAACTTACTTTAATAAACATGATAAGTACTTAACCTATGCTAATGAATATTTTTAATTGGAAAATGTACTGCAATATTATTCATTAATGAAGATATAGAATCTATTTGTGTCCATCAAATTATATATATATATATATATATATAATGTGATACACACAGAAAGAGAGAAAGAGAGAGAAATAGAGAGAGAGAACCTTGGAAAAGGAAGAAAATTAACTTCATTTATGAAACTCTTCAGAAAAATATGCAAAGTGAAATAATTCAAGCATAGAAGATAAATTATTTATTTTCTTAAATAAGGAAACTAAAAGCAATAAATTGTATAGAAACAAAGAGTAGGGTAGTCATTTCCAAGGAAAATAGGGAGATGATAGACAAAGGGTGCAAAGTTTCAAATACACAGAATGAACATTTCTGGAGAATTAATGTACAACATGGCGATTCTAGTAAATATACTGTATTTTATACTTCAAATTTGCTTAGAGAGTAAATTTGAAATGTTCTAATAAGCAAAATAAGTAAATAGATATGAGGTTATGGAAATGCTTGAGTATGATAATTATTTCACAATGTATACGTACATCAAAAGATTGCATTTTACATCATAAATGTACTCTATTTTTGTGAATTATGCCTGAATTAAGCTGGAGAAACTCAGCCTGAGCCAACATTTAGAAAATAAATAAACAAAAATAAATTTAAAATGGTTTACAAAACTAAAGCAGCAGGATCTCCTTCTGAACTTCCTTAGTTCACAAGGCATTGCATTTTTTGTCATTTTTTTTATAAAGCATTCTCAAGAATGTAGGTACTTAAAGCAAATTTATTATTATACCATTTCTCTTGGTCAGGAAGGAGTCTGACATTTTAACTAAGACCTCATGTGACTCAGATCAAAATAATATCCAATTGTATTCTCCTATTGAGTCCTGATTTAGGAAAGGTCTACTTCTGACTCTTCTCAGATGGCCAGTGCACATTTCTTTTCTGGTTGCTGGACTGAAGTCCCTGTTTTCTTTCCATAGTCATTTGTGATTCATCACAGATGTAGGAGGCTGCCTCATGCTGTGCCTCCATCACAGCAATAAGATACCTTCCTTGATTGAATTCCTATCACAACTCGAATCTCTCTGGCTGCCCTTCTGCTTCCAATGAGAGAAAACTTCACTTTTATAAAGTCTCATATGATCAAATGATGACCTTTTCTAAGATCAACTGTACCATGTCACATGACCAAATCATGGTATGAAAGCTATGACAGGGGCACAATGGCATAATTACCCAGAGTATTTACAAGAGCTGAGGGAAAGCTTGAGGGCTAATGTATATGAACACTTAAGTAAAGCCTGTATATAACTGGAGACACTCAATAGCATAAGCAAAAAGTGGAATTTTCATTTGATTGAAGAAAGCATATAGTTAGAAATTCAGTGTTTTGAGCTGATATAAGAATCTTCTAATCATGGTGTCATTTAACTATAACATTGGATAAAAGAATAATAATTAAGAATATTCTATATTTCAGCAAAGCAAATTATAACTTTATTTTAATGGTTTATTCTGTAGAGGCTTTGGGTTTTGGAACAGTTCATTGAGCATAATATGGTTTCAAGTACTTAAAATCTCTTTAAAATAAAGTGAATTATTTTATAGAAGCAAGGACAAAAATATTTAGTGGGAAATATTGTATCACATTATTATTATGCTTAAGGAAATATCCTCCTAAACAATAGGAGGAAGCAAAGCAGTGATCATTTTAAAAAGATTTACAGACATGAAATGTGTGCATGTGTTTTATGTGCTCGAATAATTCCATACCTTTTAGAAGCAGAGAATATGCAATGTCTTATTCTGCCTCATGGGCATTCAGAGCTTTTAATCTAATAAAACCTATGTGTCAGCCAGTAGCATGTCAGGGTCTTATTACTCTGCTTCCGTAGCACTTGATGTGCATGGCTAAGTCCCTGCACAATGTACCCTTTGGGGCTTCCTGAGGTAGAGTCATGCAGGTTTGCATGTTTACTTACTGACAATAAAAAGAGAGAGAGAGAGAGAGAGAGAGAGAGAGAGAGAGAGAGAGAGAAAGTGCGAGCTGTAACATTAAATATTCTATCCCTGTTTATATTTGTGCATTCACTAAGAATGATGAAAGCATAGACTATGTGGAATTGTTTGAGAATTGTGCATGAGCACGTTCTTTGTCCTCCATGTCTCATGAGAAGTCAGTTTCTAGTCATGTTCAGTAGACAAATGTGCTACCTCTTTGTTACAATACAACTTGAGCTTCCTCAGAGAATGCAGTCATACAAGTTAGCTTCAAAGCCCAACTAATGACAAAAATGTGCACTTAATTTTCACCTAAGTGAAAAAAAAATGACAAGAGAATTAAAAAACCTTTTCAAATACAATTTTGAAGGCATCATTTTTAATAACAAACTATAATTGCCTATGAGGCTTAACTTAATGAAAAAATGCTAAGGTAAATTTTAGAGAGCCCTCACATTAATACTTTACATTATGGAATCCCATCAACATATGCTTAAGGATGAAAAATTAATAAAATCTATCAATCACTGAAAAAAACAGTTTTTAAAAACCACATGCAACATTTAATTTATTTAATGAATGAAGGTGATTGTAAAGCACATAGCTTTTATATAAGATACCAAGTAGCTTTCTGGGGTTGTAAAAGTTTTAAAATTTTCAATCATTAAAATAGAATACTGCAATGAGTGTGGGAGAACAGAGAAGTTTTAAAATCAAATTTTATCTGCACTTACTCTCATATTGTCTCCTTAAACTTCTTGACACTTTAATTGCTTGCCATTTTTCACTGAGATGGCAAGCGTGTTTTTACATATGCAGAATGCAGCCTGTGTTAATGTGTATTGATTAAAGTATAGATGGTGATGCTAGGATGTTGGAATTTTCTCCAGTGTGACTACGGAATAGCTTTTTATATCATCTCCACTCACTTTCTTTTTTAAATAGAGGAAAGAAAGCATGCATTTTCCAATATGTCTCTGTTACATAAACTATAGTATTAATAGGTTAAAAAAAAGACATGATTTTACCAAAGAAAAATCAGAAAACAGCTATATCAAGAAACTTGCTAAGTCTTTCATTTTTGTATTGAAGACGCTAGAGGAAAATCAATAGCTTCCTATGAGTCCGAGTGATCTTGCAGTTTCTGAGAAATTTACATCTCCCTGACAGGCACTTTGTAAGATCTAGTTCACCTGGGTCATGAGAGTCCACATAATTTGCATCTTGAGAAATTTCTCTTTTTCCTTTACCTGTTCCAGGAGGAAGGAAGATTGAACCTGGTCATAAAGAGGAGCTCATTATGTAAGTCTCAGCTTTCGAAGAGTAATTTTGTAGGTCTTCCTAAAGTGCAAGAATGTCACAAAATGATAATATTTTCTCATAGCTCCTCAGATCTCCACATAAACTAGAAAATGGAAGTGTCATATACTGATGCACATTTGAAGTTTCATTCACCAACTAAAATTGAAATGTCCCATCAAGGTCATTGGAGAAATATCATCCCAAGATGGATTCACAAATTATTTGCCAACGAATATACAAAAGAGAAAGATACTTGGTTTATCTCTCATAAAACAACAAAACAAAACAAAACAATATATATATATATATATATATATATATATATATATATATATATATATATTCTCCTGATTTTATTCTGTCCTTTAAACTTGACAAGTCTAAACATCAAATATATATTTATATCATGATATGCTATTAATTCATAGCAATGCAATAAGCACAGTTAATAATAAATAAAAAGCACATAGGCAAAACTGAAACATTTTGAATTAAAAATAAAGTGCAATAGCAGTGACTAAATAGTTAGGGCTTAAGTATGCTTACTTGAATTTAACCAACAGTTCAGTGTGGATATCTTTCAAAATAAATTCTGGGATGGTGTCTGAAATCCACTTTACATCAGTATTTTCATTTCAGGATAAGGTTTTGCCTAGATTCAGATATATAAATTTTCCAGTATTCATAAAAACTACAGTTTAGATATAAATGAAATGTATTATTACAGTTCACTCTCATATTTATACACCATGTATGAGATCTGATATATAAAACATACGGACAATTCAAGTTTAAAATCGTATTTGTATATTCATTTTATAGTTTTCCCCTTTAAAATGTAGGATGGATATCCTTTAGAAAACATTATTTTGGCTCCTACATAATCATGTCTAATTAGAACAACTAAAGTCATGTACAAATAACCCTCAGTGTTTAAGGTTGCCTAAATTATGGTTGATGGAAGTAGATCATATAATCTTGCAAAAATATTCTGGAATGGGACTAGACATTGGCCCCATTTGGAAAGGAAAAACGACACTACCACTTTTTATGTTCATACTTACTTCATTGCTTTTGCATATAATAAAAACAGATGATGTTTATTGAGCACTTATTATTAGTCAGATGTCTTATTAAGTGACACATGAACATTTTTTGTTTCTCTCCAGAAAACCATTCTGTGGTTGGAGTAACATAGCTGCATTTTATTGGAGGATCCATTCATGAAGACCTTGCTATCGCATACTGAAGACTAATTACCCACAGGAGCAAACAAATAGCTGAATGGGTATTCTTTCAAACTTTATTTAGAATGAAATTCTACTGTCTGGTTCACTGTATTTAGTGGCATGCCTTACAACTTTATCATTTGCATGCCTTAGTTCAATATTATTGTTACAGAATGCACTTATTTTCTTTATGGTCACCATGCATGTTCAAAAAAACCCTGCACATTAGCACAATCAGTCACACATATTCTGAGCTTCAGTAACCCTAAAGCTCATCTGGGTTTTACCACAACTCCCTGATTTACGACATGCTGACAAACTAGGGCTTGTCACTCTTTTTATTATATAAAGTCCTATTGTAATATAAAATAATAAAACATTTATAATGGTCTCCTCTCAGTTATGAAATTTTCAGACAATAATAGCTTTACTGGTATGATTTTAAAGTTTGAAATATTAAATGAAACTTCATTATTTAAAAGTTTGTGTAGAGTTATATTGCTTGCATTGATTCACCGGTTCCCTAAAAGACCTATAGTTTTCCTGGAGCAGATTTTAGAGCAGGGGTTTATTTGAGGGGAAAAAGAAGAGGAAGAAGAAAGACCTAGTAACAGATCAGTTAAAAGAGAATTTATTAATGCACACCACTCAACAGCAAAGACACAGGAGAGGACAAGACAGGATATGTTGACAGTGGGATCTACAGAAGGTAATATTTTAAAAAAAAAAATACTGCTTTCAACTTCATTAAATACAATCACCTATCATTCAAATATCTTCAAGTTGAAAATTACTAGATTTCTCTAATCAAATCTTCTAAGATAATGAGTACATGCCTATGAATACATGCATTTGTGCTGAAAAAACCTGGTTATTTAAATTAGAAAATCAGGCTTATATATAATTTTCTTGGAAATCTTTTTTTTTTATGTTGCCACATTTTTTCTTAAATCATATTAACTGAAACCATACTACTTTCATTTATATCCATTTTTATGATTTACATGGCCTGGATAAATTTCTTGTCTGGAAGCTTTCTGTCTAACATAATCATTGCTGGTAACTAATTATCATTTTTATTTTATTACCTTTTGTTTGTATTTCACATGTGTAAATGCTGAGAACTACCTAAAGTTCATCTGAGTTTTACCTAGCAAATAAATGACTTATCTAATTGGGTCAAACACATGAATTGTATGAGAAATATCTATAAACACTAGAACCAAGTTTGTCCTAAAATATCTTAAATTGTTTAATATTTTAAAAATTGCTACAAATTTCTGAAAAGAAAAGTTAGTCAAATGTAAATTTCCAAAAAATAAGAGCAAAAAGTGTGTATGTGTGTATGTATGTGTGTGTGTGTATTTGTGTTGTGATTCCTTAAGATATTGTTAGAGACAACAAACAGTAATAGGGTAAGAAGAAAATATGTACCCGCCAATGAAAATTAGAAAAACTTCACAAGTCTTTTTAATATATGTTGCTCTTCTTTTCTAGCTCAGCTTCATAAGCATGTGTTCTACACAGTTCAGCAATTACTCAACAACTCTTCATTTCAGTAAGTTATCCATTTTTTGGCACATAACACTTGAAATTGGCAACAGGTTCAATCTGGCAATAAAATTTTCACCAGAAAGTTCTTTTGTTTCTTTTCTTTTTCTTTAAATAAGAAAAACATAAACACATCAAATTTAATTATTAGCACTCGACGGTCGATATGTTAGATATTTTTTCCTATGGATCCTGTGGTATCTTCTTGACTGGATATTTTCCAGAAGTCTCAATGTAACACATTCTTATGTTCTAATACTGGTTCTCTTTGTCTTTTGAACATGGAGCAGACATATGAATGCTTCTTACCAGGAGGAGGTAGATCAAGTCAATGAGTCTGTCAGATAATGAGGATGGGAATAGGCATGACCTTACACAAATCAACCAAAATGGATTGTAATGTTTGTCCTATTCTGCATTACCATAAAAACCCATCACAAACCAGGTAGCTTGTAAGCAACCAAAATTTATTCCTAAGAGATCTGGAAGATTTGTTCGACTGAGGGTACAATTTCTGGTTCCTAAATATTGTCTTCCTTGTATTCCTAAATATTGCTGTGCTTCCCCATGGTGAAAGGGAAAAATAAGGAT
The DNA here is from genome assembly GCF_048772815.1 of Callospermophilus lateralis. NCBI lineage: Eukaryota > Metazoa > Chordata > Mammalia > Rodentia > Sciuridae > Callospermophilus > Callospermophilus lateralis. Next base: position 3,974,192 of record NW_027511570.1, on the reverse strand, counting down.
GACCTTCCTTAGGCTTTTAAATAATGGTAGTAATCCCTTTCATGAAGTATTCACCATAATTCCCTAATCATCTCCTAATAGGACCTACATCACCTCGGGGAGAGGATTGGTTTCAACATATGAATTTTGAAGAGAAATAAATAGTCAGATTATGGCAATATCTGCCGCAGTCCGGCTGCAGCAAAATAAACGGGGGGGGGGGTGATGAATAACTTGTGTACGTTAATCTACAACAAATTATAACTTGATATCTTTGCTAATGGTGTCATTGCTGGTATAATTTTTCCAAGGGCTTCTTGCATGGAGCCATCAATTGGCTTGGTATTGTAGCATTTTGTATCTTCCCTTTCTGTTTCTAACAGGTTATTTATGGTGTTTCTGTAAAAAACACTATGGTCCTTATTTAAATTAAACAAAAGGGGGAAATGTTAAGGTACATAAACAAGTCAGGATGGGACCTGTTATTTTGCCAGAGAAATGTTAGAGTCTGTAAACAAGTCTGGATGGCGCCTGGCCAAATGCCAGAGGGAGTGGTTTGTGAAGTAACAAAAGCGAGCCATTAAGTGTGGAGATTCCTTATTGGTTGACTGCTGTATCTATTTTATGCTAATTAGATAAGCTGTGTGGAGTGTATAAATACTGCTCTTATTCTACAATAAATGGCTCTCATTCCTGCTGTATCAACGTACACAAGTTATTCGTCACCCCCCGGTTATTTTGCTGCAACCTGCCTGCGGCAATACAGCAGGAGTGGAAGCCCTTTATTGTAGAATAAGAGTGGTATTTATAGATTTTACACAGCTTATCTAATTAGCATAAAATAGACACAGCAGTCAACCAATAAGGAATCTCCACACTTAATGGCTCGCGTTTGTTACTTCACAAACCACTCCCTCTGGCATTTGGCCAGGCGCCATCCAGACTTGTTTACAGACTCTAACATTTCTCTGGCAAAATAACAGGTGCCAATCTGACTTGTTTACAGACCTTAACAAATATCAAATGCCATAAACAGCAAAACACTAATTCTAGAATGTTCTTTATAACTGTGTTTGGGAAAATTGCCAGTGGCTTTGCACAGATTCCCTGCTCAGCTCTCGTTTAACATGCAAGGCCCTTGAAATACACATGCTCTGTGACTTTGCCCAAATTCTGAATCTTTTGCACTATAATTGAAGGAAAATGTATAGAAAAGGTGCATAAAAGGTGCATTGAGCTGTCACAGGAGTTTCTGTATTAATTATTTTCCCTCATTCCTTTTATTTTTAATATCTATGCTATAGCATTCTCTTAAACTTCACTATCTTTTTGTCACCCTGTTATCTTATGATCTGTTGTAAAAATTTAGGAGAGAGATTTTAAAATATATATGAATCCTTATGAAATAACAATAAGACAATTTAGGAAATTAAAAATACTAAAACACTTAAAAGAAAGCAGGAATGTTTTATGAATGATCAAAAACTGCTAGAACAAAGAAATCCAAGGACTTTGACTGTGTTGGTTAGATGAAGTTGGATGCTTATGTTTAAATTTACTTGAAGCTGAATTACTAGAGAAGCATATATGTTTATTGTTTATTGTAGAATGAAGGATTCACCTTCCACTAAAATGCACTTGTCAAAATTACCACATCACTCAAGTCGGACTCCCATCTGCCATCCCTTCTGAAATACTCCCATCTCCTGCATCCGGCTTCCAATAAAGCCTGTTCTCCTTCTCCTACCATGTGTACTGTTCCTTTTGTCAGTTCCTTTTCTTTATGCTCTCCTTTTAATGTCATGCCTCAGGGCTCAGTTCTTGGCCCACTTATTTATTCTGTTTATACACCTTTGGTTATATTTCTCACCCAGGGTCCTCAAAATGATCACAACTCCCAGTTACCTCCATTCAAGACTTTCCTCCAGCTTTGTGTATTTCATGTGCATGATATCAAGAATTGTATTTCTTCCCACTCAATATACACCACTCTGATGTCTAATATATGTGTCAAATTTGGCACTTACAAAACTAAGCTCTGCCTCCAGTCCCACGCACACAATCTATTTTCAGATTCACCCATTTCAGAAGACAGCCACTCCATTCAGACTAAACATTTTGAAGTTTTTCTTGAATACACACATTTTATTTTTACACTTTAAAACTAATACTACACACACTATTCATAATTTGAAAGTTTTCATCATCATGGTTGCTATTTGCCTGACAGGAGCCACCATTGTTGCTTGACTGGGTTATTGTTATTGGTAGCAGTCCCTAGGATTGGGCTGTCAAATGAGATTCCCCAAAATCAGATACTTGATCCTCAAATGATCTTATTAATATTCTCAATTTTGCAAAGTAGATGAAGCATGGGGAATTCCAAGATGCCCAGGATGATGTCCTATGACATTTTTTATATCTTCAAATTGTATGTGTTCCAATAACAGATAAGATTTCTAATGAAGTGTAAGGCCACCATATTTTAAAAGATATTGATAACAGAACGTCACCATTTGGTACTTATATCGGTAGATAATTGCATTATATAATCCATGGATCTAAGTCCCACCAATCTATAGCTTTCAGCCTTGCTTACCAAAAACAGTTATAGAAACAGTATATACTGTTCAAATTTTTCCATAATAAGGACTTTCCTCCCAGCACAAACACAGAGTTTACGTGCAAGAGATCTGTATCATTTTCACTTTCAATGGGAGATCAGACTTATCTTTGAATGCTCCTTGCCCGGGATCTTTCCTTGTATGGAAGGAGTTCATTCACCAGTTCATGAAGACCCGCCATGCAGACACTTTCATCTCATCTCTTAAACATGTCTCATTCTTTTACTCTTCCCCTGATTCCACTCTGTTCTCAAGGCAGCAGTTAGAAGATGGTCTGACCATGTAATTCCTTTGCTCACCATTTGCAAGGACTCCACATTTTATTCATGAGGAGAGCCAAAGTTTTGGCCAAACATGACAAAGATTCACATGAGCAGTCCCTGACTTGGTCTTCTAACATGTCTTTCACTTTCCTCATGGCAGCCACACCAGCCTCCTGGATGTCCCACTCATTAGGCACATTTCTGCTGCTCTTCTCATAGACACACAGGAATAATTCTCCCATTTCCATAACACCTTCACTGAACTGACTGTTTTCCAACATACTCAGACAGACTGCAAACACTCATGGCCTGAAGCTCTATGGTGTTTTATCTGTTCTGTCTTATCAGTTACCAGTATATTTCATATACTAGTAAAATATACTGTTAGAATATGAGGTTCAGAAAAGCAATAATATTTATCTCTTTTGTTCACTGAGGTACCCCCAAATACCTAGAGGAGCAGCTATGTACAGTAAGTTGCAAATATATTATAAAGAGTGTATATGCAATTGTGCATTTGTCTTGGATATCTGGTTATCCTCTAATAGGACTAATTATTTTTCTCAGGTCCACATCATACTGCCTGATAGTAAATTATGAGAATAACTTTTCCAAGAATGTCTTTCACTAAAACAATATTTTTCTTCAAATTTGCTGCTAATAAAATATTTCAGTTATTTTGTTAAAAATATTTTAAAAGTGGATCAATCAGAATAAATCTGAAGGATAACTATTTTTTATAATAGTATATTGCCAAGTCCTTGTTTTGCAAAACAAAATATGCATATATACTTTAAAGATATTTTGACAGGTAGAAAAGCACAGAGTAATTTTATTTTGTTGCATACGGATTTCTAGTTTTCCCACCACCATTTGTTGAAGAGGCTGTCTTTTCTCCAATGCATGTTTTTGGAACCTTTGTCTAATATAAGATAATTATAATTTTATGAGTTAGTCTCTGTGTCCTTTATTCTGTACCATTGGCTACCAGACTGTTTGGTGCCAATACTATGCTGTTTTTGTTACTATTGCTCTGTAGTATAGTTTAAGGTCTGGTATAGTGATGCCACCTGATTCACTCTTCCTGCTAAGGACTGCATTAGCTATTCTGGGTCTCTTTATTTTTTCAGATAAATTGCACGATTGATTTTTCTATTTCTATGAGGAATGTCATTGGGATTTTGATTGGAATTGCATTAAATCTGTATAGTGCTTTTGGAAGTAAGGTCATTTTGATAATATTAATTCTGTCTATCCAAGAGCAAGGTAGATCTTTCCATCCTCTAAGGTATTCTTTGACTTCTTTCTTCAGGGTTCTGTAATTTTCATTATATAGATCTTTATAGCAGCACAGTAGCTAAACTGTGGAACCAACCTAGATGCCCTTCAGTAGATGAATGGTTAAAAAATGTGGCATATAAACACAATGGAATATTATTCAGCAGTAAAACAGAATAGAAACATGGCATTTTCAGGTAAATGGATGGATTTGGAGAAGATAATGCTAAGTGAAGTTAGCCAATCCCCAAAAAACAAATGCCAAATGTTTTCTCTTATATAAGGAGGCCGATTCATCATGGGATAGGGAGAGGGAACATGGGAGGAATACACAAACTCTAGATAGGGCAGAGGGGTTGGAGGGGGAGGGAGGGGACATGGGGTAATTAATGATGGTGTAATTTGATGATCACTATTATCCAAAGTACAGATATGGAGACAAAAATTGGTGTGAATATACCAGAGATATGAAATATTGTGCTCTATATGTATAGTAAGAATTGTAATGCATTCTGCTGTCATATTTTTAAAAAATCACAAAATATATATGTGGTTAATGCTTTTTACCTTATGGATTTTATATTTTAAAATAAACATTCTGAAATTTTTTTTAAAAAAGAAAAGTACAGAGTAAAACACTACTGTAAAATAATTATAAGGAACTTCATTTCATAGAACTATTGATGCTCTAATTAATATATTTCAGGTATATTTTTAATTCAGTGTTTACATTTGAAAAATTTATTTAGTAATGATTATTCCATGGATAGAAAGAATAGATTTTAAAGAAGATAATGATTACTGTGAAAGTCATTTTGAATCAAATCTAGTAAGTCTTTTAACTAATATCATGTAAATTTTTATTCTTTAAGTTTCAGTAAAATCTTTAATTGGTGAGCTTGTTTTAGATAAAAATGTTTGCAAAAAAAGTTATTTTCAACTGAGCAAATGATTTGAAAATCATTATTCCCTTTTGCTAATAATAGTTATATGAAAAAATATATACTAGCTTTATACATATAAATACTCACACACACCCACACTTTATTTGGCAGTAAACATACATACAGAGGAGAAAATAGAGGTGTAGGTTGTTTAGATCAAGCTCCTTTCAGTCCAGTGGGAGGAAGTGTATACTTACATGACTTGGAGACAATGTGTTAGAAAGTGTTTATATTCAAAGAACTGCTAGTCACATGAGTGATTTTAAGCAGCAGAATATATAAATGCCAATCAAGGAAATCACTCACAGAGAGCCAGAGTCTTGCTGAAAGAAAGGTACTCCAGGGAACTGGAATGACCTTACACTGCCAAACCAAAGTGGATTGAAAAGTTTAATGCCACGGACAGATTTTGACAGTGGTAATGGCATTGGTGTCCTTGGCTTGGTCCCACTCTAGGGAGTTATAACTTTAAAAGCTTTGATTTTTGTTTATCATTACAAGTTCTTCAAATATATTGCTCTTTGAACTCAATGCCTATGACATGGCCCATTTCTCTTCTGAAGACTTGGAATCAACCACAAGAAAAGAAAACATGGCAAATCTTAATTTATAAAACATTATTTCAATTTTACTTCTATTTTGGTACTCCTAAATACTATAAACAGAGAGTTATGATCCAATAATGATGTCATGATAAATAAAACAGGTTTTCATTTTACATAAATTTGTTGAATAGATTTCCATTACAACACTAATATAACTTGAGATTATTGGCGTGTAAGAGAAAAAATAACTTGAGATTATTGGTGTGTAAGAGAAAAAAATTTAGTTAGCACACAGTTCTGGAGATTGAAGTCTAAGATTGAGAAGACCCGTGACTTTGGGCCTCTGTTGGGAATGCCACAAGGTAATCATGGTGAGTGCATGGTGGAGCAAATTGCTACCTAATAACTAAGAAGGGGCCAGTATCCCCAAATCCACCTCTGGGTTCACCTCCAATGACTTAAGAACCTTCCACCTCTTAACATTTCACCATCTTGCTGGGAAACAACCCTCTAACACGTGGGCTGATGGATGATTTTTAGTATAAAATCTGCAGCAATAAGCTTGGCTAATTTCTTTTGTCAAATATTCTTAGTGTGCTTTCTCTGAGGTTTTACCAATGAAATTAAAGTTAAGCTTTAAAAAAAAAAGTTTTCCTCTGATACGTGAATATATCTGACCTCAATATGCCTTGCCAATCCTGCAGGCTTAAAATCTGAGCATCTTGGGATGCTGAGGCAGGAGAATGGCAAGTTTAAAGCCAGCCTAAGCAATTTAGCGAGGCCCTAAGCAACTTGGTAAGATTCTCTCCCTCAAAATAAAAATAAACAGGGCCTGTAGCTCAGTGGTAGAGCGCTTGCCCAGCACATGTGAGGCACTCAGTTGGATCCTGAGCACCACATAAAAATTCAAAAATAAAACAAAGGTGTTGTGTCCTGTTAGGGTCTGTAAAATGTTAGGGTCTGTAAACAAGTCAGGATGGCGCCTGACATTTTGCCAGAGGGAGTGGTTTGTGAAGTAAGGCCAGCAAGCCATTAAGTGTGGAGATTCCTTATTGGTTGACTGCTGTATCTAGTTTATGTTAATTAAGATAAGCTGTGTGGAATGTATATATACACCTCCTGTGCTACAATAAAGGGCTCCCACTCCTGCTTTATCAATCTACACAAGTTCCTCTCACCCCCCCACCCCCCCGCCGCCACCCAGCTAGTTTGCCCAGCCAGCTGGGCTGCGGCAGTGTCCATCTAAAACTAAAAATATTTTTAGAAAAAAAAAAGTAAATAGGCTGAGGATGTGGCTCAGTGGTTTATTGCTCCAGAGTTCAATCTCTGATACTAATAAAATAAATAAAAAGACAATAAAATAAAATTTAACAATTTTTTTAAATTAAAAAGAGTGAGATCATGCTTTCTATCCTAAGTCACCTTTTCTCAACCTCTTGTCAAAGCAATGACATTAGAATGCATACATTTTCCATTGTTCCTATAAAATCTTCATTTTCCTCCCAGTATATACAATTGCCACACACAAAAGAGGATGAAAAGATTTTCCAGTACCAAGGGGATTCTGAGGACTGTCAGAGAATGATCAGAGTTTGTCTTTTTTCTTATTTTATAAAAAATTATTGGGTTCTGTACTGATAGTATCTTTGATCTGGTTAGGAGTGACATAACTTTGCAGGATAATGTGCTATATGCTTATATGCATGAAGAAATAGGTACATTTGTAGGTTTTTATTAATTTTGAAAGAATCACAAAAATTATGTGGTTCTTCTTTTCATATTTCTTCTCTCTTTATTACACAACTGGGCACCAAACCCATTCATATTTTCCAATTTCCTGAATTCCATCTCAGAGTCACAGCTCAGTACTCTAATATGCTATCTACTACTTGTGTTGTAATTGCTTATATATACTGCTGTCATCAGAAATCTGATGGAGTTGGCCATGTTAAGCCACTTGAAGGAGAGAAGCATTTTATTTTAAAACAGACTGTGTAGTGATTACAGTCTAACAAAGGCAGATTGATACCTGTTTATAGTCATATTAATATTTAATATTTATGTTTCTTCTTTTTTTTTTTCATTGCCCTAAAATTAAATTAAAATAGGCAAAATTTGTTTTTTGTTTGCCTGGTTTTTACTTTTCAACTTCTAATCCTCTGTCTCCTTGCAGTGTTCACATATGGACACATATTATTTGTGTTGAACATGATTCAAGTACTGTTTTGAGTTATGTGGTTCAATGTTTGAAATATGTTGTATATAAAAATAAAGAGTCTAATACATTCCTTCAAGGAATAATCAAGGTAAATAATGTGCACACAGGGAATACACTGCACAAATAAATACCACAACGAGACAGCAGTCCTTGTTGTGCTGCACATATCTTCCCTGGTGACCTCCCCAATGACAATATTCACACTTCACTAAGGAAGAATAAGGATTCTTTTTATTCTAGAACATGAGAAGAAAGTACTATTATTTTTAATGTATTTATCTTCTCTTTTTTCATCTGTCCTTCTGCTTCCTTGTCCATTCTATTTCTATTTCTCAAGTCTAATTCAACTTTTCAGACACAACATGGTTTTTGCTCTCCAGTCCTATATGTCTGTCTCCCTTTCTCTTTCTCTCTGTCTTTCTGTTATATATTTCTTTGAATCTCACTTTCTCTCTTTGTCTTTATCTCTGTGTTTGTGCTTGGCTGTATGTTTGTGTTGTGCATCTCCCTCTATTTATATACACACACATTCACACTTCATTTTTCCTCTTTTTGATTTATATCACACACACACACACATGCACACACACACACACAGAGAGAGAGAGAGAGAGAGAGAGAGAGAGAGAGAGAGAGAGAGAGAAAAGTGAGAAAGATAATTTACACTTTATAGGGTTAACTCATTCCTGTTCCTGCTCTCTTGAATAGTAAAATATCAATCACACTAACCCACTTACTGAGCCAAATTTCTTCCTTACAGTCAAGAAACCTCCTAAGAGTCTAAAAATGAACAGACTTATCCATAATGATGACAGCATGCATCTGATTTGCATAGTGCCTCTTCAGTCAAACTCTTATGCAACCCAGTTAGACTTCTGAGTAGAAGAGTACATAGACTTACTTAACACAGTGACCTTGACAAGCCTCACAGTCAAACCACATCGTGAGAGAATCACACTTGAAAGAAAAAAAAAATACATCTAGCATTCTAAAGTCTAATTATACCCATGATAGGCATTATTTCTCAGGGCTGAATCTATGGCTACATTATATAGTGCAATGGGAAAGGAAAAGAAAGAAAGACTTGTTTGTTGAATGCATATCAGTGACTAAGCACATGGCTAATTATTTTATGCATACTATATTATTTCCTTCTATGTCACACATTTATCCTTCTGGGTTACTTGTTATATAAACGAGGAAACTGAAGTTCTAAGAAACTAAATATACTTATTTAATGTCATAAATTTAGAATGTGGTATGTTGAGGCTTCAATACCAGAGGCAGAGGATTAAAAATGTGCAATTGATTGCTATTTCTTTGCTGGATGTTTTATTGAAACATGCTTAATTGGAATAACCCCCTACACTTTTGGTTTCCATTGCCAACTTCAAGTTACTTTTCCAAAAGCTGACATCTAGAAATTCCTGAAAGTGTGAAATGTGTGGCAGAAATACATGAACATAAGAGGAATATAAGGGCAGAAACCTGAGTGTCACACATACACACACACACACACACACACACACACACACACAAAGCTGCTTCTCTTGAACATAGGTCATAGAAAAAATAAATATTCCAAAATGAAAAGTAATAATATGATCAGAACACTTAAGTTGTTCTTACTGTCTAGGCATATCAGTTTAGGGTAACTGAATACCTTGACTAATTCAATTGACTAGTTATGTTCTATTGACTAACATTTGACTAGTAAAGAGCTGAATTCTGTTAGGAATGCTTGAATCCTTAACATTTTTCACCCTAACAACAACCATAAATACATGATACAGTGGAGCTTGAAGAGTTTGGTTAAGTATTCAAACTTAGGTATTAATTAAAATGGTGAATCAACACATATATTTTTAAATTTTTTTCAAGTTCAATACTTTTTACTAATCATCATTTTTCCCAGATCAAGTGAAGACTGACTTTTCTATACCAAAGTAATATTCTGTGTTAACATTCTAAAATCCAACCTTTAGCAATAGAACCACTTCTTCATTGAATTTGAGAACTGGTGGCATATTACTTATGATGATGATTACCTTAATAGTAAGAATTTTTTCTAACCTTCAATTGATTGAACTATAAAATTAACATTTATCTTGTTCTACTCATTTTGTCAGTAGCTACTGTTAATTAAAATTTTAATTAAGCTGCAGTTGTTAGCAATTCTAACTTGTTAGAATTCATGATTGTCTAAAATGAAAAGTTTAGTAGATACATGCTTAAAAATCGGGGCTATCTGAAGTCCATAAACAATTATTCTTGCCTGTTTTAATGGCTAAGTTTAGGTATACTTACATGTTATTTGGAAGGAAACAATTTAAGGATATGCAGTTCAAAAACTAGCATGTTTCTCTTAATACAATCCTTGACAAGGACCCAGGCCTTTGCTTCTATTCCTGCTTATAAGTTGAAAAAGTCATTTTGAACTGGCAAGCAGCTCACTGGTTTTCTATATCAGTATTGTTATCAGTAACACTGAGATAATAGTTCTGACCTACTTCACAGGGATCTGTAATGATTAATTGGATAATGTCCACTAAGTGCTTAGAACTTAGAATAAATGTACTATATAGCTATTAAGCATTGTTATTATAAGATGTTGCTTCAATGTAATATCAGTGAGTGACTGTTCCATGATTATGAAAGAAATTACTTCCTATAGTATTATGAGTGTAATATGTATTGATTTAAAAATATATCTTTTGAAATACATTTAGGCTTTTTGAATGAGCTAAGTAAAGGGCAGTATTATGCATAGTTTTGAAGTTGTATATTTAATTACACATACTACCAAGTATGTTATAAGCACTGATACTATACACAGACACTATTTTTTCACATGTTATAGAAAGAAACTAGGGCATTAAAACTTTAATGGTTTGCCCAAAGCCACAGAGGTAGCAAACTGAAGAGCCAAAACAAAATCCTTGGAAAACTGACTTTAGACCATTCAAACTTGAACACTTAGTTACACTCCATGTCTCTTATGATTACACTTACATTTATCTCTTTGTTCAAGAAAGTGGAAGGCTCAAGTGGTTCCATATTACATGTAAAACTTGCTTATACATCTCCTTGAAGACAAGTCCAGGAAAATTTCCCAAGAGAACAGTATCTTAATGATGGATTGACATACACAGAAGGCAAGAGCTAGAGTCACAAAAGAAAGGTAAGCTGAAGGTTCCTTTCCCTGTTCAGCCTGCTCTCACTTCCTATTCTTTGGGGAACATATTTCCAGTGTAATCTCAAATTTAGTTGTTTTAGATTTTTGAAAATACAAAAATAAAGAATAATGGAGAAATGAAAGAATTGTGTATGCCTCTGGGAAAGCAATAGATATTTTTTATTCTCTAATCTTTCATCAGCTGGAACAATTTGGTTTGTAAATAAAATGAATCCCAGTACAATATATTTAAATAAAACCAAATTATGGTTTCTGAGATCAAGAATCCCAGAGTTAAAATCATATATTTTAACTTTTAGTTCAACACCTCAATAACCATCACTGGGGCCTGGACTCTTCCCATGTGTCTCCTCTCTACCCCACAGCATGGTGCCTGTTTCTCTCTTCCTTTGCAAGAAAGCAGCAGCAGCAGATTCACATACCAGCTTACACACACAGATATCTACCAGAACTAGTGCCCCATTTTCCATGTTTTCTTCCAAAACCCTGCCAGAATCATACTTCTAATGTATCACTGGATAAAACTTGATTGCATGCTTACCTCTTATAAAAAAAGTAGCAAGAGAAATTAAACTTCCATGGCTAACTAAATTATTTAAAATGCATTCCCTTGCTCAAGGACCTGAGATCCCCTTTTTGAATCCCAAGATTCATTAACAAATGTGGTTTTCTGAACATAATTAGCATTCTCTTAACAAGGAACAAGAAGAATGTCTATTGGATGGATGATCCAAAAAGGTCTGATATCACCATTATATTTTAATAAATACAGTTCTGTTTTTTCTATCCTTTATATTTCTAAAGTGAGAATGAATGTATTTGATTTTTATTGATTTTAAACATATCTTAATGAAATTATACATAGCAAAGTGAGAAAAAGTTCAGTAGATTCTGTGTCACTACTGACCTGAATTTTCTCCTAGTTTCATAATTCTGAGTATGACTCACAACCCATTTTGAAACAAAAATACAGACATTACACAAGATTCATTAATCAGACTCAATGACATTTATGTCTGATGTGCATGATCCTCTAGATGTCAAACCAACATGCACAATGCACAAATGCATAATGCAAACTTCCCTAACAGGCATTCCCATTTCAGGACTCTATCCTCTTTAATATGCCTTTTACATTTTGATTTAGTGATTTTTTTAGCATAGCAGTTTGTGGTTTCTGGTGGTGGTATGTGTTTATGTGTATACCTATGTACATATGTTATGTTACATGTTCCTATGTAATTGTATATGTACAAACAGTGAAATGGGCTTTGGGTACCCTCTAACTCTTACCTTCTGTATGGGTTATATCAAATATTATGAAGGATCACTTAACTTGATTTTCACAACACTAATTAAGGACTCCCTTTCTATGAGATTTGCACTGTTTTTATTATGCTGTGAGTCTATGTGTTACAGCTATTTGTATAATTATATTATTACTCCTACTATACTAAGATAATAAAGACACAACTAACATTTACATAATGTATAATTTCCTCAGGATTTTCCATGGTATAATAATTTCCTGCAGTGATAATAGGTATTGTATGACAAAGGACTTTAGTTACAATTTTTGGAGAATGCTAATTTAAACAAAATTTTTAAATTTCTAAATGCTTATATGTAACATGCTACTCTAAGTGGAATAGATATAGTATGATAATAGATATTAGATATTATGTGATGTATTTCCAAAAAAAAAAAAAAAATTGACCAAGAATCACTTTTCTTGAAAGTCTTAGCAGGACTAGTATTTGGTGAGATGAATTACATTAATAATAATATTATGATTTGTAAACCACAAAATACACTTCAAAATATGTTTTATATGATTTTCATAAAACATTGTGTGTAGGTAGATCAAGAGTTAGTATTAATTATTCATTAGATGAGAAAACAGATATTTAATATGTGCCACATTACTATATTGTAAATTCAAAATAATTTGGGTTCAAATTTCTACTAACTTGTGCTGTCATCATTACACAATTAGAAACACATGCTTATATATTGATTTTCTTTGTATTTCTTTCTGCACCTGGAACAGTAATTTATGCCTTGTTACATACTTTAAAAAACTACTGCAACTTTAAAGTTCATCTGCTTTAGTAGAAATTGCCATTAAAGCAACAAACATGTAATCAAGATATATAACTAATATTATACAAATTAGTATACAAGATATACCTAATATTTTGTGCACACATTTATATAATACAATTGTTTTTATTTAATTAGTTCTAGGTCCTATGGAGTTTTTAAAAGCCTGTCAAAATGCAATTAATTCTGTTTTATTTTCTATCAATCTGCAAGCCCATATTATAGTGAAAAATCAGGTGTAAATCATGAATTGGAAAATCTGTTCTGACATAGCTCTAGGTATGAAATGGGATGATTAATCCAGACCATAATGAAAATAAATGGAGTTTTACCTGTTCTATTAAGTCAACCACAGGAACTAGTCAATAACATTTGTCTTGAAGACAAGTAAAGATTGAGCCAATGTACACACAAAAAAGGGCTCTATCAATGTGGATTGGTAATTAACCAGAGTCCCCACAATCTGGTCATGAATAATAAAAATATTATTCATACATATCTACATATATATAGAACTGATGTCAATCCCTGTGCAAAGGCATAATATTTAATCTCATATATTTTAACTATTTTACTTTTGAAATAAATTTTCCCATTTAAAGACTCTAAGAATGACTCTGTGAAGTTTGTTTATCTTTCCCTTTCACCATGAATGTTATTATTATAAATGTTCTATGTCCACTGAGAGTTAAATTGAAAATTTTACCTAAAAATCAATTAAAATATGTATTAGCTGTCCAATCACTAAACATAAACAAAAGTACCTACTTTTTAATCAACGAGATATTACAGACAAAAGGAAAAATGTTTTGGCATCATGAATTATCTATAATATAATCTCTCTTGTCTTCCTTTTGGCTCTGATCATACCTGGTTTAACAATTGCCAATATTTGCTAAAAACTCATGTGATAACACTAACTTGGAAATTTTAATTTACAGCCTAAATTTCTTTAATCATAAAGAGCAGTGTATCCACTATCAGATGTAGAAAAAATACATTTTAATAATACAAAATGAAATATGACAGCTTATCCTCTGTGGGGTTATTTCATTAAATGTTGGAGGCACATGGACTCAAAGGAGAAGTTGATGCAAAACTATTTGAAAAGTCTGAGAATAGAAAAAAACAAATACAATTTTTTTGCCTATTCTGTTTGAGTATTTTTTTCAATTATCAGAAGAAAAGTATATTTCCATGAGGTTAAATTGGAGAATATGGTATTAATAGGATAAATGAAACACTTCTGAAAAAAACTAATCTGCATGGGGGCCATCTACTTGGGACAAATTGCAGAGAAAAGTGAAGATGACAGCGGAAGAATGAAGTTTAACTGGGTTGAGGAGGGAAGACCTGTTGGCGTCTTGCCTTCATCCTTCAAGTAATTTCCAAAGAGATGGCTCCTTTCCTCTGAATGGCCTAGGAGGGACTTGATGAAACTGCAAGCTAACCTCTGAGCACTCTCCTTTCAGCATGGCCACTTCCTTAGGCAGGGACCAGTAAACATCACAGAGTGGCTAAATGCAACTCCTTTTTTTTTTTTTAATAATTACTGTACAATTTATTTTTATTTTTTTTTAGTCATACATGACAGCAGAATGCATTTTGACATATAATAGATACATGGAATGTACATACATCAATCATATTGTCTATTCTATTCTGCTGCCCTTCCTATCCCGCCTACTCCTCCATTCCTCTCCCATCCTTTCTCTCTATCCAATCTAATGTGACACATTTTTTTTATTTTTCTTATTCTCATCACAACATCATATATGTATTCTGTATAACAATGAGGTTCTCCTTCCATCTTCCGTGCAACTCCTCTTCTCCCTCTTTTTCCCTCCCTAAATGCAACTCTTAAAGTGTGTAGACCCTTACAAGGTCTGGTAGCTCTCTACTGTAGTTCTTGCTGTGGTGAACTACAGGTGCACCTGCTTTTAATGGAAGAAATTGTAGATCATTTGTGTCATCCTGTTTCTCAAAAACAAACAAACAAAAAAACTCCTCAATATTACATATACAATTTAGAGTGCTATTGATGAGTGTCTATCACCCCTATAATGTAAGCCAAGAACCTTATATCTAAACACATCTGCAAAATCTAGATCTTATATTAAACAAAGGACTTTGGAATTCTAGCTTGGTGGTAAAGTGCTTGTCTGCCATGTAGGAAGCCATGGGTTTGATCCTGAGAAACACAAAAAATACTTAGAACATATTAAACAGAAGATTCAAAGTCATGTAAACATGAAAATGTCTTTCACTGTTTGGGGGTTTTGCTATTTTTATTTTGAATATCTCCTTTAATGTAAGTTTTTTTTTATGACTTAACCCTATTCTCTCCTAAGCCATGTGTTTAGAGAGCAGCCCTTGTACTTGTAATAGCTATTTGCAGACATCCACGTGAGTTCTATGACACTCTGTGTTCTATTATCCTCTAATTTTGCTTTCTTCCTGCATTCCTCACCTGAATAAGCTAGCAATTTAGCTTCTAATAATATACACCAGGTTCCTTCTTTTATTGCTTTCTTTGATTTCGTCTTTTATTAACAGTCACTCCAGTTGGTTTTACCTCAAATATCTTCTTTATTCTTGGACTTCACATCTCTCCATTGCAAATACCCTACTCCAGGACAACATCAGTGTCTGCCTACTGAATCCTAGCTTTCTCTCATTCCTCTCACCCTCCTTTCAAACCAACTCTCCTTCACAGGGAAATGAAACTATCATTTCATCAGACCATGCCATTTCTTTCCCACTAAGAGCATTGTTCTAATTCAGAATTCTTGCTGATATGGCCATTTTCCACTATTACTTTACCATCTACCATTATTCATATTTTTCCTTGGAATTTCTTCCCCTAGATGTTCTCATGTTTTGTCCATTTACATTTCAATGAAAATGCCATCTGATCAGAGAAGTCTACTCTACCACCTCACTCACAAACAGGCCCATGTTCATATATACAACTTCAATCACTCTCACTTTTGTTTTTATTCTATAATATTGATGACAACTTTATGTCATGCCTATTAATTTTCATACATATTTACTTATTTATTGCTTCACTGAATGTAAATGCTGTAAAATAGGGAATCTGGCTTTCTAGATTATTATTGAACACTTAGTACTCAACACATTTACTAATGTAACTGTTTATATAAATTATGCAGTCATATGGCAGAAACAATAAATTCTTCATTGTATGTACTTATTTTAGAATGTATTTTTTTGTATTTGTGGATTGACAGAATGCCATCTTTTCATTTGTTTATTTTTATGTGGTGCTAAGTATTGAACCCAGTACCTCACACATGCTAGGCAAGTGCTCTGCCACTGAGTCATAGCCCAGCCAGAGAATTTTTTCTTTTTAATAGAGAAATTATTTTGCTTTTTCTCTTGTCAATTACATTTATCTATTGAATGCAATGAACATGTATTGAGAAATAAAATGAAACTTCTCCAAATTTGAGTGTGAGACTCACCCTGTAATACCTGGTGCCGTAAGATTTTGCTTCAGATTGGAGGATATTTTGAATTCCAGATGTAAATTGCATAGCACAAGAAGATATTATATCAACCTAGACATTTCCAGAAGTTGATTGAAATTTCAATGACTCAAAGAAATCCACACAAAACACAAACTATACTTTAGAGTTACTTTTCTGTTGGATCTGTACATAGCCTGCAAAACAAAACTAGCTTTGAATTCTGCATTAAGGAATTAATGGCACAGCTGGATCATGGCCATTGAGGGTGCAGTATTAGAGCAAACTTGCTCTGGCAGACTATGAAAATATTAGGAGAATGGCCCCCACCAGCCCACCACGCACTCCTGCGTTCATACAACCTACAGAGGTATTGCCTCATATGTTCTGCTCTCTAAAATCATTAGTAGGAAATTTCTCTCTTAGCTTTAGCAACTCTTGGTGAGTTTTTAAAAATGACAGATGATTTTGACAGATTAATACAATCTCATTTAATAAACATAGGCCTGTAAACTCTTAATTCCCATAATAGAATATTATTTTACTATCTTCATATCATGAGAAATAGGGAATAGGAAATGTCAGTACTGATGGTGAGATAAAGGAAGTGAGGAGCTCTTGCATGTGTCTCCAGATACATTGCTCTGCACTGCTGTACTGTTGCAGGACACTTCAGGAGAGCCAACATGTTTGCCATGTCCTGAATAGCACCCTCAGGGCTCAACTGGCCGTGCCTCTGCCTAGAAGTAAATGACTTTCTCTCTTTCTTCTTGCTCACTTTTATTCAAATTTTAGGTGAGGGTCCAGAATTACTCTCCTCCAGATGGCCTCATTCTCACCAGGGATCCAAATGAGGCATTGTTCAAGCTGGACTCAACTGAAACACTATGGTTAATATGAGATATTATTGACTTAATCATTCACATGCTCATTAAAGCCCTCCTTGTGTTATTGTGCTACATTATTGTTAAGGAGGTTATTAATTATCCTCACACTGACAAGTAGCTATGAAAAGTACAGTAACATTTTTGTGGGTATATCATTTATATATATACATAGTTCTACTTTTTTTAAAAAAGCATTTTGTTATAAATAATGAACATTAATTTATGAAGTGGAAAATTTACTAATTAGTTCTTGCACTTTTTTCTGGTTGTTTCTATTAATTAAATTGTTGGAAGCTGAAATTACTGGATAAATGATACAATGTCATAGTGCCACTCTGAATAGTTGTACCAGATTAAAAATAATGTTAATGAGTATGTCTTTTTCCCTACATAAGTTCTGAGTATCATCAACTTTTCTAACATTGAAAAACTGAGATAGAAATGAACTGTATTGTTCTGTGTTCTATTGTACCACAAGAAACATGAAAGCAGACAAAAAAGTCTTAATGCCATTACAAATTGATATTGAAGAGAATTTCCCTTTCTAGTTATACATATCTACTTTCAAGTTTTTTTTAATGAATATACTACACTTTAATTATAACATATGTACTAAAATTATTTTCAAATGATAAGTCTCTTTAATAGTGTGACTTTAAATAGACAGTCTTGCACATTGTTTAAGATTGTGAGGTCAGAAGTCAATTGGACCCAAGTTCAAATTCAAGCACATGCAGTTGAAACTTAGTGTCTTTGTCTGGACAGAGAGTGTGATAAAACTTGCACACTTAGGGAGCAAATACTGAGGACTCACACAAGCATCAGCACATAGCAGTTAAAACATGATAGCATTGGAGGAACTCATGTTGAATACTGCAACTCAGACTAGTGAGTTTTCAAAGCAGAATAGCACTCATATCTCTGTGTACTTGAACATCTAGTCTTCATCATGTTTTTTTCCCCCTTTCTTTCTTTCTCAAAGATAATGGATAAAAGGAAGCAAAATTAATTTCCATGTGATCATTTGTTTTGTTATCAAATATGGGTTTATGACAGAATATTGTTTTGGTGCAGATTAATTGCACTTGTCCAATAAAAAACAGATTTAGGGCTATAAATAGAAATCACTTAATTTTTTTGGAATTTGTCTTAAAAGTAATTGAAGTTAAATATAAACTATGATATTTTTCTCATTATCTTCAAGTGCAAAACAAATTAAAGGTTTCAGAAATTAACTATTTTAATGTGAACCTGGAGTCAAATTACTATTTTTTTAAATACAATACATTAGCTCTAAAATTTTTACTCAGTTATAAGTTTAAGGGGGGGACGTTGATAGTTTAGAGTACTTAGCTGTGGTTGTCTACAGTATTTTTTTAATTCTTAATTTTATCACCCTAGTACTCCCACTGAATAAAATTCAACAGTATATACAATTAAAGATAACTATCAGAAACAAATTAAAAATAAATTCACATGTAAATTAATTGACAGAACAAATTTTTTTCCCAATATTAATTTAGCATGCATGAAGTTTAAAACACTAGTGATTCAGGGCTGTATTGAGGGGGTAAGTTTTGTGATCTGTCCCAAAAACTGAGAAGCATTAATGTACTAAGCAAAGAGAATGGTCAGGTAATAGAGCACAAGAAGCAGCTAACATATGCAAACAGAAGGGTTAGGCCAAGACACAGTCCCCCAATCTGTTTGGTGTGGGAGAAGCTTGCCATGAAGCTCTTGAGTTCCATCAGAGTCATGGTAAAGAATGGACTGTTTTGCATGTTGTAAAGTTATGGAATTGTCTTAGAGTTGGTAAATACACTAATTCACATTAAATTTAATAAGTTATTTTTTAAAATAAACTTTTAGGAGAGTCTACCTTATTTACTTTCTTCACTTATCAATTAAATTTGAAATTCTCAGAGATTTTGTCTCCATTAACATATACTGCAATTTCGGGATGACATGAATGGCACAATTAATAACTTAAACTGTCAATCATTTTCTTGCCTAATCTTGCAATGTTTTCTACTTTGGCTGTTCTGCAGTCATTCTCTTTTCTCTACACTTCAAAACATAAGCTTCAAAATCACATGACATATACATGATAAATGTCTTACTCTTCTTCCTGTAACAGATAAATTAATCTAAGTTAACAATGAACAACTTTTTAAAAAATCCTTTTATGGCAGATAAATATTCTATTTTCCAATGCAGTACAATCCTTTTACCACAGTTTTCTGTAGTCAGTGGAAGTATTTCAGTTTCTGAATCAGAATGCTTTTAAGGAATAAACTACAGTTCCTCACAGCATCCATAACAACATACTGTTTATAGCTAGTGATCTTTCCTATAGAGGTCACATTACTAGAAATCACAGTCAGGGTGTGATTTTAGACAAGGCACAGAATACCTATTAACTATGTTTCTTTGTTTATTGAGTGGGCAACAATGACTTAATCTGAAGAACAGATTAAGACAACTATTCAAAATACTTGGCATGTAACACCTGCAAAAAAGATAAAAATGCCCTGCAGGATGGCTCATACCTGTAATTCCAGCAGCTCTTGAATTTGAGACAGGAGAATCTTGAGATTAAAGCCAGCTTTAGCTAGTTAGCAAGGGACTTAGCAATTCAGTGAGACTCTGCTTTTAAATAAAATATTTAACAATTGCTGGGGATGTGGCTTAGTGGTTAAGCACCCCTGAGTTCAATCTCCAGTACCAGAGAGAGAGAGAGAGAGAGAGAGAGAGAGAGAGAGAGAGAGAGAGAGAAACAGAGACAGAACACCATTTTTCTTCTTGACAGAGCCCTAACTTGCAAGAAAATAGTGAAATAGGTAAAGGGATTTATGACCATGTATGTATGTATATTAATTGTCACTAATAAAATGTTCAATGCTGCTTTTTCACTAAGCTGAAGTTCAAGGCAGCATTTAACTTCAGAGCCATAAATAGCCCTTGTTGTGGGAAGCTTCTTTATCCATTCCTCAACAACCATATCAAATCTTTTCTCTGGGTATAACATTTCCATTCCTACTAACTGTGCAAATAGTGACCCAAAGCAAATAAAGAATACCAAGCTTTTAATATATGTGCATTCAGAACAAATGAACATTGGAGTCACCAACCCAAGAAAGAAAGACCAAACTGGAAAGAAGGAAATAGAATGCTTCTGAGCCCCTTAATTCTTCTCACTTAGGGTTCATATACTGACTTCACCCATGAATACTTGGATCAAAGTCAATTTGTAAGGGTCACATTATTACACTTCTATGAACTCCATCACTAAACTGTTCTCTCATTCTTCACATCTCTATTTTGAAAACAAGACCATTCATGCATTTGCTTAAAGTCTAGTTTCATTAACACAGTGCCTACTACATAGTTGGTATTCAAGGCATTTTTATTGTTTTATCTCATCAAGTCTTGTTTATCTCTAGATGTGTGCTTATAAACTTTCTCCTCCCTTTCACTTCTCACAAATAAAATATTTGATTTGCTCATCTTAAAAACTAAACATATTTCTCTCTTTCTCCAGGGCAAATATCAGGGCATATCACTAATCTCCTTTTTCAGAAATGGTACACCTGAGCTATTGGCACACAACCTCAATTGCTTGGAAGAAATAGCTATGTAGAAAATCTAACATGTTTACTTTACCATTTACAGTATTGCCCTTGTCAAACCATTTCTTGTCTTAACTACATTTAGGTATAAGTGAGAGAATCCTGTGCTTATCTTTCATAATATAAGTGAAGAGGTTCATGGTCAAAATTAATCAGACCATGCAGCAAGATTTTTATTTTATTTCTATTTTATAATGTAACAGGAGTTTTTTACTAGTAATTTATCACTGAAGTAGATGTTGAGAAATCAGTTCAATTCACATTCTTTCTGCAAGAGATTTCTGTTTCTTATCTATACCTGAGCATATATTAATTTTGCTGTTGTTATTATTGTCATTATTTGGGATTGAATCCAAGACTTCACACATGCTAAGCATGTGCTCTACCACTGAGCTGCACCCAAATCCCCTGCTTGTATATTCTAAAACTCATTTTAAAAAATGCTGTGTGATTTGCACTAAAAATAAAAAAAGCTAATATTGAGGTACTTTATAGAAAGAAATTGGGAATACAAGTCACATTAAACACATTTGTAATTCCCAAAACATTTTGAGGGGATAATTGAGTCATTCATTTGATTCTGAATACACCTGATAGAAATTCATCAGGGCATTCCCTCAGGGGAAATTTCTCTCCTTAAGTGCCCTTGAGTTGAATCTCTCTGGCTAAGTACCTGGTATTAGGAATCTTAATTTTATACTTGCGTTCTTATACAGGCCCCTTAAAATTTAGGAAAAGTAGCACTGCCCCTTTCAAAGTCAATTTAAAACACATTTATGTGGGGAACTTTTAAAAAGTAACTATTTTATTCAGTAAATATTAACTGAAATTTATTAATTCTAAGCCTTTTGCCTATTTTATTCTGACTTCATTTTATTTCTTAGAGATAAGTTTGAAGTCAGTCTTTGAACACAGAACTTTGCTTTTCTGAAGACAAAAGAATTAGTGAAAGTCTCTTCACATATTTTATTTTTCATTGTCAGATATAGCAACTTTTCTATGAGCATTATCTATAGCATTTTATGTACCCACATAAGACAGTTTGAAATTATATATTGTAATCATGTATTTGAACATAATGATTCCCACTTACATAAGAGTATATTAGGAAAATTACTTAATAACATAAGAGGTTTTAATGAAAATATCAGATAGTAAACTTCTTATTTTTATTTTACTTTTATTTTTTACTTATATGGTATCAGGGATTGAACCCAGAGGTGCTTAATCATGAAGCCATATTCCCACCCCATTTCATTCATTATTATTGTTAATTTTTTTCCTGAAATAGGCTATTGCTAACTTGCCTAGGTCTTCACTACGTTGCTGAGGCTGGCCATGGACTTGAAATCTTCCTACTTCAGGCTCCTGGGCTACTGGGATTATAGGCATATGTCACTTTACCCAGCCTGAGTAACCTTCTTGAAGAAAACATTTTTAATGACAATTTTAGGAATTAAACCTAAACTGCATGCTTAAATACTTCAGTATATTTAAATCTATTTAAAATAAAACTTCTGAAAAAAAAGTCAGTATTCAGATTAGGGATGTTGTATTAAAGGAGGAGTAATCATAAATGAGTTCAACATTAGGATATGATTTTGCTTTTGAGTTACCAAGTCGAGACCTCTGCATTTTTTTGTGGGGTTGTTGTTTTATAAATTACCAGTGTTGCTCATAGGTGCATGTTGTTCACAGCTGAGGGCTCTTGTGCAAACACCCGAAGGAACACACAAAACAGTCCTGAGGAGTAAGAGATCAGTGCTGGTACCCCAGCAGATGGGACTTACATTACTGGGCAGGTGATTAACTGAGAAGACTGAGTTATCTCAAATTCCAGGGACCAATACTTTCATCCCAGAAATGAAATTACGCCACTTACCAATCCCAGACATGGAAGAATCTCCTACTGAAATCATTCTAAACCATTCCTTTGTTCTGTCACCCTCTCAAAAGGAAACACAGAGGCTCTGTTCATTTAGTAAACAACTAAAAGTTATCTTTCCTCCCCTCTCCTAAGCTGCTCATATTCACCATAACAGTGGCCATTTAATCAAGATTCCTTTTAAGCTGGTGAGCACTAGCAGAATATCTCAAAGAGGGCTGATTTCCTTCACATTCAAGTCCATTTTGATGCCAAATGCATTAACCTGGGTTGCCCACATTTCTTCCTGTGCTGTCATGTAAGATATACTCCACATAAAATAAAGAACATGGACCTTGAAACCAGAGAGAAGAAGGGGAAAAAAAGCACATTTAGTAACCCCGACTAGAATCTAGGCTCTGTCAAAGTGATTTCTTATTCCATTTTACTGAAGCAGCTCCATGCTTTATCTCTCCTGGGTCCGTGTCTTATAGCTGAGGCAACCCACTTGAATTGCTAAGTTGCTTAGTTAAAGTCTACATGTGCTGTTCACATTGTCACGGTGATTTAGAGTGAAAGAAGTATTGTGCAGGTAAAATGCTATGGAAATGCACTAAGTAGGAACAAGAAATGTCAAACTATGTGTAATTAACAGCTCTGATTCAAACAGGTCCTCCGGAACTCTTTCAATGGCTGGAATGCAGATGCCCTATTGCGGGTGGGGAAAAGATACTTAGTGATGATGGTTCTGATTTAGCATTATCCTACATTCTTCATTAAAGATGGCTTCAGGAATGAAAATGAAAAACATAGGTCTGATCATGGCAGCTATATCAGCTGTAACTGTTATCTACCTACAACATTGAAATACTATATAATCTCACAAAAATTCCACAAATGTCTTCTATTAACGTTTTTAAAGGGTTTTATGAGCACCACACTTTCATTTTGGAGATAGGAAAGTTTCATTATCTTCAATTAAAACTCTCTAGAAAGAAAAATTGGCAAGCATTTATTTATATATTTTTCTTAGAGTCAGCATGGGAGGCATGGATTTTGTAAAGTAGGCAGGGTGCTGCTCTGTGCTGCAGCAAAAGGCAATGCTGATTTGGAATAATTCTCTTAATGTGAAGCTATCCCCATTATAACATAAACCATAATTGTGAAAAGCAATTTTCTCAGTAGCAGAGAACTAACAGGGTTTCTTATTGTGATTCAGTAACAAGGGAGCACAGAGATGTAATGCTGAAAAGGCTACTGAAATTCTTTTAATTTTGTTGAAATGTGATTTTCCTCCATGAAACCAATGTGAAGAGTTGAAATCATTTCTCTTACCCTCAGAAGCAAGACATATGTACATTTTCTGTAAATGAGCATTTACCAAGTTCAGTGAATTTCAACACTATCATTTGTACATTCCAAAATGTGAACTGATAAAAACTTGAGCCTGTGACACTGCTGTCAAACAGTGGAAACAAATCCACAGCTGGGTCAAGAGTGGGTTTCCTTACAGTTCTATAAGATTCATAGTTACACAGTTCCACCCTTTCACTAGCAATTGATATAATACAGTAAGTACATATACCAATGTGAAAGCTTAATAAATATCAATAATAAATGTGTTGAAAATTAATTACATTATTAATAGAATCCTTGCAACATAATATAGTTAAAATCAATAATCACATATAAATATATCAGATTCTTAGATATTTCATATTATATGCTACTAAAGTAAAAATCAATATTAACAATCAGTGGATCTTTTATTACTTACAATAAGTAGATAGTCCTTTTATATATCACTGTTTATTAGGTATACCATGTATTAAGCAAGTATTGGAAATATACATGATTCTAATGAATTTAGAAGAAATTAATTTGTCTAAAATTTGTAACCTGCTCATTTTTTTAAGCATTATCCACTTTCAAAGACAAGAAACATAAATACCTTTTATTTTCTTTTTAATTTTAGTGGTAGTGCCCAGTAGTTCTACAATCAATGTCTTGGGGATTCCTGTGACCCGGGGATAAGAGCACAGGTGCACCCTCCCCCAGTCCCTCAGCCCTGTGTGCCACAACTCCCTGCAGTCCCTCCATGCTTGTGTAAGTCTTGCTGGATTCACAGCTGGAGAGCTGATACTTTCATTCCTTCACCTCTTGGCAACAGATGCCTCTCACTTAGGCACAGATGCTCAGTACCCCTCCCCCCATTTCTAACGTTAGCCTTGTGTTCTGGACTAATTGGGCCAGCAGAGTTGCAATTAAGATTTGAATAATTAGATAACAGATATGATTACTTTTGTAATTAATCGTCATATTGAGTCATCATGATCTGCCCTGGGTGAAGACCACTTGTCCATACTTAATTCAAATGGAAGCAACAATGAGTATTAAAAGCAAAGCGTTGCCAAAAATATTGTCTTATTTCTCCCCAAGAATGAAAGTGTTTTAATATGCACTATGTATAGATATATAATTTCATTTCCAAGTAGATTTTTATTGGAATCTGCTAGATGAAGAGCACTCATTTTAATTCAGTTCATTCTAATGAGTTTGGCTGCTACACAGTTTCGTGCTGGATACCACATTAAAAAGAATGCTTTTTTTGTCCTTTTTCATGAAGTTTATGTTACAATAAAAATATATCCATAAAAAGAAAACTGAAGGTGACCCTTCTTCTCTCTCTTGCCTGCACAAAGCCATAGATACTAGCATTTCTTTTGGATTGGCCATGAGTCCCTTCTCTTATCCCTTCTCTCCACATCTTGTCCTCATCGATGGCCTGCAAAGTAATACCAAGAAGAACTCTAATGCTGAAACACACTAAAAACCAAATTCCAGAGTAGATTTCTCAGATTTCTTTTTTCTTCCCATCATGCACTGGGATCCACTTTGAATCCACTTGGATTCATCCTCATTTCAGTGAAAGAATCTACCTGCTCCATAAATCAGAGTTGTCAGCCACATTCCTCCCATTGCTCATTCCCATGATCATAACATTCCAACCCACCATCAAACAATGATGACTTTTCCTTTGAAATATTTCTCAAGTCCACCCATTTTTCCCCATCACCATAATGCAGGGACTACTGATATCTTCCCTAAAGTAATGTATTACATTTCCTTTCCCATCCCTGTCCCATTCCAAAATTTTCACAACTTCCTTTTCTTTTCTTTTTTTAAATTGTTGTTCTTTTTAGTTGTACATGACAATAGAATATAATTTGACTTATTTATACAAACATGGAGTACATCTTATTCTAATTAGGATCCCAGTCTTGTGGTTGTACATGATAAAGAGATACACTGTGCTATACTCATATGAGAACTTTATATGTCAGAACTTTAAGTAAGAACTTTAAATAAGAACTTTATATGTCAGAATCATTCCATTCTCTTTCCTATTCCTGTCCCCACTCCTGTTCTACAACTATGTTCCCCCATGTCTGTCTTTTACTACTTTGCCATCTTTCAATCCTCTGAATATAGCAACATCTTGCTTCTGCAGGAAACTGCCCCATCAGCCTGGCATGGTCTTTCTTCCCTCTTCACCTAAAACTGCCCAGACTCAGGGTCTTCTTCATTGGTTCTTTCAAGGAGCCTTCTCAAGCTCTCTCGTTCTTTCTTTATATTTTTTTTCATAGCATTATTAATATTTATTTTGGAGTACTATACTCATGGTTATATCCTTTTTTGTTGTTGTTTTTGTTAATACTTTTGGCTATGGTAACTCTGAATCTGGCCCAGTTTCTGAAATATGAGACTTTTTTTTCTATTAAAGTAATAAATAGGGCTGGGGGTGTGGCTCAAGCGGTAGTGTGCTCGCCTGGCATGCATGCGGCCTGGGTTCAATCCTCAGCACCACATACAAACAAGGATGTTGTGTCTGATGAAAATTTTAAAAATAAGTAAATATTAAAATTCTCTCTCTCTCTTTCTCTCTCTCTCCCTCTCTCTCTTAAAAAATAAAGTAATAAATAATAAGATAGCATTAGAATAAAATCTACCAATTATATGATAAGTAACCAAGAACAAGGGAGATCTCAAAAGTCATTACTTAGTATGATTTATAAGCTGGTCATAATATCAATACTCTGTAATGCACAAATTCCTTCATATATACTCATGTTTAACAGAATTAGTAGTGAAGTATAAACAGTGACACAACAGTATAGATCATTGAAAATATGAATAGACTTAAGAGAGAGGTTGGGGGGGCTGGGGATGTGGCTCAAGCGATGGCGCGCTGGACTGGCATGCGTGCAGCCCGGGTTCGATCCTCAGCACCACATACAAAGAACAAAGATGTTGTGTCCGCCGATAAATAGAAAATGGATATTAAAATTCTCTCTCTCTCTCTCCCTCACTCACTCTCTCTTTAAAAAAAGAGAGAGATAGAGAGAGAGAGAGAGGTTGGGCCTTCAAGGAAACTGAAATCTCACAGGTGATACAGATCCAAATGACAAAATTGAGACATGATAGGGCAAATGTAGTAAAGTCAGTGAGGCTGTGGGCTGGAGATCAGAGGGAGGTGCCTGTTGCATAAGATGTCTGTTTTGAGTTTCAAAGAGAAAGTAGGAATCAGCTAGAAAAGTTAAGAGGAGTGTAAAGATAAGGGGTAAAATGGGAACACAGGTAAATGTAAGGCCCCATGGAGGATGTGGATGAGATGCATAGAGGGTAAAAATACCCTCAGGGATAAGTGTGTGTATGTGTGTGTGTGTGTGTGTGTGTGTGTGTGTGTGTTTGTGTGTGTGTGTGTACAAATTTACATGTGACTACAGATTATGGCAGTGTCTAAAGACAAAGGAATGGTGAAACGTAAATGGGATGGAAAAAGTTGGAGTCTCACATGAGATCATTTTGGCCTTGACTTCCTTGTTAGAGACAAGTTCTTCATGTAGGTAATAGCCATTAGAGGTTTCACATAAGAAAGTGGTAAAGTCAAACCTGTATTTTAGAGAGATCACGACTAGGAGACTGCATGTAAAGGAGAAGATTCTGAGGCCAGAATATGAAAATGGTGGCTGAGCCCAGGAAAATGTTGCTATTCTTGCCTGTATAGCAGTGTAGCAAGAATAAGGTGCTGCCTTTCAGGGAAAAACAGCCAGTGTGAAGATGAGGTTACAGAATTCAACAATCAGGAAGCCAAACCAAGAACTTCAGTATAGGGATGGAACATGAAAAAATATACATATAGTTTAGTAAGGCATTCAGAATCAAACATGCATGTTGGGGGAAATTATAGCTTAAACAAATACACTTGTTATCTCTGACTGATGAATTCAGTTCTTACTTATAAGACTTTTTGTTTGCTTATTTTTGAATGCTGCTTTTACAGTTTGCATGAACTCAAAGTCTAACATGAACTAAAGTTATTATAAAGTCCCAAATTTTCAGGCTAATGTTTCTGGTAGAACACAAAGCCAAAATTAAACTAGGAATATAAAGAAAATTGATGGAGTAATGTGAATGAAACTATTTTCTGAGGTTGTATTTTTGAAGCTGCAAATGGTAGATGATGGAAAGACTGTCATTTCCTTTATGCTTTCCATGGAGTATTTTTTTATTCTTCTGTTTTGTTGGCCACTTTTCCAGGCATTGAGGATTATAAATGGATTTATATTTTACCTTTGGAGTAGGTTTTCACCTTGTGCTGTCAAATTTGTATTTGAATATGCACAATTTAGTTTAGAAAGATAAGTATTCTGTTAGGCTATACTCCTTTTAAATCTTTTTATCTTCAGGTGTGTATGGGCTTGTGGAAGCAACCAACTCTGACAGACATATATTTGGGAAGATCCATGCTTGCATAATCATTCTTGTCATTATTTACATACGCAAAGACCAATGAAAATTGATGGTGAATTAGGGGTCTCTACTACATATTTTTGTTGCAGAGAAACAGGTAATATGAGTGTTGTATGGCTCAGAATGATTTTCTAAACTGCCCTTACATATGTTATTTAAGAAAAATAGAAACAATTTGGGTAGGATTATTTTCTTTTAATTTTTCTGTCATGAAGAACTTGGTGGATAGAAGTGAAGAATGATTTTTTTTTTTTACTAAGATCAGTGAGCATTCCCATACCCAGTACTTAAGAGAATTAGCATCAGGAAATGAAAATGAAAAGTTCCCTAATCAAAGTGCAGAATGGAGTCTGGGGTTTTACCTTGTGTGCCTCATGGGATCTGAGTCCTGACCTCTATTCAGAAGATCTGTTTGAATGTAGTTTTGATAAGCAAAGAAAGCTGAATCTTTTCTCATGGTGAGTGAAGTTTTCATCAAGCATTTGGGTACCTGGCCGGAGACTTTGAGAGGTGATATAATGCCTAGCTGTCAACTGTGTCTTTTTATTCTACCTCCCTATCACCATTTCTTGACTTTGTGAAAGGAAAACAAAACTTGATACTTAGTCTTGAATGTGCTGTGTGGCCTTGATAAAAAGGCCAGGCTCATGCTATATATAAAAAGCATAAGGAAAAGGACAGTATTCTAACCCTGTGACTGCAGTTATGAACAGTGAGAACCATGTACAGGGGATGGTTTTGACCAGAGGAGTTGTGATCTCCCAAGAAACATCAGCAGCATGGGTCTTACCTGACATATGGCAAGAGGTCAGAGAAAAAACCACAAAAATCTCGTTTTCAAAAACATGAGCTTG
Source organism: Callospermophilus lateralis (assembly GCF_048772815.1). Classification (NCBI taxonomy): domain Eukaryota; kingdom Metazoa; phylum Chordata; class Mammalia; order Rodentia; family Sciuridae; genus Callospermophilus; species Callospermophilus lateralis. The sequence continues at coordinate 3,944,503 of NW_027511570.1, read as the reverse complement.
CATCTTGGGAGCCCTCACATGCAGCCCAGGAGACACTGAGTGCCCCAGGTACAGCAATCAAGGCAGAGGTCCTGAATCATAAAAATAGCCTTTGATGAAAATAGAATCCAATTTTAATACCCCAGGACTAGACATCTGGGTTGTCATAGCCCCTCAAAAAAAGTTAGTTTTCCAACCTCCTGGTACACAAAAGCTTTCAAGGCTTGAAAGTAGTAGAAATATTTGGGGTCAAGGTTAAAACTGGGGTCATAAAGGATGAAGCTAGCAACTCTAAAATGGAAAGAGGCTGAAAGATTACAAGGGGATGGGTGAGGAAAAATGTGGACCTGGGCCATGTAGTTAATGTGATAATGATAAAATCCACAAGAGCAGTGTGAGTATCATAAGTCAAACATTTTGCTAAGCACATTTATTATGGTAGTCTACTATGTAATGACCAATAAGATTCATGATATAATCTGTGTTACACTAGAGCAGGAAACCAGGGCTTTAAAAGAGTGAAGAAACCTGCCTAAAGCTCAAAGGAAATAAGTGCTAGAGTCAGTGTCGAATGGCAAATGCCATCTCTTTAATCATTAAATCATTACCCTCTTTTGGGTTTTTCCTCTACAGTCCTGGGTGTGCTACCAGAGAAAAAACAATTTTTATTATTTTTTTTCTTTAGAAATTGTCATTCATCAGGCACTATGATGGGCACCTTTTTCATGCTTTATTTCATTGATTTTCCCCCCAATGAGGAAACATAACAATGTATACTTTAGACCTTTTAAAAAAAAACAAGCAAGGAGACCTCTGACTTTTACTCTATTACACCAGGATTGTTTCTTAGGAAGATTTATCTTCTATAATCTTCTGAAAAATAGAGCATGTTCTGTCGTGTTTTTCTCCTTTACTTTCTTGTTCCTGGATTTAGCTCAACATGAGGGAATAAAAGCTTGGGGATGAAGTGCTCACTTTTTTTTTCCCTGCACAGTATCTTTTTAATATATATGTATGTACACACACACACACACACACACACACACACACACACCCCCATACACAATCAAATTTTAAAGCTTAAAGAAAAAGAAGCATCTCTATATTAATCACAAGATTTAATCCTGTATAAACTATAGGAATTTTAAGTAAGGACATAAACATTTTCATTTTATATTACATAAGTCCTGGGAGAAATTGTGTAAATGTTTGTGTATTTTCAAACTTGTGTGTGCACTTTCCATTCACTTCTGAGAGATAAATATAATTTCCCTACTGCTGTCTGGTGTACTTCATTTCATATAATATCACATATGCAAGTCAAATATAAAGTCAGATCCTACTTCTACTGAATTGACCTCAATTAGGTGGAAGAATTTATACAGCATTTAAAATGCCCTTACTTTTTTCCTAGGAAAAGATCATCTGCAAAGAAGATATGGAATAGGGGAACTTACTCCAACATGCAAATCAGGTTTAACATGACTTGGGAGGTACCATAGGCTCATATAGGCCTCTCTTATCCTCTCCCTTTGCTGTTCCCATTTCTCCCTCATCATCAAGTCACTGTGAATTTGGGATACCACTGTGGCTCCTGGCAGGATCATCTTTCCTTTTAATTATCTCATAGGACAGTCTTTTCTTCTTCACTCCAACACTTAGGGTGCAGAGTGGCTCAGTCCCAACTTCTCAGTCCCCAGCCAATAAGATAAAAATAGATCATGATAATATATTGATTAGAAAAAAAAGTGCTGTTTGCATTTTCAACACCAGGGACTTCAATATTCTCAAAGCAAAGAGGGTTGGGGGAACTACTAACCTTGGCAAAGTAGGTTTTATCAACAAGGTTTTGGGAATGCTTTGGATGAGAAGAAACTGCCAGCATTGTCATTTCTGTTTTGCTCAGGCAACTCCACTGTTTTCTCTTAAATTAGCTTCCATTGCTCTTTTAAAGATTATGTTGTGGGAAAGTGTCTATATCGCATTTGTTCATCTAAAACTATGATGCTATTATCACTGATTTCTAAAATACAACTGCACATTTAAAACTTTGAAACAATTATTTTATTTCAGTCCCAAACTTCCATCAGATAAGCTCTTCAAACACAAAATCATTATCTTTAAAAAAATGTCTCTCAACAAGTATGGATTTATCTGATTTATAAATTTGAATGCTTCTTACAGAAAATTCTTGAATGCTTCTCAATTTCTTTTCCTATGAAGCTGTGTGCTATCAGTTTGAAAGCTATAAAATATTTGGCTTACAGTTCCTTACTTGAAAACTGGTGAAACAAAATTAATTATGGAATAACTGAATATAGTGAGTATTTTTTCCTTCACAATAATATCAACCAATCTTATTTTTTTAAATAATCAAATAATATATTTATAATTGCAAAAATGTATATTTCAAACTATTCAGAATAATATTTTATTATTAAAAAGTCATTCTTTATATGTGTCTGTGTGCATATAGATAAGTAGGTAGAGAAATATATTGGTGGATATAAATTCATATAAGCACATTTCCTATCAAAGTATCCATTTCTAGTCATTCAGAAGACTATATATATTTAGGTGTAGATGGACACAATATCTTTATTTTATTTATTTGTTTTTATGTGGTGCTGAGGATCGAACCCAGTGCCACACAAAAGCTAGGCAAGCACTCTATCACTGAGCAGCAACCCCAGCCCCAGAAGACTCCTTTTTTTGTATCCTTTCTCAGTCAATACCCCCAATAGCAAATCACTTATAATGTTGACTAATATTAAAACATTTTCTTCTCATTTTATGCTTCCATTATATAATAACGAACAAGTTTGAAAATTTTTTCAAATACAATGTCCACACCAAATGAGCATGCTGTGTGTATTAGTTCACTTTTCAACTGCTGTGATCAAAAGCTGACAAGAACTTAAGAGGAGGAAAATCTTATTTTGAGCTCATGAAAGCAGAGGTCTCAAGTCTGTGGTTAGTGGACTCTATTGTCCTAGGCCAGGTGAAGCTGAACATCATAGAGGAGGGTCATAAGCTAGTCAGCTTAAGGTGACCAAAAAACAGAGAGAGAGGGACAGAGGTGCTAGGAAAAAAGTATGAATACCAAGGACCTGTCCCCCATGACCTACTTCCCCACCCATACCCTCCTTGTCTTTAGTTAATATTCA